>NC_143139.1:93547500-93848863 GCF_059928025.1 Delphinapterus leucas | reverse complement strand
GAAGACAAACAGGCACAGATACACAGGCCAGCTTAACTCTGTCCCCCTCTGCAAGGCCTCGCATCCCTAAAGGCAGCCCCAGGGACAAATGGCCTGAACCCAGTCGCTTCACAGTTATGCACCATTACAACAACTGTGGTAAAGAAGTACTTGGTGCAGCTGGCTCTACCACACTCTTTAGTCCTTCTTTTACTCCCCTAAAAAGAGCATTGGTTTAGAATTCAGGAATCTGGAGTTCTAGTCCTACTTCTGCCCTTTAATCATTATGTGATCCTGGCAAGTCACCTAATCTCTGCAAGTCTCAGGTTCTCCTGTGTATCACGAAGGGACTGAATTAGAATGTCCTCTAAGACTTCTCCTGTCCTATAGTCAGGTTTCTTTTAGTGACTAGATCATCCAGATAATGATTCCTTGAACAAACATTTATCAAGTGACTGTTTAGGTACTCCACCGGTCAGTTGCAGGTGGAACAAGTTGAACAGGATGTGTGCCCTGAGCGGGTGTTCAGCCTCCAGGGTGCCAGAGCTGTCAACAAGCTCTAACAGGTCGTCAACCACAGATTTGTTTATTGCTGATACCAGAGCTTAGTGCCTGCCACATACTAATACGTAATAAATATTTGTCAAATGAATGAATAATATTTGAAATAATAAGTGAAAATAAGAACATTCACATTGTATTATGCAAAAGCAAAGAAAAGAGGGATTCATTTTTTAACTTTGAGGATATAGAAAAGACTTTACAAAGGAGGTAGTATTTGAATTGAGTTTAGAAGAGTGAAATCGTTTTTGATAGAGAAGGGTAAGGATGAGGATATTCTGGACTGAGGGAAGAGCATGAGCAAAACCAGAGAGACGTGAAAGTGTATGTCCGCCTAATGGCCATCGCCCTGGAAGCTGGAGTCAGGTATAAAGAGGCACAAGAGCATTTCAGGCAGGAGGAACAGTGTGGGTGAAGTCTTGGTGCCTGGAAGGAGCATGGTAAATGTGAAGAACTGGGAGAAGTTAAGCATAGCAGAATCATACGGTTTTAGGAAAAGTAGTACAAAACGAGACGAGAGGTAAATGGGGACTGATTTATGAAGAGCCTTGTAAACCATATTAAATAGTTTGAAGAAGTATTGGAAAGAAAATGATCAGATTTTCAGTTTGGAAATGTCACTCTGGCTGTGCTATGCCGATTGAACTGAGGGGACAGGGCGGGGAGACCTTTTAGAGGCTGTGGGAGCAGCTATGCTCCAAAATAACCTGCGTGACTGGGAGGTTCATGGTCATATTAATCGAGGTAGAACAAACGCCCAAGGATGAGGAGGCTGGAGGGTAGTGAGACTGCCCTGTGCAGAGGGATGACTATGTATTTAGGGCTGAAACTCAGCAGAAGTCAGAGCTGAGAATTAAAATGTGTGAATTACTTGCTTATAGGTGATAGATCTCATCCTCCTTTAAGTATGGTAATAGATGACGTCGCCCTGGGGTATTGCAGAGGCAGAAAAGAAAGGGGCCAAGGATAGACTGTCTGCATTTTAGAGGAAACAGAGCCAGGGAAGAACATTGAAAAGATTGCTTAGTGAGATGGAGGAGCCAGCAGAGTTCAGCTGAAGCAACCACAGAGGAATGAGTTTCAAGGAGTGTCTTGAGATTTCAATTTCCTTCTTCCTCATCACTCCTGCCTGTCAGTCATGAGGCCCCCTGGCCCTGGCTCCTTCCTTTCCCTCCAGATTTCACTCCTCCCCTCTGCCACACACTTGGCTCTAGTACCACCGAATGGTTTGTATCTGCCCTGCTTTCCCCCGCCCCGCGCTGTCTGTAACCTTCATTGCTTTGCTGAGGTTGTCCCATCTACTTGGACACCCTTCCCATCTTTCTCATCTTGGTTGACTTCTCCTCCTTTCAGCTCGGCTCAAACACTACCTCTTTCAGAAGACTTCCTTGAACCTCTTTGACATCTTTGTACCTCTAAACCTCACACAGTGCCTGAATGTGTAGTTTCGTGGTACTTGTTTTGGTATTAAATTAACCTTAGAATCTGAATTTCTCTGGTCTCCTGGTTTCTTTTCCTTATTTCTATTCTCTCCCAGCCCTAGAGCATTTAATTTAAAGATATAGCAATAATTTACCTAAAGTACTGTATCAGCCAGAATCCAGTAAAGAGACAAAACGGTGTACCAGTTATGGTTCTGGCAGCTTTATTGAGGTATAATTATCATACAATCAATGTAAATATTTAAAGTGTATAATTTGATAAGTTTTGACATATGTATATACCCATGAAATGACAACCACAATCAAGATAACACTCATCATCCCCTAAAGTTTCCTTGTGCCCTTGGCAATCCTTACACCTGCCCTTCCCTGCCTTGCCCCTTCCCTGTTCCTGTGTAATCACTAATCTACTTCCTGTCATTATAGATTTTATGGATTTTCTAGAGTTTATATAAATGGATTCATACAGTAGGTGCTTTTTTGTCTGTCTTATTTCACTGTCTGGCCTAATTATTTTGAAGTTGTGTGCATCAATAGTTCACTCATTTTTATTGTTGAGTGATATTTCATTGTATGGGTATACCATAATTTGTTTATCCGCTCACCTATTGAGGGACATTTGGGTTGTTTTCAGATTTTGTCTGTCAGAAGTCTTGGGAATTCCCTGGCGGTCCAGTGGTTAAGAATCCACGCTTCCAATGCAGAGGGTGCGGGTTTGATCCCTGGTCGGGGAACTAAGATCCCACATGCCATGCGGCTCAGCCAAAACATTAAAACAACAACAACAACAAAAAACCCAACCAACCAAACAAAAAAACATTCATGAAGAAGTCTTTGTGAGGACTTAAACTTTGTTTTCTATTGGCAAATACCTAGGAGTGGAATGCTGGGTCAGCCAAACTGTTTCCCAAAGTAATTGCACTCTCTTACATTCCCACCAGCAATGTGTGTTACTCTAACCAGTGTCCTGTGAATGATGAGGTCTCCCACTGGCTAGTGGATGCATGAACTCCCCACCCGTGTGAGCTCTGAAGATCACACCTACTGTTCCTTTCAGGAGGTGCATGCCCCGGCTTCAGGTAGCTTCCTCACCTGCCTGCACTGATCAGCAGATCTCCAGAGGTCTCTCTGGTACTCTGCCCTACACACTCCTATCATCTTGGCCTCCACAGATGCCCAGCTCCATCTCCTCAATTAGGATACTACTGCACTCCCCCTGTGTTCCCACTTCCTTCTCTGTGGCCTGGAAACTCTCTCCAGGCAGTACACTGGGAAAATCCTTAGGGCTCACCTTCTTTATTTCCTTCTTTCAGGATTCACTGTCCTGTATTGCCTGAAGTTCACAGTCTGGCAACACTGTTTCATTAATTTTGTCCAGTTTCTCAGTTGTTTTAAGCAGTAGGTTAAATCCAGTCTCTGTTCCCTCTTAGCCAGAAGAGGAATTCTAATCAGCACCAGCTATTTTAACAGAGTTTCTTCTTTGACCTATGGGCATTTGAAGTGTGTTTTTATTTATTTATTTTTTTGGCTGTGCCACACGGCTTGTGGGATCTTAGTTCCTTGACCAGGGATTGAACTCGCACCCTAGGCAGTGAAAGCGTGGAGTCCTAACCACTGGACCACCAGGGAATTCCCTGAAATGTGTTTTTAAATCTCCAAATATTGGGGAGTTTTTTCTGGGTATATTATTATTTATTTCTAATTCAATTCCACTGGCCAGAGAAGTTAATATAAGATTTCAGGCTTTTAAAGTCTATTGAGATTTGTTTCATGGCTCAGCATATAGTTTATCTTGGTAAACATACCATGTATACTTGCAAATTTACCAAAAAATGTGTATTCCGCAGTGGTTAGGTGTGGTGCTTTATAGATGTGATTAAGTAAAGACAGTTGATAGTGTTGTTTATGTCTTGTGTATCCTGATATTTTGTGTATTCTGTCACTTGCTGAGAGAGGGGTATCAAAATTGCCAACTGTGATTTGGTTGGGTTTGTCTAATTCTCTCTTTAATTTGATCAGTTTTTGCTTCATTTAGTTTGAAACTCTGTTATACATCTGCATACACATATTATGTTTATATCTTCCAGATGATTGACTCTTGTCATTATGAACTGTCCCTTTTATTCTCTAATAATACCCTTTGTCTTGAAGCCTATTTTATCTGACCTTAATATAGCCACTCAGCTTTTTAATGCTTATTGTTACATGGTATGTCTTTTAAAATCCTTTTACTTTCAATTTACTTGTGACTTTGTTTTTAAACTGTGTCTCTTGTATACGGCATATAATTGGATCTTGTTTTTTATCCAGTCTGGAAAATATGACTGAAAAAAACACTGGTATGGTTGGATTTAGGTCTACTATTTTATTTTCTGCTTGTCCCATCTGTGTTTTGTTCCTCTGTTCTTTCCTTACTGCCTTCTTTTGGGCTAATTCAATACTTTTTAGAATTCCATTTTAATTTATCAATTGGATTTTCAGTTATACCTCTTTGTATTAATTTTAGTGGTATCTCTAGGGATTAATTTATATATCCTGAACCTTGTGCAGTCCCATTGCATCACCACTTCGCATAAAATGTAAGAATCTTGCAACAATATAGGTCTAATTTACTACCCCATCATTTATGCCATGATTGTAGTATAAATTATATTTACATTTGTTGTACTACTTCACACTGTGTTATAATTTTTTAAACAGTCACATATATTTTAAAGAAATTAAGAGAAAAAATAATATTCTATATTTACCTTAATATTTCCCATTTCTAGCAGTCCTTATCCTTCCCAAAGATCCAACTTCCCATCTGGTATAATAATTTTTCTTCAACCTGAAGTACTTCCTTTAGCATTTCTTGTTATAAAGGCCTGCTAGCCATTAATTCTCTTAGTTTTTATTCATCTGAATATGTTTTTATTTTGCCTTCAATTTTAAAGGACATTATTGCTGAATATAGAATTCTGCATTGACAGTTTTTGTTTCCTCTCAGCACAATATATATGTGTGTATGTGTGTGTATGTATATATATATATATATATATATATATTATAATCTGGTAATTAATACAGTTTATTGGCTTTTGCCCTTTTTTGTTTTACCTTTCCTACTCCCTCACTTGTGCTCTTGGGATCACCAGCCAAATCAACTACCTGCATCTAAGTCTTTTTTTCAGAGTCTGCTTTTGGGGGAACCCAAACTGAAACATGTTCAATTTACGTTATGTAAATCTGTATACAAATATACAAATACTTTCTTTTTTTTCCATGAAAAAGACCATTTGCTAAACAAATGTATTCTTTATATTCACTCATTTATTGAGAAGCTGCAGTCTCCTATACATTGTGAAATTGAACTGGTAACTTGTATTATTAGTTATTTTTATGTCTTTGGCACTTAGTGTGTATATGCATGCAAGTATGTATATATATTCTTTCCTTCTACCTATCTACTTATCTGTCTCAATAAAATACACACTTGCTCTTAAGTTCATTGACAATTAGAACTATGACTTCTTCTTAAGTATGTCTCTAAAATCTAAGAGTTCAGTGCAAACAGTAGGTGCTCAACAAGCGTTTCCTGATTGATCATTCTTATTTTTAGGCTTCACATACACTATGCATTGTTATACACAAAGTCAACATATAAAATTGATATTAGATAATTTACAAATTAAGGAATTATTAAATTTAACAAATATTTGCACACCTCCTATAGGCAAAAGCATGGTGGAGGCTATGAAGTCAGAATGCAGGAACATAATATGGTGTGTGATAGGCTCTATACAGCAAATAATTCAGTGAAAAAATGAGTTTACAGAAATAAATACTATTTCATAGAAGGGAAGGATTAGGATTGAGTGATAGACATGACTGGAAATAGCTTCCAGAAATAGTAATTATTTGAGAAGGACCTTGAGGAATAGGTAGGATTTAAATAGACAGAGAACGGGGAGGGTGTTCCAGTGTTGGAGTGCAGGGTAAGAAATCAATGGTAATAAAGCTAAAGAAAGATGAAATAACACGGAGAATGAGGATAAAGGGACCTGAATGAACATGGGGTGTGTGAGTAACCAAGAGAATGGCCTGACTGAGGGTTAGTTTCCTATTGAGTAACGATAGAAAATAAGCAATGAAGGGCCTTTAAACCCAAGGCATGTAGACTTTGTCACTGAAACAAGAGGGAATTTTTGCAGGATTTTTTTAACGTGAACTATAAATAACTAAAGTAGAGATTGAATTGAAGAGGATCAGTTTGGCATGTTGCACAGAAAGAGCAGGGATGAAACACGGCTGATGGCATAGAAACCCAGTACAACTTGCTGTCTAGAATCTTCAGGCCTCTTTAGCTTTCCGTTTAAGTGAAGATTTTTCTCTTTTAGGTAATCTGTGCATTTAAAATAATTATTTTCCATTTGTCATCATGCTTTCTCTTTTAGATCATAGTATTTTATTCATTTTAAAAGGTTATCAGTTTTTTAAAAAGTCTAAGTAACCAGAAGATTGCATTCTGTTCTTTCTGGACTATTGAGAAAGGGGGCTGATAGAAACATAATGACTCCAGTCTGGTTTTTTTCATTGAATTTTAATTTTTTTTTTTGTTCTTTTGTAATTTTAAACTTTTGTACTAAACTTTAAAATTATGGTTATACAGATGACTTTATACATCCCAATTCTGAGATTTAGATGGAGTGTTATTATGAATATTGTCATCAGAAAGTCATTGTCACTCTGAATTATCTTAGTTTACATATTGCTAAATTTCAAGATGCTTTCATTACTTATAGAAAGACTTTCCTCCTAAGAAAAATTAAAGTCAATGGAAAAATATTTAACTAAAATTCACTTTTTAGGAATGCTTTTATGTCAATCTGGTGATGTACACATGCACTTTGGGATACCATTGATCTCGTACTCTACTAAGAATATATTAATTTTTAAAAGAACGTTTATCAGCTAGGTATATAACTTGATCATATGCACATCAGGAATATTTTAGAAGTTATTAAGTAGTTAAACTATATTCAATTTAAAAAACAAAGGCATTACCTTTTTTTATTCTTGTGCTTCAGTTTGGCTTTTCACTCAACAAGCACTTATCAAACACATCCTATGGGAATGGCACTGTTGTGTGCTGCGGCATAAAGAAAACTCCTAGTAAGGTCTCCTCAAGGAGCCTGTTTTCAGGTGGGCAGCCAGACTTGTAGTTAACAAGATGAAGTGTTACAACTGCGCACAGGGCTCCGAACAGGATATGGTAAGATAAACAATAATAGGATTAGGCGAGGAAAAAAAATCAGGGCAAGCTTTATAGAGAAGGTGAGAGTTGAATTGAGTTTTAAAAGATGAAAAAGTTTGGAGATGAGAGGTCTGGGAAAAAATGGAATTCCTGGTAGAGGTAATGATTTAGGTTTCTTGAACTGTCTGATTCTGTGGTAAACTAGCAACACTTTTGCCCAGGTTAGCCTCCAACTGTGGATGAAAATGGAAAGGAAGGTTAGAGTCAAAGAGAATTTGTTTTTCTTTATAATAACTCAGAGCCTGCGCGTGATGATAATAAGCGTCTCACTGCACACTGTGAGGTGTGTTGTCATGCACATTGTGTTATGTAAACACTTGATAGCAACTTACTTAATTCCTGTTGCCTCCTCTCTTTTGGGAGCTCAAATGAGACAGTCTTCCTCTTGCCCTCTCTCAGTTTTCTTTCTTTCCATATCCAATTTCAGATGAAACTATCTGAGAGCAAGTCCCTAGCAATGACAGTGTTGATAACAATTTGCATCTAGAAACTTGGACCAGGCTCATAATTCATATTCAGTAATATTTCCATATCAGACCCACCCTAAATTCCAGATCCTCTCCATTCTTTCAATTCCTTCAATTTGTAATAAATATTATTTGTCTGTTGTATTCCAGGTACTTTGCCTGTTATATTCTAGGTACTTTGGTAATATTAATGAATAAAAGGGACAAAGATCCCTGACCTGATGGAACTTACATTTTAGTAATCATCACAACTGCTCTGGAAAATTGCTTTTTTTCTCCCACAGAGATTTATCATGAAAATTAGGTTGCTATCTAAGAGAGTGATTTTCTTTTACGGGCTTTGTATAGACACTGGGGTGGGAAGACATTTTTTATTTCTGGGGAAAAAGGCTTTTTTGTAGCTGGGGGTTCTGTAAGGCTAGACCAGTATGATGTGGCATATTTTCTCTAGTTTATCTTGTAAGAGATGAAGGTTTGAAGGCACTAAAAATATAGTGGTTTCAGAGACAGATAAGTGGGTGAAGGGAGAAATATTTAAAGACAAGTTATTTGAAGCTTTCCTTGACTTGGCTTCAGTGAGGAGAAAGAAAGAGAAGACAGCCACCAAATGACTAGTGCATCAATTATAGCTTGGGTATACTTTATACAGACAGAATAGAAACATAGTAAGAAAGTAGAAACGACTAAATAGGAGAGAATTCTGTTATGGCATAAAAAAATCCAATTATTAAAAATGCAGTAAATTTGAAATAGAGTATTTTCAGTTTTATTTTTTGTTTACAGTTCTTATTTGTTACTTCACAGATGCTGTGCCTGTTCCCTCAGAAGAAAGCCCATCTCTGCAGACAAGTGTGAGTTTCGACAAGAAATCAGACAGTACCATTACAAATACTGTAATAGAAAACCCTTTGCAAACGTCTCTAGAAAAGCAGCCAGCTGCAAAAAGTTTTGAAACATTGACAACTTTACCAGCATTTTGGCCATCTAGTAAAGAAGAGTTCATCAACACTAATTTAAGGATATCAAAGTCGGATTCTGCTTTCTATAACCAGGGCTCTGTGGAGACACTCTCTGTCTCTCCCTCATTCAAAACACTTGACCCAGTGAAACAGACTGTAATAATCAGTAAGGACCATCAGAAGCGAACAGAATCCGGCCTGGTTCAGATGGAGGATGAAAGCCTCAAGACCTTAACCACGTGGGGTGAGTCTACAAAAAACCTCTTGAAGTACTCTTCTTTTACTTTTCTCTGCTTTCTGTCTCCTGTTTTTGTTCCCTCGTTTTACTCTCCATCCATTGGTATTAAGAGACGTACTTGAGCTGGGGAAGTCCCCTTTTATTAAAGGGCTAATAGCAGTTCATCTTTGTGGATTACAAGTGCTTGATTGAAGCACACGTTCTGAACAGTTTTGATGCAGAACAAATTAGAAAGAACTAGCATTAAAGAAGAGCTTCCTGTTAAACATTTAGGCTAGTTGTTAAAAAACTATATGAAAAAAATTGTTTAGTATGTATATCAGTATGTATATACACACACACCTATATATATATATATATATATATATATATATATATATATATATAGGAACACATGCATATGTGTGTGTGTGTTTTCCCTTTTTTAAAAGAGTTGTGTACTGATTCCAAAAACAGGTGGAGAATCTCTTCCCTTTTCTGTCTTACAAAACATTAAGAGGGTTGCAGTATTCTTTAGACTGGATGATAAAGGATAAAGCCAGTTGAGATTCCAGGTCGTTGGCCATCAGATATTAAATCCTACATTTTTATAATTATACTTTCTTCTGTAAAGTTAATTAGTAAAAGAATAACTTGTTTGCTGGTGCATTTTTCAAAGACTAAGTAGTTTATTCTCATATATGATAATGCTAATTAACTCATATAAATATAAAGTTTTTAATATAAATCTTATAAACTTTCTCAAATTCAGGTCACAAGTACAATATAAATACAAACAATGGAAGCCAAAATGTTGAGGTTAAAGAAATTTATCTTGGTGCTAGTAAGGCCAGTGAATAACAAAAGACTCTTCTTACTGCTCTTTCCAGAACGTTTTGAATTGAGTAGCCTAAAAATAAGACTAATTCTTAGTTTTGTCACCAGATCAGCTTTTCTGCTGAGACTGCTGATGGAGAACCCAGTTAGTACTGGTTATGATGGCCATGTTAGTTTATGTGCTTGGCTGTCCCCTGGGAAGTTATTTTGATTCATTTCTTTCACAAATACCACAAAAAGAAAATTGAAAATAAATTTTGGTCACTGCTTGTGTACCAAGTACATTTAATTATAAAAATTAGCAAGAAGTTCCTCTAAAACCAGTTAACAAGGAAGACTTCTTCTCCTACTTAAAATGAAGTAGATAGCATTAGTCTAATCCTCCCCCCAAAATACTGGTTAAAGCTGGAAAACTATTAGAAGTCATCGTAAAGCAACCAAGGTAGAAAACACATGATGGGTCAGGATCCTAGGAAAAAGGATTGTGATATTGTGATATAATAAGAAATATATATTTGGTCTTCATCACTGATTCCTGGCACAGAGCTCCTGAAACGCTTGTAATTTCCTGAGTGATAGGAGAGAGAGGAGCATCTTTTGTTATTCATAATAAGCCCTTTCAAGCCCACCCCTGACCTGTGGGGAGAGGAGAGGGGGTGGATGCTGAGTTAATCATCAGGGGACAGTGATTTGGTCAATCATGCCTCCGTATTGGAACTTCTATAAAAACCCTAAACAACGGGGTTTAGAGTGCTTCCTGGTTGGGGAACACATAAAGGTTCTGGGAGGATGGCACACCTGGAGAAGACATGGCAGCTCTGTGCCCCTATCCCATACCTTGCCCTATGCATTTCTTCCATTTGGCTGTTTCCTCATAAACCAGTAATAGTAAGTAAAGCATGTTCCTGAGTTTTGTGAGCCATTCTAGCAAATTATCAAACCCAAGGAGGGGACCATGGGATCCTTCAACTTACAGTCAACAGATCAGAAATAGAGGAGGCCTGAACTTGCAATTGGCATCTGAAATGGGGGGCAGTCTTGAGGGTTTAAGCCCTTAATCTCTGGGGTCTGCACTAACTCTGGGTAGTTAGTGTCAGAATTGAATTAAATTGTAGGACACCCAACTGGGTGTCCACAGAGCACAGGAGAAATCCTTCGTGTGGAAAGCCCACACGTTTGGTGTCAGAAGTGATGTGAGAAGAGTGGGAAACTAGTTCACATTTAGTTGGTCCCACATTCACCTCCGTTTTCCCTGCTTGCATCGTTTGCTTATTAGCAGAGCAGGATGATAGAAGCCGAGGGAAAATTAGAGGCCTGGGCTTTCCACAGTCTCACTGAGCTTGGGAGGTAGGGTTGGAGTTTTGGACTTCCAAGGTGTCAGGGACTCAAGGGGCCAATATTCCAGAGGGGAGGGAATCACAGAGAAAAGTCCATAAGTCTTTGTGTAATTTCTTACTGTTATATCTGCCTGCTGCTAAACTGCTCATGTTCTGGATAAGATGCCAAGAAACGAAATGGGAAGCAGCCAACCCGTTTAGCCAACCTAAATGGGAAGAGGCTGACGAGCTAATCAGAGATTCTCATAATCTTGTGGCACTGAGACAGAGGTTGGAGTTCAGGATATGCCAAATTGCAGGGGCTCTGGTAAATACTCTGTGCTTTCAGCTGGGCTCTCTAACAGGCTACACCCTAAGCATCAGAAGTACACTCTAGGAGTAAGGACAAGCCAGAAACAGAACAGCCCTCCCAAATGCTGAAACCGAACTTCAGCTAGAGCAAAGTGTCTGGAAGACAATGAAATCCTTTCTTGAGAGCTGCTACAATTTTTCATGCATAATGTTTGGCATTCAACAAAAAATTACCAGGCATACCAGGAAATGACCAAATGACCAGAAATACAGGAGAAAACAGACAACGGAAAGAGACTCACAAATAATCGAGACACTGAAGTTATAAGATAGGTACTTTAAAATAATTATGATTAATATAATCAAGAAAACAGAGGAAAAGATGGGGAATTTCATCAGAATAGAATACTACTCTCTATAAAAAAAAGAATCAAGTGAATTCATGAATTCCAAAGCCGAAAAATATAGTAACTGAAATTAATACCTTGAGGGTACTGTTCAGTGCACATGGCCTGAGATGTCAAAAGAGAGAGTTCAGCACTGGCAGAGAAGCTGAAAATTTATGAGGGAAACCCTGAAAGGGAGGGAGACTCAGATGGAGTCTCAGATTCCATTTATAAACTCTGCCCAAATCCTTGACTGACTGCTAAACTGTATGTGTAAGGGAAGACCCCAGTGACTCGTGGAAAAAAAAAAGAACACTGGAAATTATAAATATGTGGGTAAATATAAAATACTATATATTTTATTTTTAATTCTAATTTGAAAAGTAACATACAACTCTTTAAAGCAAAAAATTTTAATACTGTATTTTGGGTTTTAAAACTTATGTAAATGTAATTACATCACAACATAGCACAAAGAATGGCTGAATTGCATAGTTGTTAATGGCACAGGTTCTGGAGTCAGACTGCCTGGGTTCATAATCTCAACTCAACCACTAATTGTGTGACCTTAGGCAAGGCCCTTGACCTCTCTGCATGTCAGTATCTCCATCTATAGGACAGAAGTCATGATGGCACTGCCACATGGAACACAGAGGCCGTTATAGGAAAGGATTCGAGGTGAGAGAAAGGAGACAAGAGCCGGTGGGTGAGAGATCCCAAGATGGAGCATGATGTGGGGAAGGCAGACAAGAATCCAGACCAGAAAGAGAGTCACCTCATGCTGCGGGCCTGTAAGGAAAGAGGAGAAAGGCTGTACCAGATGTGAGGGAAGGGTTTTGTTGTTTTTAATAATTTAAATGCGTTGAGCCTTCGTGGGCCACACTCTATGTGTCATGGCCTCAGTATCTTATTGTCTGAGGTCACCTACCAAGCCTGAGGGTTTGGAGTGGTAAAAGGGCTGTGAAGAGACTGGAGATTTAGAACAGCCAATCTAGAGAATGGAGGAGGGAGCTGATAAGACACTGAGAAGACGGAGGAGGAGTAATTTGTAGTCCAGATTTGCAGCCGCCTGTGCTTTTCTCCTGTAGTGCTGAGCATCCCAGGGATAGGAATGAAGAGGGTAGATATTTAAATTGAAATAGGATTAGGACAGGGATTGGGGAACTGCAGCCTCTTGGTCCACAGCCTGTTTTTGTAAATAAAGTTTTATTGGAAAACAGCCCCACTACTCAGCTCGCATATTGTCTTTGGCTGCTTTTGTGCTACATCAGCACAGCTGAGTAGTTCAAACAGAGACTGTATGTACCACAAAGCCTATAAGATTTACTCTCTGGTCCTTTATATAAAAGGTTTGCTGACTCCTGAATTAGGAATTAGTAGCAGGTAAGGCAGAAGACGTATTGGCAAGGGGGTAGCTAGAAAATGGCTGAAGTGATGGATCCTGGGATTCTAGACTGGACAAGAAAGGAGCCAGAACTAGGAGGCACTGATAGAGAGAAAATAGAAGGATCGTTGCATCTGTTGTCTCAATGAGGCCAAAGTGTAGATGTATTAAAAGGAATGTAAAAGGTATCTAAAAGGCTGGAAGTAATTGAGAAGAAAAGTAATCTTGGAAAACAGGATTTCAGAGTAGGGCAGTTGTGAGTGATGATATATTCTAGGGAATACTTAGAGGAATGGCTGAAGGTCATTGTGGTTGAGGAATTCAAGAAATGATGAGGCTAGGATGGATGGCTAGTCTCAGATGATGGAGGATAAAGAAGATAGTACCTATTTCCTGGTTTTCTTTTAAGAAATATTTGTTTACATGAAGGCTCCAGGTCTGATGTTATAAACTCTTTGGAGATAATGAGCTGGGCAAATTAAAAAATACTTGCACACTCGTATTTTAGCAGTTCGCAAATATCAGGGACGCTGTTGAGGCAGCCACCTAATACACTTTAGTGTCTTTACTGAATGAGAGGGATGGATTTGCTGCAGCGACCTCCTTTGACCCTTTGATGATAAATAACTGTTCCTAGAACAGCCCATTCCTTCTGCTCCTCTGTTTATTTGGAGCTCAAACTATTGTTTTAGGTCGTTAGTTTATCATGCATGCTAAAAAGGAAGCAGGAGCTAGTAAGTACTTAGAAGCCAGATCTGGTGGCAGGCAGCTTTCATTATAGTCTCATAAGCCACAGTTAGGGTAAGTGTGTTAGACGCATTGGATTTTACTTTCTAATTTGGGGGAGGAAAAAAAAAATCTATACATTCTCATGTTGGGATAGTTGTGAGCATTCTCACTGGCTTCATCCTTTCTTTCTGTCTCATCGGTTCCGTTTTCTTACTCTGAATTTCAGCAGTAGTTGTTCTTTGTAGCTGTGTTTCAGTTCACCTTTGCTGGGGAAAGAAACCAAACATGACACACACACAAAAGACTCATTAACCATACCTTTTTCTTTTGGGCTATAAAAGCCTTCAGAGCTAGAACAATTAACAATTTCCCTAACAAATGGGGAAAATGATAGAAAACAGTTCTGCAGACCATCTCCGCTAACTCTGAGCTACTGGTCAGGCTGATTCAGAAGCACCGCGCAGAGCAGAGCATTGAAGGAGAGGGGAGTCTTATCACCTGCCCGGGAAGTCACAGCGCACGTGCTCCCTGTACCCCAGACACGGCCCGACAACGCTTCCAGCTGTGCAGCCCCTGCCTGCTTTTGTACAGACAAAAAGACACACTGATTTGATTTTTTTAATTTAGTGAACCAAACTTATACTTCATAGGTAAGTGAGTAAACTCACCTTTAATCCAGTAATCCAATTTTCCTAATACAAATGTAGCATAAGTGATTTATAATCACTTATAATGAGGCAGACTTATTAGCATTTCTCTGTGTTACTCCTAAGTCTGGTTCTTTTGTGTAGCTTATTTATGATAATGGCATTAAAAATAAAATTTCAAATATTACATTAAAAAAATTGAGATCTAATTCATGTACCATAAAATGCACTGTTTTAAAGTGGACAATTTAGTGGTTTTCAGTATATTCTTAGAGTTGTACAGCCATCACTACTGATTCCAGAACGTTTCCATGACCCTCAAAAGTCCTGTACAGGGACTTCCCTGGCGGCGCAGTGGTTAAGAATCACCTGCCAAGGCAGGGCACATGGGTTTGAGCCCTGGTCCGGGAATACCCCACATGCCACGGAGCAACTAAGCCAGTGCCCCACAACTCCTGAGCCTGCGCTCTAGAGCCCGCAAGCCACAGCTACTGAACCCTCACGCCACAACTACGGAAGCCCGCGTGCCTAGAGCCCATGTTCCTCAACAAGAGAGGCCACCGTGATGAGAAGCCTGCACACCGCAACAAAGAGTAGCCCCTGCTCGCCACAACTAGAGAAAGCCTGCAAGCAGCAACGAAGACCCAACACAGCCAAAAACTCAATCAATCAATTAATTAATTAATTAATAAAAAAAAAAAGTCCTGTACACATGAGCGGTCACTCCCAGTCCCCCTCACCCCAGCCCCTGGCAACCACTATCTCCTTTCTGTCTCTCTGGATTTGTCTGTTCTGGACATTTCATATGATGGAGTCATGCAATATGTGGCCTTCTGTGACTGATTTCTTTCACTGAGCATCATGTTTTCAAGGTTTATCCATGTTGTAACAAATCAGTACTTCATTCCTTTTTATGGCTGAATAATATTCCAATGTATAGATAAACACATTTTATTTATCCCTTCATCAGTTGATGGACATTTGAGTTGTTTCCACTTTTTGGCTGTTACGAAGATTTTTGTAAATGTCTCATTTTTTTAACCATAGAACAAAATCAGAATAGTTTAATTCACGTGTGTAGGTAACTTGACAGCCATTATATATCAGTGAGGAAGACTGAAAGAGATGAATTGGAGAATGAAAAAAAAAAAATCCCTCTGTTGTACAGTGAACTGTTTAGTTGACCAAAGACCTGCTGCTAGCAGAAAAATTTCCATTTACTGCTAAAGAGAGTTTTTAAATATTTCCAGAAGTGTATTTGTCATTTTACTTTGGCAGCCCAGTACTTCCAAATGCTTTTTAAGTTTAAAATTGTAATATGATAATTAACAGACCCAATGTTATTCGTGAGTATAAAAAGTTAGAGATAACACATCAGCATTTGGAATAATTTTGTCAGTGCTATATTCAAGTGAGTGCAACATTCATTAGCATGCATGTATCACACAGTGAGATTTTTATAACCAGCCATTTACAGCAGCTTATTTGCAATATTCTCTGCATTTCAGCTCTGGGGGGTGGACTGTATGAAGAGGATGCTTGTTAACAAATAACCTCCTTAGTGAGCCAGAGAAGGGTCACTAAACAGGCAGGGAGATGCACCCTGAAGTGCAGTGTGCAGTGTCTGGTACAGCTGCGGCGTGTTTGGAAACAAAAGTAAATTGGCCTGCAGCAATTAGAGATGAAGTGGCTTTTTATGAGCAAAAGGATCCTGTAGCCTATGAATCAAAGCTGCAGAACTGTAAACAGTGAGAAGCTATTTACTCAGCAGTTGTAGCTACGAAGCAGAAGAAAGGTGGGCATACAGTAAAAAGCAGTGATTCTCAAACCTGAGCATGCAACAGAAACGCAGGTTTGTTAAAACTCCTGAGCCCAACCCATCCTCGCAAGTGTCTGATTCAGTTGGTCCGGGGTGGGGCCCAAGAAGTTCATCTCTAACAAATAACCAGGTGATGTTGCTGCTGCTCCTGGTTCAGGAATCACACTCTGAGAAACACTACACATAAAGTGGAATACCAGATACTCATCACGTCATACACGTGTGACTATCATAACTGTGTTATCTTTACATATATAACATTATATTAATATTTGACTCAAATATTATTTTCTTCCTGGCCTTCTTAAATATTCCTTATGAAATCATTCTTCCTGACCAGAGTGAATTATTTCTAGAATAGTTTCTTAGTACTCTTAACATACATGTTTTGGGTCCTAGAATCTTAGAATCTCACCAAGGATATATAGTTCTGTCACATGATGCGTTGATCTTGCCTGAAACATTCCTGCCAAATGGTCATTCAGGCTGTGCATGAGCTCCATGAGTATCAAGAAACTCACCACTTCCCAAAGCAGCTCATTTCATGTGTGGAAAACCATGACTATTAAAAAGTTTTCTTTTTTAAATTGGGCTGAAATCTCTTTTCCTATTACTTTCACCTGTTAACCCCAGTTCCAGCTTGTGCACAATATGAGAAAAGGGAGATAAATATTACTAAGATTTTGTGACTATTTTCCAATAACCAAATATAGCCTCTTACCCTTTGTCCTCCTATCCCTTTTTGAATAAAGATTTGCATATCCATCAACCATTCCTTATGTATCTTTATATAAGGAATGGTTGTCATATTCCCATATCATCCTGGTTGCCTGCCTTCTCAATTTTATATCCAGAATTTAACATAATTCTCTAATACTGTAAAAATAATTATAATATAGTAGAATGGTGTGGACTTAGAGCTTAGTAGGTTAGATTATATGGTTTAACATCAGAGACTAGAATTTGAGTCTCATCTCTGCCCCTTTTTAGTCCTGTGATCTTAGGAAAGTTTCTTTGCCTCTTTGAGATACCTTTGCCTCATATTTTAAATGGGGCTATAGGGACTTCGCTGGTGGTGCAGTGGTTAAGCATCTGCCTGCCAATGCAGGGGACACAGGTTCAAGCCCTGGTCCGGGAAGATCCCACGTGCCACAGAGCAGCTGAGCCCGTGTGCCACAATTGCCGAGCCTGCACTCTGGAGTCCGAGAGCCACTACTACTGAGCCCACGTGCCACAACTCCTGAAGCCTGCACGCCTGGAGCCCATGCTCTGCAACAAGAGAAGCCACCGCAATGAGAAGCCCGTGCACTGCAGCACGGAGTGGCCCCCGCTCACCGCAACTAGAGAAAGCCCGCATGCAGTGTGCAGCAATGAAGACCCAACACGCCAAAGATAAATTTATTTAAAAATAAAATAAAATAAATGGGGCTTCCCTGGTGGCGCAGTAGTTGAGAGTCCACCTGCCGATGCAGGGGACGCGAGTTCGTGTCCCGGTCCGGGAGGATGCCACGTGCCACGGAGCGGCTGGGCCCGTGAGCCATGGCCGCTGAGCCTGCGCGTCTGGAGCCTGTGCTCCGCAGCGGGAGAGGCCACGGCAGTGAGAGGCCCGCGTACTGCAAAAAATAAAAATAATAAATTAATTAATTAATTAAAATAAATGGGGTTATAAAGCCTACTCCACATGTTGTTATTGGAGTGTGGTGCTAAATAAAGAGAATTAGAAAATAGTTATTTGAAAAGCAATTTAAATCCTTAGACTTTTCCTCCATGCCAAACAGATGAACAATTGCCCTGAATATTCACCCACTCTCACAACCTCTGGCAGAAGTCTGGAGATTTGTTTTCTGGAGAAGGTAGGTGGAGGGTCTCTGAAATGAGAGATGCTAGGTAGAGTTGAGTGTGCAGGTCCTATAACAAACACTACAGGATTAAGTGACCATATGCAAACCAAATGCTGAATGCTGAGAACCCTGTCTCCTTTCCCTGCTAGACTCCCGGCACACTGAGAGCCAGATCTTTACCTTCTAGGCAGGAGAGAGAAACTGTTCTCACAAGAACCTATAACCCTCAGAGGAAAGAACCAAAGATACTGACATTAGTGGTTCCCCAACAGATGACCCACTGAAATGACTATACACTGAAGCTCAGTGTTGACAAGTCTCCCACTTACACTCAGAGCTTCCAATCAACTTTGTAATTTTTCACTCTTAATCATAAGCAGACAGCAAGGTGTTCCAGACATCTGAAAGAAACTTCTAACGTGGAACATCGAAACAAGGGATAAGAATATGTGGCACCCATGAAACAAAAACAGGGTGCTACAAAAAGAATTTCTGAGAACCCCCAAATAATAGCTCCTGGAAATTAGAAATATAATAGCAGAAATTAACAACTCAGTGGTAGGATTGAAAGCTAAAGTTGACAAAACTCTCTGAGGAAGTAGAGCACAAAGACAAATGTAGGGAAGATGGGAGACAAGATTAGAGGACTAGTCCAGGAGATCTAACACCTGGACTAGTTAGAGGTTCAGAAAAAGAACACAGAGAAAACAGAGAGGAGAAAATAAATTATTAAAGCAGTAAAGAAAAGTTTCTAAAGCTGAAGGAAATGAGTTCCTGATTAAAAGTCAGTTGACTTTCAGTTGACCTCAATGAAGTCACCCTTGGGGCACACAGAGAAGCCTCCAAACACGGTGGACAAAGAGGAAATTCCATGAAACTTCAGAGATAAAACCGTTACATACAGTTATGTACAATGAATGGAATGACTCCCACTCCAGAGCAGCAACACTGGAAGCAAGAAGACAGTGGAATTCTGCCTTCACAATTCTGAAAGAAAGGATTTCTGGCCCAGAATTTTTTACCTAACCAAATATCATTAAGCCTAAAAGTAGAACACGGACATTTTCAGACACGTGAGTTCTCAAAATTTTACTTCTCACGCATCCTTTTTCAGTGAACTACTGGAGAACATGCTACTCCAGCACGAGGGTAGACCAAGAAAAAGAGAAAGACCTGGGATATAGAAAACAAGAGGGTGGCGAAGGGACATGTCAGATGACAGCTGTGAGTGGAGCTCAGAGTGTCGCTGTGTGACTCAGAACACAGATATGCTGAGGCTTTCGTCATTGGCATGCCCATTACCACATACCGTCTTTTTAATCCAAGGATAGAATGTCTGGATAGGCCTGACCTAGAGTCCTAAGTGTGCTTGTCCTGTCTTGACCGTGTGTGCATGAAGTTCCTACTTTCCTTTTTGTGTCCTGCTGCTGCATCAGCTGAGAATACTCATTTCACCCCCCAAAAGTTTTGTGATGGGCATTCTTTCCTGAGAACTGGAGATAGGCCTCAGAGAGCTTTGAAGCAGAAAACAGAAGCTGCCTGCCCTGGCCACGTGTTTTACAGGAGGTCCAATTTAGTTTAGAGGGACATGAATATGTAAAATAAAATTACTATAGAAAGATAAGTGCTAAATGGTAAGCATTAATTCCCCTCTTCTATGACTTACAGTGGATACGTTTGTTTTGTTTTGTTTTTTACGTAACAAGCCCAGAGTTAGTTACAAAGACTTTAACATGGAATTTGCCAATTTTTACCACCTAAGACATAAGTGAATGTAAATAGACATTCCAAGGAGACAAGAAAAAGTTCTGTGCCCAAGGAAGTTTGGAAAACACTTGAATAAATTACAGGTGGCCCTGGAACAACATGGGTTTGAACTGCATGGGTCTACTTATACATGATTTTTTTCAATAAACGTGGAGTACAGTACTACAGGATCTGAGGTTGATTGAATCTGCTGATTCAGAACCTTGGATATGGAGGGCCAACTGTAAAGTTATACAGGGATTTTCAAATGTGCAGACGACCAGCGCCCCTAACCCCCATGTTGTTCAAGGGGCAGCTGTACTGTCGATTTCTCAGAACCTTAAATATGCTAACGGACATTATTAATCTCCTAATGGGAGGCACAGTATGCAATTGGCTAGTCTTGACTTTGAAGCCCTGTTCTCACAAAACATCTTTTTACATCTTAAGGAACACAGTGTTCCCCAGAACAGTTTGGGAAATAATGATTTGGAATGAAGTGTGAAAGAAGAGATTTAATATGATTTTGCCTGAAGGCAAGTTTAAAACGTTATCAGATTTTTAATTTTATGGAAAATAGGCTTAGAATGCTTTTTATTTTACTTACAGTTTCTTGGTGGAAAAAAAAAATTATATACATGTGCTGAAGTGTCCTGGATCTCAGATGGGTTGGACTCAGTCTTGACTATATTTGACCATTAAGAGAAAAAGACTAGTTTTATAACTGTGGGGTACTTGTAGTTGGTTGTTCATTTTGCCATAATATTTTCTGTCAAAAAAAAAAAAATGAAGGAATCTAAGTTACAGGTTTCTCACACTTTCTACTTTAAATGTCAACTTAAAATGCTGGCAGTGAGTAGAATACCGTGTAATACTTTACTTTTCTGCTCTCTCTGATAAGTGTAGTGTAAAAATATATTGGGCAACGTTTGAGAGTCAAGATGAATATTGATATTCCTATTTTAGTTTCATTTCCGTGGAATTATTGACACATAAACACAGCTTCAGATTTTCTCTATTTCTTGCTTTGGGTTTATTTGGGCTTATTATGACTATTTAACATATAAAATTCTAAGTAATTTATTTAAGTTGAGACCAGATAGGATTTTACATTGTAAAATTATTTTAGCTATTACTGTCATTTGTATGTTGCCTAATCTTTATCATTTATACATTTTAGTTTCAACTGCCTCTAAGGGGGCATCCTCCTTTTCTACTTTATCCATGTCATCTCCTGATTCAGCCTCTCCAAAGAAGTCTGTTCATCTCTCACCCCCAATTTTGGCCGGACCTTCCTTCTGGAGTTTGTTCCATCAACAATCTTCTTCTGCCTCTGTTAAAGATAAGACAGCCAGGGTTCATCACCCTTTTGCTCCTAGGGGCCCACTGTCCTCTGATGAAGAGGAAAATGACCACCTCAACCTACTGGAAATTCTTCCAGACAACTCTGATTCTGCCAAAAAGAAGACAAGTCCTATTTCTAGCAGTAATTGGGTAGCATTTTCCACCCAAAATGTAGACCATTTCACCTCTATGTCCTGTTCTAGTTTTCAGGCAACCAAAGACCTGCCTAGGGAGCCTGAAACAAACGATTCCACTAACGTTCTTCTAAGGGAGGTGAAAAATGCAATAGTTAAATTACATGAAGATCTGAGCACGGTGATACAAGAACTTAATGTCATCAATAACCATCTGGTAAGCATGAGTGGGAATAGTCCACAAATAAACAAGTCTCTGCAGTCTCCCCAGTATTCTGAGGGGTGCTCACATCGAGTCTAACAATCTCAATAGCCATTTTTTTATAGAACTCATGTGGTGTCACTTCCCAAGGACTAAGAAATTAACCTTTTATAGTTTCTCATTACTATGGTAAAAATAGGGTTGTTGGTTTGATTTTTCCTTGTCAGGTTTATTAAACAAGTATATTTCAAACCAATAAATTCATTTGGGTGGTTTATTTTTTACAGAGACAAAGAATCACCTTTGATAATATTTTCAGATTTAGATATTAGTTCATTTGAAACTGAAGAGAATTTCATTCTTCCACGCTCTGTACTTGACCTCAAAATACATTGAGCAGTAGTGAAAGTTGTGGTCAGACTTCAAACTGCAAATGACTGTTCTAGAGCTTTTGGATAAGTTGGTAGTAAGAAGCCCTTCATTTTCCATCTGTATGGAGATTCATTGTTAACAAAGCTTTGCCTTGATTTAGAAGAACTGAGTCTGGAGTGGACATTTCACATGTTCTAATGTCAAGTTTCAGGTTCTGCAAACCAAGGGCCAGAAATCTTTCCCTTCTTGCAAATGCCACTGTTGGTTGAGAGTTAAGTTGAGACAAGTAGGACATGGAACAGGTGGTTTGTTGTTGTTGTTGTTAATGTATATTGCAAAGTGAATTTAAATGTGTACTCTTTTTCTTGTATTTTGGAAAATAAATTTGGTGTTTTTCATCTTACATGTATCTTTTAAATTCTTTAAGACTGCCTTTCAAGTAGAAATGTCTCAATTATTTATAGGGAAAATGCTCTGGTTTTGGGATTACAGACCATTGTTTCTCAATCCTGCTGCAGATCAGAGTTACCAGAGGACTTCCCTGGCAGTCCAGTGGTTAAGACTGCATGCTTCCACTGCAGGGCGAGTGGCCAGGGAACTAAGATTCCTCATGCCAAGCAGTGCAGCCAAAAAAAAAAGAAAAAAAAAAAAGTGGTAGAGTCACCAGAGAAGCTTTCGTTTCATTTCATATTTATTTGAAAGAACAGTGTAAAGGGCTCCATGTACCTGTCACTCAGTTTCAACAATTACTAGCCAAAGGGCAAAACAATATCTGATAATTTTGAAGAAGTATGAGACATTTATAAAGTATTCTAATGCCCTGGGTGCGACTCCCAAATCAAAACTGATTTTCATCATGCAAACTCGGTTAGGAACTAGAGGGGACTGTTAGTGCAGGGACATGGGATGAGACAGGTAAGCCAATCAGAAGGCTGTTGAAGTTAGCCAGGTGAGAGCTGATGTGGCTCAAACCAGGGTGAGCATAGTAAAGGAAAGTGAGAAGTGATTCATTTAGGGATTTGCTGATGGGTTGTATAAAATACATGAGAGAAAGAGAGGAGTCAAAGATGAACACAAGGTATTGGACTAAGCAACTAAAATTCAGGATGAAGTTGCCATCAACTGAGATGAGGAAAGTTGAAGACAGAAAAAAAATTGAGGCATCCATTTTGTTAAATATCAGATGTCTACTAGATAACCAATTAAAGACATCAAGTAAACAGTTGGATATGAGAGTGAGTCTGAGAGACAGGTCTAGGTTGGAATGGAGGCTGAGAGTTAGTGTTGGTTTTTATTGAGAGCTATGAGGCTGGACGAAATCACCAAAGGAGTCAGTGTGAAAGTGGAAAAGAGTTGAAGGCCTGAGCCCTGGGGCATTCTAACATGACATCAGGAAGAAGTTGGGGAACCAATGAAGGAGCTGAGAAAGAGCCACCACTGAGGTAAGAACAAAAAAAATACAGTGTGTAGTGTTTGGAATCCAAGAGGGTTTTTCTGTTCTTGGCCCTTTTGTCTTCCGTATGCATTACAGAATCATCTTGTCAAGTTCTTTCCAAAGCCCTATTAGATTTTGAACAAAGTTGCATTAAGTCTATTAATCAATTTGGGGGAGTTTTTAAAAATTTAATCTTCTAATCCATGAACATGGTATATCTCTATGTCCATATAAATGTTCTCCTAATGTTTTTCGATAGGCTCATTATTTCCCCCACATAGGGCTTCTATTTCTTTTTTAAAGACCTAATTCTTTGTTCTTGATATTTTTATGCTATTGTAAGTGCTACCATTTTGCTAATTTACCATTTTTAAATTTTAGAATAGAATAGTTCATAAAAATGTTCAGTGTACAGTTGTACATTGCACGTCCATATAGCCTTTATTCAGATTCACCAATTTTTAACATGTTGCCATGTTTGCTTTATCTCCCTCTGCTGCTAAACACATGTATGTCTGTATACACATTATGTAGGTAGACACACACAAAAACATGTTTTGCTGAGCCCTTTGAAAGTAAGTTTCAGATATCATGACACTTCACAACAGAATACTTCAGCATACCTGTTGCATGAATCAGGGTAATTATTTCCCAACCTACCTTCCAGTTAACTAATTCTCTCTTCAGCTATGTCTAATCTGTTGTTAAATCTTCCCATCGGATTTTTAATTGAGTTATTGTATTTTTCATTTCTAGAATTCTACTTGGTTCTTTTAAAATCTGCTTTATTGCTTTTCGTAGGTCTATGTTTCTTGCAGATATTTTCAAGCATATCTTTGTTACTAGGAATGGCAAGCAAACAAGTGTAGAATTCTTACTAGTAAAAATAGTAAGTAAACTAGAAAGTATTCTTGATAGGAACTATTAAGAATGGCTTAATACATGCATTTAAGGCTATACATTTTCCTTTACATAGCTGCAATCCACAATTTTTTTAAATTGAGATATAATTCACATACCATAAAATTTACCCTTTTAAAGTGTGCAATTTAGTGGTTTTAGTTTATTCACAAGGTTCCACTATCCTATTCTAGAACATTTTTATTACCACAAAAAAGACATCCATGCCTGTTAGTAGCCACTCCTCATTTCCCCCTCCTCCAAGCCCCTGGCAACTACTAATCTACTTTCTGTCTCCATGAATTTGCCTATTCTGAATATCCCATATAAATGGAATATATAATACTTGGCTTTTTGTGTCTGGCTTCTTTCATTTATCATAATGTTTTTTAGGTTCATCCATGTTGTAACATAAATCAGTACTTCATTCCTTTTTATGGCTGAATAATACTGCTTTATATGGATATATACCACATTTTGTTTAATCATTCATCATGGACATTTGGGTTGTTTGCATTTTTTGTCTGTTATGAATTTGTGTGAACATGTGTTTTCATTTCTCTTGGTCATATACCTAGGAGTTGAATTGCTGAGTCATATGGTAATTCTTATGTTTAACTTTTTGAGGAATTGACAAACTATTTTCTGAAGTGGCTTCAGCACTGAACCACAAGTTTTGGTAGGTATTGATAATATTTTCATTGTCTTTTGGCTCAAAATATAGTCTAATTCCTATCATGAAGAAATGTAGAAGGGTGTTTCTTAATTTCCCAGCATATTGTACTCTCTGGTAATTCTAGCACCTAAGGTGTTTGCAGGTCTGTTTTTGTTATCTATTGCCCTGCTGATTTGTGCTCATGATGTTATGTTTCTTGTGTACCTGATTTTTTTTTAAATAAATTTATTTATTGATTGATTTTTGGCTGCATTGGGTCTTCGTTGCCACACACAGGCTTTCTCTAGTTGCAGAGAGAGGAGGCTACTCTTCGTTGTGGTGTGCAGGCTTCTCATTGTGGTGGCTTCTCTTGTTGTGGAGCACGGACTCTAGACACGCAGGCTCAGTAGTTGCGGTTCGTGGGCTCTAGAGCGCAGGCTCAGTAGTTGTGGTGCAAGGGCTTAGTTGCTCCGCAGCATGTGGGATCTTCCTGGACCAGGGCTCAAACCTTGGTCCCCTGCATTGGCCAGGTGGATTCTTAACCACTGTGCCACCAGGGAAGTCCCAACCTACCTGATTATTTTTGACTATGTGCTGGTCATGACACTTGAAAATTTATTTGTACAGTTAACACAAGAATTTGTTTTTTGCTTCTGCCAAGTGCCAGGTTCTATTGCACCACCATACTGGTTAGGTAAATCAAGGTCATGGCTTGAAGTTTTCTAGAATACCCAGGTTAATCTCAGACTTAAATTCCTCGTAAGAGATGATTCATTTCTAATTCATTCTCAATGCATAGCCATTGGATTCCACTTTGTTGTAAGGAGTATCTCTTGTTAGATGCCCCACCTTGTGTGCAGTAATTTCTGTTCCTATCACCTTTCAAGGCCATCAAAATGAAAGTTGGAATTTGTTGAACTCAACAAGTGCTCTCAGGGAAAAGTGGCTTATGTGATCATTTGCCTGTCAGGTCTCTGTCTTTTTCAGTGCCTATTATTTATAAGACTCTGTACCAGGCCCTGGGGATACAGTGCTGAGCAAAATCAGACATAGTTCCTGTCCTCAAACAGCTTGAGTTCTAGAATTCTGGAGAAATTTGATAGATTAATCAAATTGTTTTTTAAAATGTGAGAGGCTAATAGTTCTGGGAAAGAATATATAGGATTTGACCTGGTGAAAGAATTCTTTAAGGAAATAACTTTTGAGCTGAAATATGAATTCCAGTGTTATTGAACTAAATGCCACTAATGACATGTTGGGCAAATAAACTTATTTATGAAATAAAGCAGAGCATAAAGTAAGTATGAAATCTTAAGACATCTTCTGTTGGCTTTCTTCACGCATCTGGGAGATCCACCAATGGATTCTTAAGGGGCAGTAGGATACAATATCTCTTTTTTGTAGTGCCTATAGAATTTCTTAGTTGTACACTGCCAACAGTTGAGAAGAAAATGTTTCCAGAGATAAAGCATTCTTCACTCCCCACCCCCCATCACCAAGAAGTACTACGTCAGACATCTTGAAATTTACTTGTTTAGAGAAACCCCACGAATAATTGAGGCAACAAAAACTATCCCTTTGAGAAACTACTTTACTTACTATGTGCTTGTTGCATGCACATAGTAACTTCAGATTTTTTTTTTTTTTTTGCGGTACGCGGGCCTCTCACCGTTGTGGCCTCTCCCGTTGCGGAGCACAGGCTCCGAACGCGCAGGCCCAGCGGCCATGGCTCACGGGCCCAGCCGCTCCGTGGCATGTGGGATCCTCCCAGACCGGGGCACAAACCTGCGTCCCCTGCATCGGCAGGCAGACTCTCAACCACTGTGCCACCAGGGAAGCCCGTAACTTCATATTTTAACTAGGTTTTACATAGCTCGTATATTTTAATTCAAGCATTTGTTAATTAGCATAATTAACAAGCACTTATTTGAGTTTCTATTTAGCCAACTCCATTAAACGAATAGAACAAACTTGGCTTAAATTAGGAGTGGGTATATTCTGATTGACTTCGTAATTATCTCAGATTAAAAATACTTCATTAGATGTTATTCTCTTAAGCATTTTACTTGGAACTTGAGGATCTTATAAGGCAGTTATAAAAATATTTTACAGTTTGGTTGCTGTCAAATTACTCATGTCTTCATTCTTTAAACATTTATTAAGCACCCTTTATGAGTAGGCAGTTTGCTAGACATTGGGGATACAATGGTGAACAAGATGGATGCGGTCCTGTCTTCAGAGGCACGGTTTAGTGGAGACACAGACAGATAAATGGGCAATTAGAGTGTAATGTGTAAGTCCTGTGAATTTGGGAAGCACAGGACGGTGTGGGAGAGCCTGGTATAAAGCCACAACCGGCTCTGATCTGGGGGTCAGGGACTGCATCCCGAGGGAAATGAAGTCCAAACTGAATTCTGAAGGATAAGAAGGATTTAGTAGAGCAAAGGGGGTTAGGGTAGAGAGAGAATTTTCTAGGCAGAGAGAACAGCATGTACAAAAGCTGGGAGCCAGAACTAGGAGAATTTGAGGATAGGACTGCGAACTGGTGGGTCAGAAATGTGAGCACTTTAGCTTACCTTTATGCGTCGACACAGTAGGTGATGGGTAGGTAGCATTTATAGACTAAATAACAGAAAAGGACCGAGTGACAAGGAAATGGATCGTATTGAAAATAAAGTGTCATAGAAACGTGGGGGTTAAAGGGTTTCCAAAATCCATTCACAAACGGGTAAAAATAGCCTTTAAAAGGGGGTTTTGGAGACCTTGGTGACTCATCTCCTCACCAAATGAGTTTGTGGTGACAGCGGTTTGCTCCTGGCTGCCCAAGGAGCCCCTTCTTTCGTGTGCCTTCATTTCACAGAGAAAGGGAGCAGAGGACAACTTGGCAAATCAGTTACGTACTCAGTATACTGGGGACTGTTGTTCTAGGTTTCACTTTAATAGAGTGGGTTCTGAGATGTGATAAAAAAGGGTTTAGGTATGTGGAACTGAGAGATTTTTATTTCTTGCAGAACACCAAGTAATTTGGGGAGGCCAGCCATATTATCGTTATGGCAGAATACATGTGCCACCTTTCATCAGCAGGCAGGCTTAGAAAAGAGTCAGTTGGCTCAGAAGAAACTGGGTGTTTGCTGGTAATTTCAAATGGTGCAGAAAGTTCTCAAAGATATGGTAATTACTGCAGAATTATGGCTTCGGGCATTCGTAGCTATTCAAACAGTAAAATGCCATTATAAAAGATGACAGTCTGTGTGTTCAGTTGTGCTGCAGTTGAGAGCTTGTCCCCTATAGTGTTACTGCATCGTTCTTACGCCATAGAACAACGAAGCAAAATGCAAAAAGCGGTAGTTCTAGGACTTGGTGATTGATTAAAACTGGAGGATGTGAAATAGGAATGAATCAAGGATGAGCTCCAGAATTCTGGGGTGTGTGTGTGTGTGTGTGTGTGTGTGTGTGTGCATCAACAACAATAGTAAGAATGGTTGACATTCATTGACTGCTAACAATGTTCTAAGCACTTTTTAATTCTCTCAACAACTGTACCAGGAAGGGATTGCCACGTTGCTTATGAGAAAACAGAGGCTGAGAAAAGCTAAGGAAGTTGGTTGTTCAGGGTCACACAGGTAGTTGTAAGGGTCAGAGCCAGACCTGGAACCCTGGTCTGTCTGGGTGTAGCGCTTGTGCTTGCACCGCTGGCTGCACTGCCTCGCAATTCGTGGTGAGGGTAGCCAGGGGGCGGTGGTGCCATTGGCTGGGATGGGAAAGTGAGGAAGATGGGTGCGCCTAGCCTGTCTGGCCCCTGCTTGGGGAGGAGCTGGAGCTCCTGCCAGGCACAGCTGCCCTCCCCATTCACACCCTGCTGTCCAGCCGGTTGCCCCCAGTTTCTAGAACTGCTCAGCTCAAGTGGCCGCCCCAGACCTTCTGGGTCTTCTGCTATTGGTTCCTGTTGCTGAGGAGCTTTCTGCTTCCACACACACTCCCCAGCCCTTCCCTGCCCTCTTTCATGTCTAGACCCAAATTAGCAGAGCCTGGAGAAAGCTAGAACATAGTAAGAGCTGGTTTGGAGGTGGAGAGACTGTCCCGGTTTCTTTTCCCCACATAATTAAACCTGGGAAATGTCACGTAGCCTCACACACACGATTTTAATTGGGGATTGCGTTCAGTGGTTCACCCTAGCAGTGGAGAATTTTCATTTGTATGATGGGTCTCTGCCTCTGGAGTATATAATATGCACTTGAAAACCACAGAGAGCAACCCAGAAACAGCTGACAGAAACTAAAGAAAAAATTAGTTTTGATTCAGTTACATATGACAGTAATATGCTCATACTTCATTTTTTAAAAAGTGATGGGGGACTTGCCTGGTGGCGCAGTTCATAGGACTCCACGCTCCCAGTGCAGGGGGCCCAGGTTTGATCCCTGGTCAGGGAAATAGATCCCACATGCTGCAGCTAAGAGTTCACATGCCGCAGCTAAGGAGCTTGCCTGCTGCAACTAAGACCTGGTGCAACCAAATAAATAAATAAATATTTTAAAAAAGAAAAAGTGATGGGGAGCTCTTTCTCCATAGTGACTCTTGGTGGTTAGTTTCATTATCTCTGGGCTAATGGTGTGGCATTTGCTTTACGTCCACACTCTCTGTGTGAGAGAGTCCCAGGGAGTCCCCGGAGGAGCTGCTTCTATTAACCCTTAACCTGTCTGTTCCACCTGTATTCACTCCACGCCCAAAAAACCAAAAACAGAGAAAGGACTGACCAGAAACAGTAACACACGAGATGAAGCCGAAGCTGAGAATAAATACACAGCGTGAAAAGCACAAATTCCAAAGATAAAGAGAACTAGCAAGAGGGAGGCAAACAAATGCGACACCGGGAATGCGGGGCCACAGAAGGCACAGCAGCCTGTCCCTTTCACAGGGCAGATGGCGGTCAATACAGACCCGCTGCGGACCATGTCAGCTGGTGGTTGCAGAGCCTTTGGACAAGGAGCCGGAAGGGGCGTAACTGAGAAGTTGGTCTGAGGCTGAAAGAGGCAGGGAGGTCAGTCTGCGATGGGAGGCTGGGAGGCAGGGCCCAGCCTCAGTGGGAGCACAGCAGGATCCGAGGCAGTGCCGGCAGGTCCCCTCGTGGGGACTGTGAAGGAGGACACAGGAAACACGAAGCCAAAATTTCCTACATTCCTGAGACAAGGTGCCCTTACAGAAGATGCCACCGCGCCTCGAGATCCATGTCTGTACCCCTGAATAAACAGGAGCCTCTGGAGGCCGTGAGAGCCCATGGGGAGGACGGGCTTTCCCTGCCTTCTCCCCCAAAGCTGCGGTGGGGACCGGGCTGGCAGTCCTCGGGGAGTGGGCTCCTTTGCAAGCACAGCCGTCTAGTCTGTGGCTGGACAGATCCCAGACCAGCTTACTGGGTTGCTGGGAACCACTGCCGAGTGTGGCCCTGCCACCTTGGCCGCTAAATCGTCAAGGCTGTACTGAGGGGAGGTGCCCTTCACCAGCTGTGGTCCCCAGTGGAGACAGTAATGGCAAGCAACTTAGGAACCAAAGGTCCAGAGGCTCTTCTACCTGCCGTGTAGGTGGGAGCTGGCTGACAAGCCTCATCCCAAAGCCTGTAGATTTCCTCTTTTAGGGCATCTTAGGAAGCTACAGGAGGAAAATCTCAACACGTGAGTTCGTTGTGCTTAACGGTTATTCATCTCAGAAGGTTTTCACTGCTCAGTCTGTTCAAATCCCCTTGGCCTTGTGCTTCCTAACGTTTGTGGGACACCTTACAGTTGGCAAAGCACTTGAATACATCTCTCTTTAGTCTCATGGCTCTTCAGAGAGCGAGGCAGATGAGGGATTGGAGCCTCAGAGAGGCTGAGTCAATGGCTCAAGGTCACACAGCTCTGAGCAGCGGGTGGGACACCTCCCCCGGGTTTCTGATGCAGGAGGCATCCTGTCCTGCCACTAGCTGTGCCGCCTCCAGCCCCTCTCCTGGCACAGGGAAGCATCAGCATTCTGATCAGTTGCCAAAAACTCAATATGGAGTCTCTGCCCTTAAAATTGTCTTTTACATTCTTAATCTTATAGATCAGCTTTGTTTAAGCCCTTAACATATTTCATCATCTCTAATATATGGAAATTAGTATTTTCATGGGACTCATTAATCTCCGCTCCTTCCCCTAAAAGCCAGAGCTGTTGGAAACAATATTACACAAAGACCAGAATGCCTCACATTCTTGAGATGCACTGGAAGGGGGCAATGGTGATTATCCACCCCGAGTCTGCCTCTACGCCTAGATGACAGTCTTTAAAAGGGTGAATTTCAATGACTAATCTGCTGAGGTTTGCAGCCACGCTCTGCTGTTTAACATGCGAACAGAAGCAGTATTCGACAGCTTCTCAGCCCATCACCATCACAGCATGGAAAAATACAGTAAATAGAGATGCTTGCTATTCACAAGCAATTGGTTATTAACATTCTGAATTTTAAAGAATTTTAAAATAATCTAGGGGGCGGGACGGGGTTGGGAGCGAGCGTGTGTCTTTCTGTGATTTCTCTCTTCTGTGTCTGCAGCTGGCCCCTGCAGATCCGCCGGCACCCGTCCGACTCCCTAGTCTATATGGGAAACGTGACAGGGTGAGAGCCGAGTCTTCACCGCAGCTCCCTTGGGATGGGGGTGGGGACTTCCAACGGGTGTACTGGTGTCACCTGAGCCGTCCAAACGGGGTCGAGCTGGTTTCACTGAGGCAGTGGCCTGTGCAAGCTGAGGGCCAGAGCTGAGGGCTCCCACAAGAGAAGGGAAGCTGAGCCACCACCATCGTCCCTGTACTAGTGTCCTAGGGCTCCTTGGCCACAAGCTTGGTGGCTTAAAATAACAGTGATTTATCATCTCACCGTTCTGGAAGCCAAGAGTCTGAGATCAAGATGTGATCTGAGGGCAGCAAGGGGAAAATCTGTTCCAGGCCTCCCTCCCTCCCACCTACTGGTGGCGGCTGGCAAGCGTCGTGGTCGTCGGGGTTCCTTCGCTTGGAGACACCTCCCTCCAGCCCCTTTACATGGCGAACTCCCTGCGTCTCCTCACGTGTCTGCCCTGCGCACGTGTGTCTGTGTCCAAATTTCCCCTTTTTGTCAGGACACCATCATGTTGGATTAGGGCGCATCCTAATGACCTCATTTCAATCTGATGACCTCTGTAAAAAAGGACATTCTGAGATACTGGGGGTTAAAACCCCAATATGTAATTTTTTAGAGGACACAATTCAGCCCGTCACAGTCCCCCTTTCCCACACACAGCCTCTCCTCTACTCACATGTGAACAAACATTTCGATAAAAGCAACCCCTTCCCCAGGCTCCCACCTAGCTCAATCCAGCCCCCACTCCCGAGAGTGCCCTCCTCAGGTTCCCTTTCAACCATTCGGAGGCTGTGCAGGCTCACAGGAGGCGGCAGGGTGAGAATCGTACTCTGGGGGTCGGACAGTGGGGATCTGAGTCCAGTCTCTGCCATTCCGGTCTCTGCAGCCCCGGGCCTACTACTCAGCCTTCCCAAGCCTCTGTTCCTTCACCTGCATCGTGAGTTAATAGCACCCACTTTGCCTGGTTATTGTGAGAATTACGCGAAAACATGTCTACAAGGTGCCTTGCACATAGTAGATGCTCAATAAATGTTAGCTCTCTCTTCCCATCTCCATGTTTCCCACACACCTCACACAGTCCTGGGATTTGGGGCTGACCTGACATTATTATATAGGCAGTTCTGCAACAAATATGTGCTTTTCGAGCTGCATTTGTGACTCAATTAGTTGGCAAGGAGAAGCATTTTTCAGTGCCTGGGTTTTCAGAATCCACCAAGGGGTACCAAGCCAACTAGTAGGCTGCCTTCTTTGAAAAAGACACAGGGCCAACGCCGTGCCTGGCAAAGATTGACTGTCGCAGTGTCTCTCCAAGTCCCATGTTGCGTGGGCCTTTGTGTCTGCCGTACAGAAATCAATTGCCCTGTTACTGGGAGCCTGCATCCTGAGGAGGAGTATTCAGAAGAGAGCAGCTGCCCCGGAGCACGCGTCTCTCCGCTCAGGGGCCCCGGCTGACACTGGCTCCTCCGTCCTTGCCTCGGGCAGGTGAGGCTGTTACTGCTGCAAAATGACACTCATGGGAGTGCTGCCCCTTGCCGAGGTCACCACCGTCTCGATTTTGCAGGTTCAGAAATGCTTGCTTTATTAGCTTTTCCAGAAGTGCTCAAGCCAGAGGAGACTGATTTGTAATAACCGAAATCAAAAGAGACTCTTTTATAAACCGGATCATTCTTTGGTACCAGATTTCAAGTGTTTATTCATTCATTTGTTTACTCATTCACTCATTCAACAAACAGGAGGGCCAGGCGCTTTCCCATGTTGACTCATTTAATTCTTAAAATAATCCCAAGAGGCCTCATTATCCTTCCCCTTACAGATGGGGAAACTGAGGCTTGGAAAGATGGAAGTCATTGACCCAGATGCCTGCTCTTGTGGTGAACTCAGGATAGAGACAGGAAAGAATATGGGGGGAACCAAAGAGAAAAGCAGTGAGGAGACGAGGCTGGAGAGGCAGGTTGGGGCCTGATTGTAAATCTGGGGGAGAGGGTGGCCATTGAAGAAACAATACACCAGCGTCCTGGTGACCGTCAACCCAGAGAGGAGAAATCGTGTGTGGCCAGAGCACTTGCATGGATGCATGTGGGTTGCCCAGCATCCTCCCATCTCTTCATTAGGGCGTCTCCAGCTAACCACAGCTGTGCCCTCCCCCAGAAAGCGTTCCGTGATCAGCATTCTTACAGCCAGAGTACTAATCACCTCTCGCTAAGTCATGCTGTGGCCACAGACACCCCAGCTTCTCAGTGGCTTAGGACCACCACAGCTCATTTCTCTCTCAGGTTAAACCTCAGCTGCTGGCCAGCCGAGGCTCTGACCCACAGCATCTTCTTTTTGAGATCCAGGCTGAAGGATCCCAGCCCCTCCCTGGGATGTGATGTGCTCTCACGGCAGAAGGGAAAGAACAATGGTGGAAGCGCACGATGACTTTTAAAACTTCTGGCAAAAGTTACCAAGTAAGCCGCCTGGCCAAGCCTGCTGTTCCTGGCAGGGGAGTAGGAACAGCAAATAATTGGCAACGGTAACATAATCTGCTCTAACAGGTTATTTACATTTATGGTCTATTTTACAATATGGGAATCATAGCAGTTCCCTCTTAACAAGGCACTTACGTAGATTAATGAAATGCAACGTGTCTGGTAGCACAGTAAATTGTCAATTTACTTACAACTTTTTAGTGCCCAGCACAGTGCCTGGCACACAGTGGGTGCTCAAGAGTTATTTGTGGAACGTTATTCATCAATGAATAGTTACCAAGCACCTGCTCTGCGCCAGGCACTGTTCTAGGAAAGTTCTTGGGATCTAGTGGAGAACGAGACAGGCAGGGTTCCTGTTGTCATGGACCTTACAGCCCAGTTAGTGGGCACGGGCAATAAACGACTAAATCAGAATTCCAGAGAGTGGTAGGAGCTGTAAAGAAAATAAAACAGATTGACTGAAAACAGGCCAGAGAGTGAATGGCACTAATTAACAAAGACCCCACCAAAGAGGTAACTTGGAGCTGAGACCTATATGATGAGAAGGAGGCAGTCATGCCTGAGCAGACGGAGGATAGCACGGACAAAGGCCCCGAGGCAGAGATGAGCTTGACTGTTTAAGGAACAAGTAGAAGGTCAATCAGACCAGGGTGTCCTGAGCCCAGGGGGCACCCACACAGAAGGCAGCTGGGGAAGAGGCAGGGGCCTCTGCCCCTTTTCTAGTGTCTTGCTTCCAGGACCGCCAGAACCTAGCACAGTGCCTGGAGCACAGCCAGAGTCTCGGAAGGATCTATGTGAGAAAGAGAAACCATCGAGATGGGACAACAGCCACACCGGAGACAGAACTCCTCCCCTGGAGGGGGCTGTGGATGCTCCGCCTATTCTTTCTTTCTGATTCTCCTTCTTGGTTCCTCATTGGCCCCTAGAAGCTTCTCTCAGAGCAGCATCACCCCATGACGTGTTACAATTTCCAAAATTACAGCTTTCTGACGATGTAGAGATGGACTTCATTCTTATAAATAAACTCTCCGCAAATCACAGTGTGGGACGGGCCAAAACGAATCCCATCCACTGCGATTTCTGTCGGCTCTGCCTCCAAACCGTGGCAGCCACTGACCTTGGCCTGGATTTCAGGGTGACTTTCATTTTGGGGGCCTGGAGTCACACAGTATGCACGTCTAACTCCACCTCCATGCTTCACGCTACACCGGCTTGCAGAAGAGAAGGAGCCAGTAATTTAGGTTAACGCACTGGACTCAGACCTCAGAATGGGCCGAAATAGGACACGAGACTCAACGATTCCCTTGGTGCCCTGGTGCCTCTCGTGGTGAGAGCATCTTTCCTTCCGTGGTCCACAAGGTCCTACTGTTTAAAGATCTGGGAGGTCTGAAGACACCTGGCTCCTGTAAAGTGATGGTGCTTAGTGCCAGCATGGAGGGTGCCTGGGCTGGGCCGGCCAGGTGCCAGGATGTCAGTCTCACAGGGAGGCCTTACCAGGGGTTCCAGCGGGGAGCGAGGTGAGGAGCCACCATATGGGCAATCCCACTGTCTGGGCTCATTTTAGAGCAAAGTCCTGAGCTGCTTGTGCAGGGATGGCACTGGAGGAGGCCTGTGTGCTTGGCTGGGAGTCAGAGGACAAGATTCTGGCCGTGGCTGGTCCCTGAGTCAGGTGGCCTGGGCCCCAGCTCCCCATCTGTAAGACAAGGACCTTGGTTGGGTTGGATGGTCTCAGTGCCTCCCCCATCTCTGACATTCTCTGATCTTGCAGGGGGTGCTGCTGTGGGAATATGGAGCATTGAAGTGAATCCTTCTGGGGAGGGATAGCGGGCAGAGGCCACCTCTGGGTCAAAGAAGCCATGGAGGGGATGCCCATTGGAGCCTCCCAAGCCAGACTGGAGGATCAGCTCCCACCAGGAAGGAATCGGCCTGTCCAGGAACCCCTTCAAGGGGGGGCATGCCCCTGGAACCAGGCTGATTCGGGCAGTCAGTCGACCTCCTGGTCCAGGGTGGCTCCTTGGCCAGTGGCCTCTTTAGCATCGGATGCCCCAGAGACAACAAAGTGATGCACCGTCAAGGTGAGCAGTCGTGGTGGAGAGGCCCAGGCCCCAGCCTGATTAGAAAGAGTCTCGAATCTCTGGTGGGGCTGTGGCACGGCCCCTCCTGCCAGAGGTCTCAAGGCGAGGTGGGTATTGGAAGCAGACGGGAGCGATGAGGGCGAGGCAGACCCAGGAAGGCAGAAACGGCAACCTGAAGAGGCTGCAAGTCAGCTGAAGCACCCCAAGTCCAGGTTACCTAATGATGCAAAGAAGGCTGCGAGGGGGCAGGGTATGACTGAGCAGGCGGCCCAGGAGGGTGAGCGAGGAAGATGGAAGCCCCAACGGGAAGCTGTGCCCAGGGCACTCCTGAGCAGATGCCATGCAGAGCCATGACCGAGAACCTGGCAGAAGGGGTCCTGGGCGGGAACCAAGGTTTCCTGAGTGCCTGGCACAGGCGGGGCCGTGGACGAACCCATGCCAGGGACAGGCTGTGACACGGACTAAATATCAATGTGAAGGTGACTCTTGGAGTTGTGGACCCACGTGGACCAGCCTCTGAATGGAGTCACAGGCCAGAAGCCCCATCCGAAGAGCCAAAAGCAATAATAAGGAATTCCCCGTTTTGCCTTACATCTCTTAAAGCTGACGCAGCTTGTGTCCTGAGCGGGACACTTTGGATCCTCTTTTTCCCTCATACGCCACTCCTCTCCTGGGCTGCTCCTTTGCCAGAGCCCCAGCACCCCAACTCTCCAAGCTCTGCCTGACCCACGAGCTCCAGAAGGGCGAGAGAGGCCCTCCCAGCACAGGGCGAGCCAGGGCCACCCACATGGGACTGGGGGACACACATGGGGGCTGGGAAGCCCAGAGGAGGGCACTGTGGACCTAGGGCCAGGGCTGTGGTGGGAGAGGGAGATGGAGAGGGAGGAAGGAAAAGAGGAAATGAATCACTGTCACACACCAAGCTCTGCAAACTAGGCGTTGCCTTCCCCAGGCTGTGGTGAGGACATTAGGCCCAGAGAGGTTAAGGAACTGCCCAAGAGCACACAGCCAGTACAAGTCGGAGGCTGGATTTGAACATGGATCTGCTTGAGGCCAAAGAAGTATTCTTGCAAATACATGACACTACACTTCCTATCAGAGAAGTGCAAAGAGAAAGTACTCAGAGCTAACTCTGTGTGTGTGTGTGTGTGTGTGTGTGTGTGTGTGTGCGCACGCGCATCCAGGTCGGATGAGGGGTGGGCGATGGGGGAGAACAGTGATAAGAAGATACCATTAGCTAGAAAAGAGAAGCGAAAAGAAAGAGCTGCAGAGGGAGAGAATAAAGAAGTACAGTTGCAGGCATGAACCTCAAGGACAGACATCTGGGAACTTTTAGAGGTTGTCAAAGATTTTTTTTTTTTTTTTTTTTTTGCGGTACGCGGGCCTCTCACTGTTGTGGCCTCTCCCGTTGCGGAGCACAGGCTCCGGACACGCAGGCTCAGCGGCCATGGCTCACGGGCCCAGCTGCTCCGCGGCACGCGGGACCCTCCCGGACCGGGGCCCGAACCCACGTCCCCTGCATTGGCAGGCGGACTCTCAACCACTGCGCCACCAGGGAAGCCCTGTCAAATCTTTCTTGATGTGTTTTTTCTAAATCCCTGGTATCCAACTGATGGCATAACTTTGGGACAGAAAAACGGAGCCAATTAAATGACACTCCACCACGAAATGTTTTCCCAGAAACCTCTCCATTGCCCTTGCAGGGCCCTGGGGCTCCACTGAATGGTTTAAAAGGCACAGTGTTCAGTCACAATGTAAAGACCCAGCCCTTTGCATCCGTAGCTGTGCATCATAACTTTGCTCTCAGGCTCTGGGGCCCAAGTCTATTAAAATGCTAATGCTTCTGTGGCTTTGGGATTGGATAATGATAGAAACTTCAGCAGAGGAAGAAAAAGCTCCAAGGGGAGTTAGCACAGCGGAAGTCAGATGCAGAGAGCACAGTCCCAGTGCCGGCGTCGGCTCAGAGCCCTGTCCTGACAGGAAGAGAGCACCTACAACCACTTTGGGTTCCCGGTCACAGCTGATTCTCGGATGTTGTGAAAGACAGGAAGGCGTATTAATAACAGTAATAATAACAATGAGAATACGTTAGTAGCTTACATTTATATTTCACATGTGGAATTTACACCTGCAGAGGACTTGATGTTTAACAAAGTGCACGTCACACAACTCCCTCTCTCCATCCTGACAACAACCTTAGCGGAGCAATCAGGAGAAACACTGTGGAACCAAATATACCCGGTCTCCTCCTCCCCCGACACAGAGCAAAACTGCGCGACTACTCACTGGGAGGTTATGTGTGGCCACGTCACTTAAAACATCGCTGAAGCCTTTACGTTAAAAGTCACGTGTTTCCTGCCATGGAACAGCCTGGGTGCCAGAGCAGGGAGGCACAGCAGAGTCCCCAGGCAGCACGCTTGTGTGTCGGCTGATACACATAGACGTCACCACAGCAGCACCTCACCATACTGATGCCGAAAAATACACATACTCGGCCTCTGTGCACCAACGTCGAATCGAATCTTGAAGACAGAGTTTTGGGTGAAGTAGAAAAGAATAGCTTTATTGCTTTGCGAGGCAAAGGGGTGAGCACAGCGGGCTAATGCCCTCAAAACTGTGTGTCCCAACCTGGGAGGAATTGGTGAGGAGTTTTATAAAGATGGTTCAAGGGCGGGGCTGCTGGTAAGGATTAGGGTGTGTGCAGGGCCTGCACTCCTTTAATGTGGCCTCCGGTAGCCTGATGAGCTTTTCTGGTTCCTTTAATCTGGCCTCAGGTGGTCTTCTCTGGAATGAAGAATGCTAACATCTTCCATTTGTTGGGGGTTTTAGTTCTGTAAAGAGCTCAAACTTACTGTTATGCGCATCCCTTGAAGCGGAACCAGGACCTGCCCCGAGGCTGCACTATTGTTTCTGGGCTGTTCCTTCCTTGTCTCTGCATTCCCCCACTTCCCTGATTAGCAATTGTTCTAATCTGCCCTTTGGGACTCAGGGAAGATCATGGAGGCTGGAGTCTATTCCCTACAAACAATAAACTGTGGGACAGAAAGGCTTCCGTACCCAGGAGGCCCACAGGGTCCCACTTGGTTTCAATACTGACTGGTGCAGAAATTAACCCCATTTCCAAAATGAGCAAATGAAGACACACTTCCCCAAGGCCTCCTAGATATCAATTTGCAATGGATCCTCGGTCCTCCGCTCCTTCCTTGCCATCAGGGAGAGCAAGGATTGAATCCAGCTCGGCTTGAGTGTTAGAACGGGTGACCCTGGGCAAGCTTAGCCTCTGTGAGTGCTGCATTGCTCATCTGCGAAACAAGATGACCACGGGGTGGTTGGGAGAACGTAATTGGATGCTGTATGGAGAGCGCTTGGCTGTAACGGGTGCTCGGCAGCCCTGCGCCCCCGGCCCTGCGCCCTCCCCAGTCCACCGGCGCCATATCTCACAGGTGCTCCTGCAACTCAGGGAGTTTGAAGATGACTCAGGACTCCCCAGACACACTCCTTGAATTGCTCTTCCTTCTGCCTTCAGCTGAGTAGAATTTTTATTCCCGTCCGGGCTCAGAATCTGGAAGGTGTCTCCTCTGTGTCCAATTAGAACATTTTTCATTTCAAAAGGTACTGTTGTCCGGGAACAATGGTGTGAGGCAGAGCTGAGCTGCTCCTGAGAATAGAAGCAGTGGAAGGCGTCTGAGAACAGTGGCACCTCTGAGCGGCACCAGGTGTCAGCAGGAAGGACTCTGTAATTAATTTTTAAATTTGCTATTATCATGCGTTTAGGCAGTAGGCTGATGCTTCGCTTGGTTTTGACCTTTAAAAATGTTACAAGCAATATCAGCTTTTCTCCGATGTGAAGGACACTGACCCAGAGGCTATAAAAACCACAGCCTCGTGGACTGGCATCCTTCCTTTTAAAGTTTTCTCTCTTTTCCCTTTATTTTACTTGTCATCTATATAAAGCAAACCCACACACACAACCTTTATTTTCTGGAAATGAGGTGTATGTTTCCATCCCTTCATTTTCCATTCCCAAAGTGTCTGTCACACCTTTCTTTTGGTGATAAAATATACGTAACCTAAAGCTTCCCATGTTAGCCATTTTGAAGGGTTCCGTTCAGTGGCATTAAGTACATTCAAATGGTTGTGCAGCCATCACCACCATCCATCCCCTGAGCTTTTTCATCTTCCCAAACTGAAACTCTGTGCCCATCGAACACTAAGTCCCACCCCTCCTCCCCCAGCCCCCGATACCCACCCTTCTACTTTCTGCCTCTATGAACTTGACTCCTCCAGGTACCACATATGAGTGGCATCATATCAGATTTGTCTTTTGACGACTGGCTTATTTCACTTAGCAGAATGTCTTCAGGGTTCATCCACGTTGTAACGTGTGTCCGAATTTCCTCCCTCTGACACATTTATTTATTTATTTATTTTTGGCTGCGTTGGGTCTTCGTTGCTGCACGCGGGCTTTCTCTAGTAGTGGAGAGCGGTGGCTTCTCTTGTTGCAGAGCACGGGCTCTAGGCGCGCGGGCTTCAGTAGTTGTGGCTCGCAGGCTTAGTTGCCCCACCGGTGGGATCTTAGTTCCCCAACCAGGGTTTGAACCCGTGTCCCCTGCATTGGCAGGCGGATTCTTAACCACTGTACCACCAGGGAAGCCCCAGAATTTCCTCCTTTTTAAAGGCTGAATAATATTCCATGGGCTGGATAGACCACACGTTTCTTAAATGGTAAAAGACCCTTAACGGTCAGTGATTACACCCTGTTTCTCAGTGTAGAAAGTGTTGTCTCTGCACCAGATTTCATTTGTTCCCCAGCAGCGTTTGGAGATGGACATGATTAGTCTGCCTCAGATGTGAGGAGCGAAGTCTTGGAGACGCTTAGGCCTCGGACCCAGGCCACCCTGATCTCAGATGTGAAAAGCAGAACCTATGCTTTGTTCGGCCTGATGTTCACTTTCCCATTTTATTTCTCTCCTCACATATATTGATTCATCAGAGTTTCCAGCAGGGGCTCAGACAAGGTCAGGGTGTTAATAGACTCTCGTCTCAAAAGCCTTTTGAGAAAGAAGTAAAAAAACCCGCCCCCTGCCCCGGTCCGGGAAGATCCCACATGCCGCAGAGCGGCTGGGCCCGTGAGCTATGGCTGCTGAGCCTGCGCGTCAGGAGCCTGTGCTCCGCAGCAGGAGAGGCCACAACAGTGAGAGGCCCGCGTACCGCAAAAAAAAAAAACAAAAAACCCGCTCCAACCTCAGTGCCTCCGCTGTGATCTGCCGAGTCTAACTCCCAGTCTTCTTTTCTTTTGTTTAACATCTTTACTGGAGTATAACTGCTTTACAATGGCGTGTTAGTTTCTGCTTTATAACAAAGTGAATCAGCCATACATATACATATATCCCCATATCTCCTCCCTCTTGCGTCTCCCTCCCACCCTCCCTGTCCCACCCCTCTAGGTGGTCACAGAGCACTGAGCCGATCTCCCTTTTTATAGGAGAAGATCATCATGATCGTGGGGGAAACACAGCAGAAGGAAATATCTTATTTGCATTTAAAACCACACAGGTGAGGCTGGGTCAGGGCTGGGGCAGAACCACGTCAGGCCAGGCCGGGCCGGGGAAGCCGGGGAGGTGACAGTAGTTGCTGTTGGCCGAGCACCCGGGGCAGCAGGTCCTCTGCTGGGGCCTTTCGTCCCGTGTCTCACAACAACCCCACAGCCGGGAACATCTGCCCCCATCGTGCAGACAGTTAGGCAGGAAGTGAGCCGGGTAAGTACAGCTGCAAAGTCCACGTTCTCCTGCCTCATCGTCAGCTCCTCGGCTGCCAGGCTGGAGAAGGGAAGGTGAGGCCACTCCCCAAGTCCACCTTCGGGGAGGCGGACCTGTGACAAAGCTCAGACTGGGGCTCCTCCCACTGTTGCCACCACGGCAGGGCCTGCGGACCCTCCTCAGGGACAGGACTCCAAATGTTGCCCCACCCCGCCCCCTCCCTGGACCACCTTCAGGCAGGGAGGTATTGGTGGTGGTCCTTAGCGCCGAGATATTTCTTCACCTATTCTCAATAAACCATGGACATTTCCTGAGTGCCTCTGCTACGTGCCAGGCTCAGGGCTAGGCACCAAGGCACCAAGATGAAGATGACCTTGTCTGTGACCTTGAGGGGCAGACTAGAGACAGCCGTCCCCTACCTGTTACCATACAATGGTGCTGGGTGAGGGGCTAATTCTGCCAGGGATGGGGAAGCGCAGCACAGAAGAGATGCTACTGAGCCGGGTCTACGAGGCTGAGCCCACCAGGTGGAGGCACGGGGTCCAGGCTCCACAGAGGGCGCAGGCTGTGCGTCGTGCGCGGAAAGTCCGTGGTGAAGGGCTGGCTGGTAAGTGACAGGAGGTGTTCTGGGAAGCAGGTGGGTGCACCACCTGTAAGACCCTAAAGACAATGAACACAGGACTTTGGACTTCCTCTCGCCGGCAGTGGGGAGCCAGGAAACATCTGTAGGGGGGAATCAAGGGCTCATCAACGCCTGATGGAGAGACACAGGGGAGCCACTGGGAAGGAGTGAGAACAATACTCCCCCTCCTCCCCCAGGGCAGACAGGGCGCCGGGATGGAAGACTGTCACGTCGTGAAGCCTTCTAGGGAGCAGATGCGTCCTCAGAGGCTTTGGGCCCTCAGATCGGCGTGTCTGTAACAGCTGCTGCGTGCCTGGACTGAAAAGTCTCCCCTCACACGGCTCCTTGAGGGCTGGCTGGCTACTCTGTAAGATACCGCCCGCGGCTGCACGGTGGGGAATGGAGGCTTCAAAGGAGGCAGAAAGGCCTGGCTGGCCGGCCCAGACTTCCAAGGGAGCTTTGGGGTGTCATGAGGGGTGTGAGGCCGTTCCTTCCCCGACCGGCCTGCGGAGGAGGCTGAAATGTCATCAGAGGCTCATTCCTCTGACATGATGTCTTTTCTTTCCAGGCACCAGCTTTAGAGGTGCCATTCAACTTGGCCGCTCTCGTTAGCTGTGCAGTCATCGGCAAGCCCCTTAAGCTCTTTGAGCCTCGGTTTCTGTAAGGAATTGACCAGTTTCCTTAAGAACGGTAAGACCTACATCCTCCAAGGTTGGCAGCAAGGGGACACTTCCGGGGGGGATGGGGCAACTCTCCACGGTTCACTGATTCCTACTGCCGGCCACATGAACACACGCCCCCGTTAATGCTCTGGTGAGAGGTGGACACGGCTCTTGAACCCACAGACTGGACTAGGGTGACAGCAGAAAAGCAAATGTGACTATGAAGGGACAGTGAATGGACACAACACAGCCCAGTGTCTGGGTTCAGAGGCCCTGTTCTGCTTGAACAAGTTCCTGAGGAAAAGAGCCCCGGTGGCGATCCCGAGCCGGTTCCTACGGGCACCAAGTTCTGACGTCGTGACTCTCTCTCCAAATCTAGGTACAGTGACTTCACGTGGGTAGCTTGAAATCGGCCATAGTGGAATTATTTATGCCGTGGAAATTGGCCAGCACTACACAGCAGGACTTTTTTTCTTTCTCCCCAAAGAGCTGTTGGTTAAATATTTATTAGTACATCACTGGTTAGTCCCACGTGCCCACTCTCTGACCCAGAAATTCTACCTCTGGGTAAAAAGGAAGAGAAAAGAGTCCAACCATCCATCCAAAGACAAGGGCAGGAATGTTTTAGCTGCCACACCATTTATAATAAAGCCACATTCATGAATAAACAAAGAGTAGAAATGGGCCAATGTCCACTGGGAGGAGAATGGGTAAACTGAGTCACACCTGTACAATGGATACACCTCGGAGAGAAAGAGGGGCAAATGTTTGATACACGACACTCAACAGCATGGATGAATCTCACAAACTTTATCTTGTGTCTCACAGAAGTCAGACACAAAAGACTACATTGTATGATTCCATTTATATGTTCAAGAACGGGCAAAACTGGTATAGAATGATAAAGGTCAGAATAGTGGTTACCTCAGTGCGGGGGCAGGGTTGGGATTGAGTGGGAAGGGGCAAGGGGGCTCTTCCATATTTTGATATAGGTGACAGTTACACAGGGGTACATATACGTAAAAGCAAATCAAACTATGGTTTAAGATTTGTGCACTTTGCACATTACATGCCTTGCAAGTAAAAAGTAAATACTGTGTGTGTGTGTGTGTGTGTGTGTGTGTGTCCTCCTCCTTCCTAGCTCCCGGGGCATCTCAGCCCCCATCTCCCAGGAGTTCAGACCTTCCTTAAAGTGCAGACTTAAGAAAGATCGCCTCCTGAGTTCTGGTATTCTGGAACACGCCACCCAGGCTCACCTAGCTAGGATGTTCCAAACTCAGGCTCTAAACCTATTTCTTCAGTTCAGGATCTGGGATGCTCTGGAGAAGACAGACCTGGGGCGTACAGCGGAGGTCTGAACCCGCCTGGGGAGGGTGAGGCCGGAGGAGCCGGCCCAGAGGACTTGGGGCTGCAGAACCGTCTGAGTCAGTCCTGGGGACTCAGGAGAAAAGGAAGTCAAGCCTTGGGAGGAACTGGAGATGCAGCAGAGCCAGGTGAGGCCCAAAAGATGCTCAGCATCCCGCTGGGCCACTGCCTGCACGAGACCTCAGATGAGTCTCCCAAGCCCTCTGAGACTCCGTTTCCTCATCTGTAAAATGGGGATGAAGATTTCACAGGCCTCTTACTTGGATCACAAGAAGTGATATGAGTGAAATACCAGGCAGAGTTTTAGGATGTATGGAAACACTATATGTGCTCAAGAAATACTAGCTGAATATGTTAAATCTAACAAAGCACCCCCCCAAATAGATGACTACTAAATACTCCTGCTTAACCAAGCCCAAGGGTCCAGGGGTTGGGGGGTGGCCTATTTGTGCAGGAGTCTCCCTCCCTAAAGCCCTGAAGAATAAAACGTTCTCATGCTTATCCTGCTTTGCTGTTACTTTTATTAGAAATCATGAATTCACCAAATTCCTCCAGCTGATGCCCTGACCCTGTCCCACAGCCAATGCCCAGCTCAGCAGTGCAGCTCCCAAGCCCACGCTGCAGTGTCTGCTGGACCTGTAGGGAAATGTCTGCGGTCACCAAGTGGCCCGGGGTGGGGTGGGGTGGGAGTGCCACGAGGAGGGAACAGCCAGGCCTTCTCCCCAGCCCCTCCCTTGCTTCCTTTGGACCCCTTCTTCCTCAAGGGCACCAAGTGATCAAGTTCATGATGCCCCAAGCTTCTGCCTGGTGAAGACAACTTTAGAGGAAACAGCAAATCTTTTCTGCAAAGCCTCCACCTCCCAGGCCACGTGCAGGCAGGGCATCGCTTTAGGGCTCAGGCCCCCAGACAGAGCAGGACACAGACCCTGCCAGCCCTAACCAGAGCCAGCAAAAAGGCTCAACCCGCTCTGGGCTGCTCATCACAGAGGGTGGGGTGGGGGATACTGCGACCTCTAGGGAAGGCAAATGCAAGCTCTCGGTCCCAGCCTCCCAGGCCTGTGCTGCTGGCTCTGGGGTCCTAAATGGCCAAGTCCAGAGCCAGGGCCGGCCAAGACACCTGCTCACCCTGGTGTCTGCTGTGCATCTGGGCCCTGAGCATCTCTGAAGGCAACACACACTGGGACCAGACTATCCAGTTACCCTCTTCTGACCGCTGGTGCGGCGCCCAAAGTGCTCCACCTGCTTGTCTGTGTCGTGGGGATCCTTTAAGTGCTCTTGACCTGTGACCTTCAGAGGAGCCAGTGAAATGCTAAGTGGCAGGGCCCAGCGCCGAACCAGGCACACGGCGGTGGTTGTCATGCTCACATATGTGTGGTCTGAGTGCTCGTGTTGGTGCAGGTTGTTCTGCTGCCCTTCCCTGGTCTGTGCTCCCTGGGCCCGGCTGCACCACCATCGCGGCTCAGATCCTGCCTGGCGGGTTGGCGCAGGCCGGCCCGTCTCCCGCCCGCCTTCAGCCCCTCCCCTGAGCCCCGTGCTGATGCTGCCTGCACCTGCTGGCCACCCCGTCCTGGACACCCCTGGGGGGGCCGACCCCCCCCGACTACCTCCCCCAGAGCCAGCCTGGGCCCCAATCTAGACCAAGGTCACCCCGCCTCTTGCTTGAGGGCAATTTTTTTAAGAATCATCACGTTATTAGCAAGCAACCTGCTCCTTCCTGCCAGAAAGATGCTAAATACGTTTGTTGTTATTTTCCATCTTTAATAAGTGCTTTTCAAACTGAGACAGAAATAAAATGGAAAAAGCAAAAGGGTTTAGGATCAGTAAGATGCCCTTGTCTGCTTCCCAGCCTTTGCCACGAACATTTCTACACCCGTGCGTGGTCACACCCCGCCCGCCCGCCCCTGCTTTTTCTTACACCATCTTGCACACGCCGTTCTTCATTTCACAATATGCCCCTTGCAGTCCTTTTGTTATCAGGCTGTGTAGATCGACTGTAGATCGCTAATGGCCCCTGGGATTCCATGGTATGAATGCTCCATGGTGTATAGTGTTTCGAACCCATTTTGATGGAAATTTAGGTGGCTTCCATGCTGGTACTAAATATCTTTGTGTACTTATGCCAGTAATTCCATGGAATAAATTCCCGGAAGTGGAATTGCTGGGTTGAAAGTCAAGGCCTCTGTGGATATTTCGCAGTGACTGCTCCCCGGGGGTCAGCCGGCAGCCTGCCAGGTGTCCTGCGCTGGTCCTGCCCAGCCTTCCCACGAGCTCCAATGCAGGCCTCACAGCCAGGCCCACCCACATTTGACAGGCATTCATTCACTCATTCATCATTAGCTTCTCTGGCCGGCCTCGTGCCAGGTGCCAGGGATGCTACAAGGCCTGGCCTTGGATTAAATCCTTCTCATCTGTTAAGGCTCCTGGAACCCCTCCATGCCCTCTTCCTGCCCATGCACCTCAGGAGGGCAGAAACAGCTCTTCCTGCCCGCGGAGAATGGAGCCCACACACAGAGAGGGGCAGGAACCCCGAGAGGCCAGGAGAGGTGCCCTCCCTCCTGCAGTAGGTCCTGGGAGATCTCCCTGGATCCTGACAACAAACTCACTAACTCACTTCATTTACACTGGCTCCAAAGAGGTTTGCTCCTGGGAATTCCTTGGCGGTCCAGTGGTTAGGATCCTGCGCTTCCACTGCAGGGGGCCCGGGTTCGATCCCTGGTCAGGGAACTAAGATCCCGTAAGCCCCGTGGCGCAGCCCAAGAAACAACAACAACAACAATAACAAAAACAGAGTTTGCTCCTTCCGACCCAACAAACCCTAGGGTGCTTCCCTCCTCTGTGGGCCCCTGGGGCAGAGACCCGGCTTCCGGTTCTGCGTCCCAGGCACCTAGCAAGTGCTGACGGTCACTTTCAAGGGCATCCACCATGACCCTGTGAGGGAGCACGTGCCCCTTTGAAATCAGGACACTCAGGCCAAGAGGGTCTGTGTTTTGCCAAGAAGTGACAGGGTCATGGTTTCTACTCGGGTGTTCGCTCTGAGTCCGACTGTAACTGCTTCCCACAAGGATGTTACTGACTCAAATCCAGCAATCCCTCCACTTGTACCAAGTTTCCTCAGAGCTCCAGTCCGACCCCCTGACCTAGGTACGCACCCTGGATCCCCTGTGTCTGATCAGCTGAGAGGTCGGGAGTTGCAGGAGTACCAGCATTTCTGAGAAATGGAAGGAACGCAGATAACGAGGCAGATGCACTTGCACGAAAGCGCCAGGCTGTAGAGCACGGTGCCGCCCTGGGGCGGCCCCAAGGGTCCCTGGGCTCCTGAGAGCCCCTGGGGCTGTGTCCCAAGTCCTTTGCGGGCCCCGGCGGAGGAGGAGGTGACAAGACCAGCCCCGCTCGGGAACACGCAGGGTTTACTGTCCCTCTGAGGCTCTTCGGTGTTGGGCCCCAGTGTGGCTAGGGCTTATATAAGTCAGAAAATTCAAAAGTTTTCTCCCCATGTGACATTTCACAACCTCACTCCCGCCCATCCTCATGACAAGAGCAGGGACACTTCCAGGGGAGGCAGAAGCATTCAAGGCACATGTGACCCTTGTCCACAGGGACCCCATCTGGTCCTTGTCATCCCCTCCTCGTGGGCTCTGAGAATCTGGGGTCTATTTACCCAAGGACGTGAGAGGTTTCCAGAAGGATCCACATCCTGGCGCCACTTGGGTCCTCCCCAGGCCTTCCTGATGAGAACACGTGATGAAAGCAAAATGATGTGACTCTGGGGTGTGTGAGCTGAGGGGACCGGGGCTCTGGGAGCTGAGCAGCCCCCTCCAATGGATAAGACGATGCAGGCTGAGAGCAGCTGTAACCGAGTGGGATCTGGGAGAAAAGCCTGCTGGCCGAGGAAGAGGGCTTCAGACCTCTTTCACCGCAGCAGAGAGCCCAGCGCTGTTCCTTCTCTCCCTCAGGGCCAGCTGGTCTCCAAGGAGGGAGGTGACAGGGCAGGTCCCAGGAGCCGAGGGGCACGGGGCCCCGCGAGCCCTCCAGCCAGCCTTCTCCCACGGGGTCCCAGCCAGTGCTGGTGCCAGGCCTCAGGAAGTCCTGGGCAGCTGTCTCACGCTGGTTTGCGGGCTCCATCTTGGTGAAGTTAGTTTCTATCTGCATCAGGGGCCCCAGGAGTGACAGAGTCAGGTAGCCTCATGGGCTGGGATTTGGACAGAACTAGTGTTCCTGGAGAGATGGGACACTGGGGTCAGACAGATCCAAAACAGGCGATGCCATGACGTAGCATACTGAGAGGGGGTAGGGTTTTGTAGCTCCAGGAGGACTTCCTGGAAGAGGAAATACCACGGACACTTCTTATAAAACCAGTAGTCACTCTCCAGCAAAGCCCAGGGAGTTGGGGAGGGGAGAGCATCCAGGCATCCAGGGACCAGCATAAGCAAAGATTTGGGGGGCGGGGGCAACATGAACCAGGTGGGGTGCTGTAGCCAGCATGGAGCTTTGAGACAGGGTACGGAGAGAAGGCTGGAAGAGTGGGCAGAGGGCAGCTGATGTTAGGGAGAGGGAGTCTTGTGCCAAAAGCACTGAGGAGCCACCAGAGGTGAGGGGCTGATGTAGCGGGATTCATTCATGCCTCACATAGATCCCGTGGGTCAGTGAGGAGGGCGAGTGAGGGGACCCCGTGGGGTCCAGGGGAGAGATGACAAGGGGACCCGGCACAGAGGTCTTGGCGGCAGCAGAAGGACCCCAGAGACATTAAGGAGGCAAAGTTCTCGGGGCTTGAAGCTCAGCTCCCCTCAGCTCAAGCCCTGAGCAGAAAGAGCTGGTGGCCTGGGCAGGTCCCAGGCCGGAGGTGGGCTTCAGCCTGCAGGTGGTGGAGGAGTGGCAGTGGGGCAGTCCAGGGCAGGAGCTCAGGGGAGCCCGTTACACCCAGAGCCCAAGCGAGGGAGAGGCCATTAAACGTGTTCACTAATTTAAGATCACGTGGAAGCTTCTCTAATGATCATTGCAGGCTGCCCCGGAGGCCTTGCTTCCGGAAGTCAGGATTCTGCTTGTCAGCTCCAGGTAACAGCGATTCCATTCACATATTATAGTCTCAGGCCTAAGCGTCTGCTTTCACGTTCCAGAGACAGAAGATAAATGGCCCTTATCGTTTTGATGTATCTGGTGTCACCACCAAAGCTGCGCGTAGAGGGCCCTGAGCTGCTTTTGAACGTTGTTTAGTAGGCACCTCAAGACCTTTCTCCAGGAAGAAGACACATCTGAGCTGAGAAATGACTCCTAGTTTAACATAGTCCAGGTCCACAGGACCCACGTAGGGGCGCTCAGCCCTCCAATGAGAACCGCAGGACAAGCCTGAGCCCGGGACAGCAGGAGCGATGGCATCTGTGCCCCAGTGGGCAGGAAGTCAGCAGGGGGGCAGCCAGCCTCTCACCGGATGACCAGGCGGGGTGTTGCAAGAGCAGGAGAGGAAAGGGTGGCGAGTGAGGGCGGGCTGAGGGCCAGGCAGCCTGCCCGGCTCTCACTGAGGACCCTCGGGGTTACTCCAGGCAGGGTGATGGCCGCCAGCCAACAGGGAGGACGCTGTGGTCCAGAGGAGAAGACACAGCCCCTTCACCAGCCCCCGCGGGGAGGCTGGGAGGGCCGGAGGCCTGCTCTGTGATGGGTGAGGAGATGGGGGATCTTAAAGCCACCTGAAACTGGGCAGGGTCTCCTTGGGCATGAGCCTGGTGTATTTGGAGACCTCTGTGAAGGTCAGGATGGAGCTGCAGTGCTACTTCCAAGTGCCAGACCACTCCATCAGGACACAATCCAGCCCCTTCATTATAGACCTAGGTCCTAGTCTATTTTTCAAACTAATGAGAAATCTTGTTTGGATGCATTGGGGTTTTTTTTCCTTCATTTTTTATTAATTTCCCCCAAAGCCTTTCCTGAATACAAATCTATATGGGGAAGGGACGTGGCTTAGTGTGCTCTCAGCTCTGCAGGTCCCCTCTGGGGAGGCCGAGCTCGCCCAGAAACTGGTGCTGACCTGAGGGTCTGCTCAGGAGGCAGAGCTGACACTCACACTTCTTTCTTACTCCCCATCTGCCAAGCACCAAGTTTCCTGGGTGAATAAAAATCCCACAAGCAAAGAGTTCCAAGTGCTGCCTTCTGACAGCAAGAAAGTTGCAAAGACAACAGCAAGGCTGCTCCAGAGTGGAGGGCCGGAAGGGAGGGGAGGCCTGGGCAGGGAGGGGAGGAAAGGACGGGGAGGGGGGAGGGCGGGCACTGGCTGCTGGGGTGGGTGAGGCCTGCAGGCGGGAAGAAGTTTCCAGACCAGGTCCAGGATGGCCAGACCGTACGGGGAGGCAGAAGTCAAAGCAAGTTGCTGCCAGGGTGTGGGGACCGTGGGGACCAATCGTTTTGCATGAGGAGGACACCCCTGCTCCACGGCCCGGTGGCCTCATCGGGACCCAGGTAAACAGCCCATGCTGGTGCTCAGGGGCCCCCACCAAGGGCCAGGCTGGACCCCTGTGCGAGTGGGTATCAGGCCCTGACTCCTTCTCGGACAGGCCGGGGGTGGTGAAGCAGCTGGTTTCATAACTCGTGATAGTGCAAGATGCGCGGCCTCGCACATCGCGGGAGTCAGGCCCAAACCCAATCTGCCCTCAGCAGCTGACGGACCCAGGTAGGCGAGGCCTCACGGCAGCCTTCTCACTTGCAGAAGGGGAGAACGAGTTCCTGCCTCCCCAGCAGGCGTGCTGGGGGCTGGGCGTGAGGGAGGGCCCCCCCTCCGCACCCCAGGCCTGCCGTCCCCTCCTGGGGCCCCCGAGGGCACCCCCGCCCCACACAGCGCAGCCTGGGCGCTGCATCGGAGCCTGCGTCATGGGTGTCCCCCAGGGCCGGAACCGCCTTGGCACGTGGTCCCGCGTGGAAGGAGGGGTGGCAGCCTGGGGACCGGGTCAGGGGAGCTGTGAGTGAGCTCCAGGGTGTAGACGCTCCCCCAGGCTCCGGGATGCGGCTGAGAGTCTCTGGAAACGCTCTGCTCCCGGGGACATGGCCACGTGCCAAGGTCCCCATAGGTCCAGCTCCCCTAAACAGAAAGCTGGGCTCTGACACGAGCCTGCTTGGTGTCTGAATCTCCACGCTGCCGGGTGACCCGGGCCCCCCCAGCTGATGCCTGCCTGGTCACCCACGGGCAGAGCAGAGGGCCCAGGCCACACCAAGCTTTCCTGTCAGAAAGCTGTCACTCTTTGGGCCCCCATCCCCTCCTGGCCCCAGGCAGCCCCAGAGCTGTGACCCTCCCCTGCTCAGGCGGGGGACGCAGGCCAGGTCTGACCCGCCTCGAGATGAAGTGCTCCAGGAGGAGGGCCGTCGCACAGCCAAGTGTGCGTCTGGAGAAGTGGCCTCCCCAGAGCCCCGGGCCCCTCCCACGCCCGCTGTGGTAGATGCCCCAGGATCCTCTCCCTGCCAGAGCCAGCTTCAGCCCAGACAGATGTCACTACCTTTCCTGAAGTCGGCTCACTTTCAACCCATTACTCTCCTGAACGGCTCTGTATAAAGTTTCTCTTCCTCCACGTTTGGTTCGTGCCCTTCAGAGGTTTGCAACGGGACTCATTTCTTGGCCCCGGGACAGGCCATCCGTCTGACCTCAGAAATCAGCCACCTGGACATCCCCAGCGGCCCCCACTGCCCCCTCCAAGCCCTGAGTCCTCTGGGCGCCTCTCAGGGCAGCACCCACCCAGACCTCCAGCCCCTCCAGGAGAGGGACTGCTGTGCCCACGTGCCCAGCCCCGTCCTCCCTCCCGCCCCACCAGGTAAGGGCCCACAGCTGCTCCCGCAGGAGTCCGCCCGCAGCCTGGCGCTGCCTCTCCTGTCAGCAGGGCCTTCTCCCGGAACCGGGACGTCTTGAGCTTGTTGGGATCAATTGCCCGTGGCATTCCACCTCACCCCCCTGACAGGCACTGACAGCTTCAGTGGCGGGGAGGACCGAGGACTTCTCAGGACTCTGAACCAATCCCTAAGGGATGTGGCCTTCAGGGTGGAGAATGAAGCAGGAACTGGAGGACGCGCAGTAAGAAGCATCCCAGAGCCAGTGACCTTGTATTTAGAAAAAGCCACAAGGCTGTAGGCCCTGGGGAGCCCTGGGAGGGGCAGCAGGACCAACAGAGTCCAGTGCCAGGCCCGGCACACAGTGGGCACTCAAGAAGGCCTGCTGAGGGGCAAAGGAGGTACGGCAACTCTGGTGAAGGGAAATGGTGTGTGTGTGTGTGTGTGCGTAGGGTGTGTGCATGGTGTGTATGTATGAGTTGTGTGTGTGTATGTGTGTCAGTGATTTCTTGGTGGGGACAAGTCCCAGCCTTCTCTATCTTTGACTTGAAGCCCCATTCAAAGACCCTCTGGCCGGAACATACCCGTTAAGTTTATATGGTGAGCAGTTCAGAGAAGCCTGATTGAGCATCTGCTCTGTTTTGAGCAGACAAATGATGACAATGCAGCGGCGGGGCTTCCCTGGTGGCACAGCGGTTGAGAGGCCGCCTGCCGATGCAGGGGGCGCGGGTTCGTGCCCCGGTCCGGGAAGATCCCACATGCCGCGGAGCGGCTGGGCCCGTGAGCCATGGCCGCTGAGCCTGCGTGTCCGGAGCCTGTGCTCCGCAACGGGAGAGGCCACAGCAGTGAGAGGCCCGCGTACCGCAAAAAAAAGAAAAAAAAAAAAAAATCAGCGGTAATGATGAAGACGCTGTCCTTGCTTCATGAGGTGTGTGTGCATTCAGGAAGGCTTCCAGGAGGAGGGGTGTTAACCCTGCAACAGACCAGAGAGACTTGGGATTATTAGACTAGTGGTTCTCAAACTGGAGTCTGAGCCCAGCAGCACCTGGGAATTTTAGAAATGTAGATTCTCAGGCCGAATCAGACACAGATGGTAAAAAGCCCTCCAGGTGATTCAGGTGAGAACCACTGGGCTGGGCCGTGGGAAGACCAGCACCGAGGGAACCAGATCCTGGGAACTCTCTCCTTTGGCCAAGAGTTTGGGGCCTGAAAGCGTTTTCCGGGCTCCTGTCCAGGCGCTGAATCATCCTGCAGGTCAATAAAGTGTGCACCTGGGGTACGGGCAAAGCAGCAAACATTTCTCAAAGAATTTGATATTTAGTGTTTCTCCAAAGGGCATCAAAATCGTCATCCGGAAGTACCAGAATCTTGGACATTTTATCTGTTTTATCCCCCAAATTAGACAGTATTAGGATTGCTCTACAAAGTCAGTGTAACTTCAGGCTTTCCCACACATGGACCATCTCTTCGCCCCGTGCCCCTGCCCCCGGGGCCCTCCTTCCTTCAGGAATCACCTTCCTTTAGAAGCGGGTCTCGTGAAGGACCACTGTGCCCCTCTTGGCTTTCTCTGAAGATGTCTTCGTCCTGTTCTTGAGAGATATGTTTACGTGTTACAGGTTCCAGGCGGACAATTAATTGACCCGTGTTTTAGTCTTTGATGATATTGGTTTCCAGGCTCCTAGCCTCTCTCACTGCCGTTAAGGAGTTTGCCTTCCATCGAACTGCCATTCACAGGTGGCTCATTTTCTCTTCTCTCGGCTTCTTGTGAGAGCTCCTTGCTATTCTGCATCACTGTGACGGGTCCAAGTGTGGTTTTTTTTTAATCCCTTGCTTAGGGTTTATTGTGTGCCCTGAACTGAAATTCATGACTTTTATCAGTTCTGGAAAATCCTCAGCCATCGCCTCTTTGAGTAATGACTCCCTCTCCTGTTCTTTGTTCTCTCCCTCTGGCCCCCCAAGTAGCTGTGCATTTATTTCTCACCCCAGCCTTTTCGTCTTAGCCTCCATCTCATAGTTTCGGTCTTTCCCTCTGTCCTGCGTTACGCATTCTGGTAATTGCTTCTGCTCCATCTTCTAGTTCACTGATTCCCTCCTGAACGGGGTCTACTTGCTATTCCTCCCATCTGTGGAGTTTTGTGTTTCAGGTATTACATTTTTCATTTCTAGAAGTTCTATGTGGCTCTTCTTCATATCTCTCTGATCACTTTTTTAGCCTTTTCCCCCCCTTGTCTGTGTTCTCAATTCTTCTTTCTTAAAACATTGTTAACTTATTTTTTTTTTTAACATCTTTACTGGCGTATAATTGCTTTGCAGTGTTGTGTTAGTTTCTGCTGTATAACAAAGTGAATCAGCTCTATACTTATCTTTATTCTAGTTCTGGTCGTTCAAAACTAGAGGAAATCTCTTCATCTAGTTTTGCATGCATGCTTTCTGCTGGCTCTGACTCATCATGGATTGTTTCCTCATGTGTTTTGCAGTTTGACACTGTGGCCTGATGATATTCTGTAGGCACCCAGGAGGACTCAGAAGACGTGGGTGTGCTCTGGCCACCTGCACCGGTTTTATCCACCCAACACCACTGTAGGTTAATTTCTTGGCTTGAGGTTTTCTGGACCACTGATCTCACAAATTAGAACCCCAAATGCTAGTGAAGTTCAGGCTAAATTGACACGTTCTCAGGAAGGAATCTTTTTATCCTCATTCATTGCAGAGCCCGGGACAAATGAATGTCCTTGTTATCTTTCTTTGCCAGAAGGTTGGTTTTTATAGCCCACCCTTAGGCTGAGGGTACCATCTTCGAGTGTCCCAGCTTGAGACGAGGATCTCACTTCCCAATCCCAAGCTCTCATGAGCTCTAGGTAAGATAGTGTCTGCATTGCAGTTTTAAAACCCAAAGTTCTAGGCTCCTGTTAGCAAACGCCTCAGGGCATCCAAAGGTCAGCTGACATTTGCTTCTTGTTCTGGTGTCAGCTCCAGCATCATTACTGGCTCTCAGGAATTTCCCTTACCTTCTTGCAAACTTAGCTGTGCATTGTATAAAGAAGTTTGTGGTAACTGAACCTGCATTTTTAGGTGTTATTATACCAAGAGTGTCCCCGCAATGCCCAGGGGATCTGACTATAGCAGAACAGATACTGTTCACCAAACCATTTCTTCTTCCTTTGGGGCTCACACCTAGACCACATCCCCAGCCCCCCTTGCAGCTAAGCATGGTGACACGTCCAGTGGGACCATTTCCAGGTCAGGCTCACGAAAGCCTCCCACACGATGCGCAGCGGCAGATGGCGGAGCCACGGGATGGATGTGCCTGCATCCCGAATCACTGCTCGAAGGAGAACCGCCTACCATTTCAGACGTTAGATGAACAGGAAAAAAGCCCCTGGGACTTAGGGGTTTATCTGTGACAGCAGCTAGCGTTCCTTAACTAGTCCACTGGTCCACCATTTGCCAGAATGAAAGTCTCATTTAGAATTGTCCCACAGTTTAGTATCACCCACATAATCCTTTCACGCCTTAGGGGCTTCAAGGGTATTTATCTGGCCTGGCTCTCAGGAGGAAGGACAATGGGTCACAGAGCCTGAGGGGCTCACTGGAGCTGCAGATGGGACGATGGTTTGAGAAAGATCCCCCTTCCCTTCCCTTCCCTGCCTTGTCACGGCTCTGTGCCACGCCCTGCGCTGGCCACAGAGTCCCAGGCGTGGCCCTGCCCTTGAGGAGCTCCTGTGTATTGGGGACACAGATGCAGATACAGGCAAGCCTGGGACAAGAAGATGATGGTCGTAGTGGACTGAGGGGCTGTGATGACTCAGGCAGTGGCCCATTCAGACTGAGATTCCAGGGCCTGGCTGGGCAGCGCCTGTCACAGGGACCCCGTGGTCCAGGTCACTGGAGACAGAGAATCAGGCGGGCCTCTCCCTGATCCAAGCAGGCAAGATTCCAGAGGGCAGCACAGCCCGCCTGGCAGGGAGGGGCCTGGGCATGCTCTGGAGGTGGACACGTGGCCCAGAGCCAGCAGGACTTCGAGGCCACCATGGGCAGGAAAACCTTGTTTCCACAGCCCTAATGACACCTTGATTGGTCAGCTGGTGACATTGTCGGGATAGCGCCTACAGTGAGACATCAGGCCAGGGGATGGGGCTACTGGACCCCCATGGGCTGCTGGACGGCTCACAGCCTGGAGGGACAAGGAAGGGCCCCCCGCTGGGAACCAACACACACACACCCCTCCTCTCCCCCTCCCAGCTGCTGGTAACAGCAGTGTCCATAGCCCCCCAGCCAATAAGAACACAAGTCGATTTTATGTGTCAAGCTGGCTGGGCCATGGTGCCCAGACACTTGGTCAAACACTGTGTAGGTGTTGCTCTGAAGGTACTTTGTGGGTGTGATGACATTTACAATCAGCTGACTTTGAGTAAAGGAGTTGGCCCTCCATGATGTGGGCGGCCTCATCCAATCCATTAAAGGCCTTAAGAGCAAAACCTGAGGCTTTCCAGGGAAAAGGGGATTCTGCCTCAGGACTAGAACACGGACATCCTGCCTGAGTTTTCACCTGCCCTTGGGATTTGGGATTTGCCACCTCCCACAGTCATGCAAGCTGATTTCTTAAAATCAGTCTCCCAATTCCCTTCTCTTTCTCTCTCTCCCCTGCCTCTCAGCCTTCTCAACCAAACCACAGCCTCGAGAGCTTCCTGTGCACCAGACACGGAGGGGCAGCCCTTGTCTTTCAGTTCCTGGTGGGTCTCGCACGGGATTCAGACTCATATACGATGCGAACCCTGACATGTCCCAGAGGATGGGATCCCAGCCAGAGGTTCGGGGAAGATGGCCCAGTCTGGGAAAAGCCTTGAGGGACAGGCTGAGAATTCTGCACTTTGCTCTGGAATGTCGTGCCGGCCTCCCCACCTCCATCCTGGGCCTGACTCCCACCCACCCAAAATAAAATGTCTGAGCGCACCCCACACCTGGGGGAATTGCCGGAACGGGAGGGGGTGACGGCAGGGACGGCCCGGCCCGGCCTCGCTCCCAGAAGAGTTTAGCAGACAGAGAAGCCCCGCATACTCGCACCGGGGCTGCAAACTTGCCTCAGGAGATCGATGGTCACTGGGCTGCACCTGCTCAGCGTTCACTCCGCGGCCACGGGGAGGCCAGGCTCCTGGGAAACAAAATGCCACTTAAAAGCCCATCATCTCTACTCCCCTCCCATCCCAAGCTCCACAGGTCATAAATTCCAGAGGGAAGAGGAGGCCGGCACATCTGTTGCTGCAGGTGAAGGCCCTGTGGGAATGGGGTGCAAAGGGTCGCCATCAGCCCAGGGCATCCCTGTCAACCCCCCACATATCCTGCAGCCTGGGCCAGCCCTCTGACCTTGATGGGCACTATTTTGGTCACTGCCCTGCATTCCAGAGGAAAACGCTCTTCCTCTGCTCCTTCCTTCTCTGCTTACCCCACCTTGGAGTAGAGCCTCTGGGTTTTTAGGGTTAAAGAGCAGTGGGAAAGCTGTGAACACAGGTGAACCCAGTAACTAGCTGTTAAGAATACTCAGGAGGGACTTCCCTGGTGGCACAGTGGTTAAGAATCCGCCTGCCAATGCGGGGGACACGGGTTCGAGCCCTGGTCCGGGAGGATCCCACATACCGCGGAGCAACTAAGCCCCCGTGAGCCACAACTACTGAGCCTGCACTCCAGAGACCGCAAGCCACAACTACTGAGCCTGTGAGCCACAACTACTGAAGCCCGTGCGCCTAGACCCTGTGCTCCGCAACAAGAGAAGCCACCGCAATGAGAAGCCCACGCACCGCAACGAAGAGTAGCCCCCCTGCTCGCCATAACTAGAGAAAGCCCACACACAGCAACAAAGACTCAACCCAGCCAAAAGTTAATTAATTAATTTTTTAAAAAAAGAATACTCAGAAGCCCACAGACAACTGGGAAGTGTAGTTCATTTTCACTTACATCTTAAACCCTGTGGAGCCAGCCGGAAATAACATAGACCTCGGTGCGGGTTGGTCAGAGCTGGAATCCCGGTGCTGCCCCCGACTGGTGGAGGGCCCTGGGCTGGTCACTTCACCTTTCTGAGCTTCCATCTCCTTGTCCACAGATGTGGGAATAATAACATCCTCTTCACCAGGCTGCCATGAGAGTGAAGGGCCGCATGGAAGCGCTCAGCCGGCATCCGGCGCTCTGTGCCCAGACCCCCAGCTCCACCTCTGTCCCTGCTTGCAGAAGCATGTGGGGACACGGGACATGTAACAACTAACACGATTCCGGGGTGAGAGGCAGATGGGGGGTCAGAGAAGGCCAGGAGGGATTTCGGGTGGGGAAGGGCGTGGGCAAAGCCCAAGACAAAATGTGGGCTTCGTAGGCATTTGAGGGGCGCTTCCTGTGCCCCTTGATACTTTCAGAAGTAGGGGCTTGGAGTCTTCCTTTCAGGCCAGGGCTCCAGATGGACTGAGTGGCCTCCCTCCTTGTGAAGGGAGGGATGGGGATGAAGGCCCCATGGAGCCCTGGCGCTGTGAGGCATCATCACCTCTACAGCAAGTCACATCCCCTGTGGGATCTGACCACGTGGGAGTGAGGCCCCAGAAACCCCCGGCCGCATGTGGGAGCCGCAGAGGAGAGGAGGCCAGCCTCTAAGGAAGGATGCGTCTCCCTGTCCTGAGCTACCTACTGTGAGCCATCCCTGGTGGAGGAAGCAGGGCCACAGAGGAGAAGTTCATGCACTGAAGGGTCTCACAGTGCATGCCACAGCTTCTCGTGGCTACAACACGGAACCTGTGCGGAGCTGCCCTTGAGAAACATGGCCACAGTGACCTGATCTCACCTGAGGTAGCAGTTTCCATCTCCACTTCAGAGACTAGGAAACTGAGGCCCAGAAGGGCGTGACACTTCTAGGCTGGCACAGCGCAAACCTTCTGAGTACTCGGACCCGGGGATTTCCCAGTTCTGTGGCTTCCTTGCTGTATGACCTTGATGGAGACACTCTCGTGTGCCTTGGTTTCCCCATCTATACACTGGGAATCATCACTGCTTCCTGTGCACTGGCCCTAAGAATGAAATGAGGTAACACATGTGAAAGAGCCTCATCCAATGCCTAACATGATAAGCCTTGATTAGAATTAGCATCCAGGCCACAATGCTATTATCCTCATTTTCTCCCATTAAGTACTCTGTATTTGCTAAATGAGTGATTTTTTTTAACATTTTATCATGAAAATTTCAAACACACAGATAAGTTGAAAGACTTTTTAGTGAACACCCAGATACGATAACAGTAGAATTCTACCGTTTACATTTCATAATACTTGCCTTAGCAATATCCATCCATCAATCCATCTTATTTTTTGATGCATTTCAAAGTAAGTTGATGATATCAGTCCAATTCCCCTTAAATGCTTCATAGTTAACTGTTTGAGAGGTGAAATTTACATACAATGAAATGCACAAACCTTAAAAGTCATTTGCATATAAACGTGTAACACAAACTTGTATCAGAATAAAAGACATGATTATCGTCCCAGAAAGTTTCTTCATGCCTCTTTTCAGGCAGTCCTGCCCCTACTCCAAGGAGGCAACCACTGTTCTGATGTGGTTTCCACTATAGGTTAATCTTCCTGTTGTAAAATTTCACATAATACAGGACATGATTTCATAACACAGTATAGTATGTACTTGTACCAGTTATCTGTGGCTGTGTAACAAATTAGTCCAAAATTTAGCAGCTTAAAACAACACCACCTAAGATTTCAGTTTCTGTGGGATGGGAACCTGGACACGGCTTAACTAGGCCCTCTGGCTTGGGGTCCCCTAAGGCTGCAATCCACACACTGGCTGGGGCTGCAGTCTCATCTCCAGGCTCGGCTGAGGGAGGTCAGCTTCCAAGCTCACTGGAGTGGGGGTCAGCAGGCTCAGTGGGGACCTCGTCTCCCCGGATATTGGCCTGAGAGTGGCATCTTTCTATCCCTCGTCACGTGGGCCTCGCACAGGGCAGCCCACAGCATAGCAGCCAGTTTCCATCAGAGCACGGAGGTAAAGGGTCAAGAGAGGGCAAGAACGATGGAAGCCAGACTTTTTGCCGACTGCTCTCAGAGTGACATCCTGGACTTCCCTGGTGGCGTAGTCGTTAAGAATCCGCCTGCCAATGCAGGGAACATGGGCTCAAGCCCTGGTCCAGGAAGATCCCACATGCCGTGGAGCAATTAAGCCCTTGCGCCACAACTACTGAGCCTGCACTTTAGAGCCCGCGAGCCACAACTACTGAGCCCACATGCCACAACTACTGAAGCCCATGTGCCTAGAGCCCGTGCTCCACAACAAGAGAAGCCACTGCAATGAGAAGCCTGGGCATCACAAGGAAGAGTGGCCTCCGCTCACTGCAACTAGAGAAAGCTGCGTGCAGCAAGGTAGACCCAACACAGTCAAAAAATAATTAATTAATTAATTAAAAGAAGTGACATCCATCGCTTTTGCCATATTCTATCCATTAGAAGGAAGTCACTAGGTCCAGCCCACACTCAAGGAGGGGGGACTGTACAAGGGCATGAGTACCAGGAGGCAGGGTCACTGAGAGCCATCTGAGAAGCTGCCGCCACAGCACCCTTGGGCAAGACACCCAGGGCCTGCCCATCACCAGCTGGGAATGGCCCTCCTGGCCGCTCTTTCTCCAAATGCCCCTCTGGCTCCCAGAGATGACCACGGTGACAGTGCCTGTGTCCCTTGGCGTGGCCTCCTGGGTGGAAGATGCTTGTCTTCATGGCTGCAGGTGGCCTCGTTCTTGTCCCAAAGCTGACTGGGGCCTTGAGCTCCTGACTTTTGCCTCTCCGTCCTCCTGGAAGGAGCGTCTGGTGCGGAACACCCCTTCGGGGAGCATGTAGCATGGGGTGCCCTGGGGTGGTGATGAGAACTCCCCCAGCTCTGCATTTAGCTGACAAGTTCTGGTGGCTCTCCTTTCCTTGGGGACGGTGCTGGCCATTTTCAGCACCAGCATGGCAGGCTGTCCCCTGATTTGCCCAAGAAGCATGACTCTGGGCCATGGTCACTCAGTGGCAGGACAGGGACGCTGACCTAAGTGCCCTTCCCATCACCTGAGACTCAGGAGGCGAGAGCGCACTCAAAATGCACCACTTGAGGAGGAAAGAGCACAGAATCAGGTCCAGGCCATGACTCAGCCCTCAACCCATGTGGAGACCACAGCATCCTCCCGCCACAGACGGTGAACACAGAGGGCCTGGGGTGGCCGCTTGGCCGGTGATGTACTTTCTATTATTGCACATATGAGGGGGAAACGGGCAGGAAGTCAGCAGAGAACCAGAGATGGAGGGAAATAGGACAAGACAGAGAGACAGAGATGGACAGAGAGACAGGCAGAGACGATACACAGAGAGGGTCAGAGAGGGAGGGAGAGCAGCAGAGAAGACAGAGGGACCAGGACGTGAGGCTGGAAGGCCCACGCTAACGGGCTGAAACGGAGTGAACGGGGCTGTCGGCAGCAGCACGGGGGGAGACCTTCCTCCCAGTGCCCTGCATTGCCCAGGGGAGACTCAGAAGCCTCATCCTTAGGAGCCTACATCTGGATCATAGCTGAGGAGACCCCAGGAGCTGCCAGCCTGGCCCCGGCGGGGCACAGGGACCCCAGGCAGCTGTTCGGGAGAAGATCAGACCCGACCCCTGGGAGAGGGCACAGCAAACCCACACACACCGGACAGATGGACGGGTCAGTGCAACGTGTGTGGAGGGAGGCTTCCCTGCCCAGGAGCTCAGAAAGGCCCGAAATGCCACTTCAGTGTCCTCGGGCGCTGTCCCCACCCAGGGATTTGCCTCAGCGGTGTCCAGGCCTTAGAGACCCCTCTCCCTCCCCCCTGCCCGCCCCCCCCCCCCACCGAGCTCGTGAGCCACGTGTGGCCCTGGGATGCTTTGGCGGGGCAGGTGCTCCACACGGCCACCCCTCCTGGGGTCAGACCCCAGTCCCACCAGAGCAGAGCTGAGGACTCTCTGCTGGAGCAGCAGGGCAACGCCCCCTCCCCCCCACCCCCACCCCCACCCCTCCCCCGCCTCCTTGCTGGGAGCTCTCTCCTCCTCCCTCCCCAGACTCTCCAAGTTCTCCATTGTGTTTTGGAAATCAAAGTCAGGAAGTCTTGAGAACACTCATCTAAGCCGCTCACCTCCCCTGAGGCCAGGAGGCCGGAGTGTGCTAAAAAGAGAGGAAAGGAAACGAAGATGGGAAAGGAGAGGCAGAATCTATAGATAATATATCCAAATATTAGCCAAGCCTCACACAAAAGCGAGGAGCGGAGGGGGCAGTAAAATGGTGCGGCTGCTGTGGAAAACAGCACAGCAGTTCCTCAAAAAATTTAACACAAGATCACTATACAACACAGCAATTCCACTCCTAGATTTGCGCCCAGGAGAAAGGAGAGATATTTGCGCACCCTTGTTCACAGTAGCACTACTCACAACAGCCAGAGGTGGAAACAACCCAGATGTCCAACAGCAAATAAACAAAATGTGCTGTATCTGTACAATGGAATATGATTCAGCCTTTAAAAGGAAGGAGATTCTGACACACAGATGAGCCTTGACGACATTATGCTCAGTGAAATAAGGCAGTCACAGGAAGACCAATACTGTACGATTCCACTTATATGAGCGGCCTGGAGTGGTCAGCTTCGTGGAAGGAAGAATGATGGGTGCCGGGGGCTGGGAGGAGGGGGAGGGGGAGTGGGGCACAGAGTTCCAGTTTGGGATGATGAAAAAATTCTGGAGATGGATGGTGGTGATGGTTGCACAACCCAGTGAATGTTAATGCCCCTGAACTGCACGTTTAAGAATGGTTACAATAGGCTTCCCTGGTGGCGCAGTGGTTGAGAGTCCGCCTGCCGATGCAGGGGACACGGGGTCGTGCCCCGGTCCGGGAAGATCCCACATGCCGCGGAGCGGCTGGGCCCATGAGCCATGGCCGCTGAGCCTGCGCGTCCGGAGCCTGTGCTCCGCAACGGGAGAGGCCACAACAGTGAGAGGCCCGCGTACCACAAAAAAAAAAAAAAATGGTTACGATGAAAAAAGAAATGGTTAAAATGGTAAATTTTATGTTATGTATATTTTACCATACACACAAAAAATACATAGCTAATTTTTTTAAAAAGCGAAGAGCTGGTAGTTGTTAGAGGGTGGAGACCACCTGGAGTTGCAGGAAGGTTTCTGTAGGCAGTGACTCCCGAGCTGGGGCTTGAAGGCTAGGGAACAATGACCAAGTGAAGGGCAGGGAGATGGTGCGGTCATCGTAGTGGTCGGAGGGCGAGGACCAGAGCGCCAGCAGGCCTCCGGGCAGCGAGCCATGGAACTGGGTGGGGCAGGCAGAGGTGGGCTCAGAGGGCTCATGGTGAGAACAGATTGCAAGGTCGAGACTGGCAGAGAGGCTGCAAGCAGGCTTCCAGGAGGAGCAGGGCAGGGTGGCAGGCCACTGGGCAGGGTGTGGGCCCAGCTCCCCCGCTCTGGACCTGGGCAAGTCACCTCATCTCTCTGATAGGCTCGGCAGATTTAACAATTAAGAATCTGAACTTAAAGAAAAGAATCTGAACTTCAGACAAACCACAGATAACTTTAGTGTAAGTATGTCCCCAATATTGTATGGGACATACTTGCACTAAAAAATTATTCGTGGTTTATGTGATACTCAAATTTAACCGTGTGTCCTGGATTTTATCTGGCAGCCTGACTCTCTGAGGGGTGGCCAATGCATTTGCATGGCTGTCTACCTCTTGTCCTTCAGGCCCTGGCTCAAAGGACTCCTCCCCAGAGAGGCCTCCCCTGACCACCCCTCCCGTCAGTCACTCTGTCACATCACCTGGCCATAGCCTTCTTGGCCCTCGCAGGCTCTAAAACAACCCCACTCATGTGTCTGTTTGCTGTCTATTTTCTGTCTCCCCCCTCTGAGATGCAGACCCATCCATGCTGTATCCCCAGCACCTATCACAGGCCTAGCACATAATAGGTGCTCAACAAACATCTATTGAAAGGTGAAAGTGAGGAGCCATAGGGAGGGGAGTGAGAAGATGTGGGTGACGTTGGGGCACTATGCACTTGCTGATTTTTCATACCGCACCCCTCCCGCTGGTGACTTGTCCCCTTTCCTGTGAGGCTCAGGGCTGCCCAGGGGACAGAGCTGACCGAGCCCAGCCCGCAGGTGGGGCCTGGAGGTCTGCACCAGCCCAGCCCAGCCCAGCCCGGGCTGGCCGCCCCTCCCCACAGGACCAGCCTCCTATCCACAGACTCCTAGGGCAGCCCCGTTACCATGGCAATGGCAATCCGAGGTCACAGCACTGGAAACAGGAGGATGCTTCCCTCCTGGAACACCACCTCCAAGTCAGAATCTAATTCTCACTACAGTCATAATAGTGGTTTTGCATAATCGTCCATATATTAGTACCTAACATGCCAGTGTTTATTTGGTTAAAATTCATGAATTCAGGTCTAAATAAAAAGTGCTGATGGCCGAAGTTTTTCATTCTCTTAAAATGTTCTGGGTTTTTTTTTTTTTAAGTCAGCCTCTCTCCTTGACAGCAGCTTGCTTTTAATCCCATTATAAATGGGTAAGGGACAGGAAAACACAGCACGGCTCTGCTCCCCAGGGCCCCTCACCTGCACCCCAGCCTCAAGGGCAGAGCTGGACGCTAGCTCCCCGGCCATCGAAGGAGCGGTGCGGGTCACCGTCACCCCTGGCACTGTCTCCCTGTGTGACCTGGCTCATGCCATGCCGCCTCTCTGGGCCTCAGTTTCCTCAGGTAGAGAAATGAGGGAAGGGCTTAGTTAGTCTTGAAAATCCCTTCTGCTTCCAAAACATAGACATATAGCTGACATGTGCTGAGGCTCAACCAGGCACCAGGCTCTGGGCTGGGAGAAGGGACCATGGTTGCAGTCCTCTGACTGATGCAGTGTGATGGGGGCTCAGGAAACAGACAAGGACATTGGGGAAAAGCGTTGGTGTGGAGGAGAAGTGGAAGCTGGGGGGCAAAGACATGGGGCAGCCAGGAAGCCTTCCTGGAGGAAGTGACGTTTGAGCTGAGACCTGAAGTGATAAGTAAGATAAGCCAAGGGATGGGGAGAAAGGGAACAGGGGAGTCAAGAGGGTGGGCCTCGTCCTATAGGACACTGGGGAAGAGGCGTGGGGTTGGCAGCACATGGGTGGTCTGCAGAGTGAGAGAGACTGACGAGGCCTGGAAAGGGTGACGAGGAGGGGCCTGGCCCCAAGGCTCCTGTGAGAACCAGGAGGCAGGGACAGGCTGGGGGCTGGGAGGGAGGAGAGAGTTCCAGAAGGGGGGATGGTCCTAGTGACAGCTGCCTCCACAGGGCTCAGCAGGGTGAGCTGCGGGGCTGAGGGACGTGGCCCTGGGGGTCAGCAGGGAGGGTTGGGAGGGGACGAAGGTGTTTGGCTGAGGAGGAGATTGGGCCTGGGAGCAGGAGGGAAGCAAGGGTGAGGTGGGCCCAATTCAGGCCAGGGTCCCTGGTAAGGGAGGAGCCCAGGCTGACACCCAGCCTTCCAGGGAGGGATAGGTGTCTGGGGACAGCGATCTAGAGATTTTGGACACGTGGAGCCCAGCAGGTCTGCCTCAAGGGGCTGGGAGAGGAGGGGCTGGAGCAGGGGCCCTCCCCAGGGAGCCAGGGCTTGCTGCACCCTTCGGCCATGAGGTCCTAGGCTGGGCAGCTAGACCAGGTCTCACAGGTGATGAATGAGGCTCAGGCTAGGGCCTGGACCTGCACTTGGCCTGCTCTGTGGACAGCCTGCTTGCCTCAGTTTCCTCAGCTGAAAATGAGGGTAACACCCCTCTCTGGACAGAGGCAGGCCGTCCAGGAGCAGGGGCAGGCCCGTGGCCGGCACACGTGCACACAGTGCGTGCACAGCACCCCTCACCAGGTGTCGCCTCTCTCCCTGCCCCCACCGCTCTGTCTACCATGAGGCCGATGCCCAGGTAGAAAGGCCCCTCTAGACACCCGGAGCAGGGAAGACATGGCACTCCGAGCATCACGGCCGGCAGCTGGGAGCGTCCATGTGGGCACCATGCAGAGAGGCCTAGACAGCTGCGGTGATTGTTACCTCCCAGGGCTGCAGGGCCCACCAGAAAGGGATCACAGAGCAGAAACGGGGAAAGCATGGGCGAGCGGACAGGATCACGCAGGGCCAGGGTTACAGGCCTGTCTGTGCGGTGACCTCAGCTCACCTTGTTCTCCAGAGTGGGTGGGGCCTCAGAGAGGGAGGTGCAGTGTTGGAGGTCACACGCGACATCCCTGTGTCCCTCCCTTGGCCATGCCGAGAGCCCGGTCAGCCCCTGAGGAAAGACAGCACACACTGGGGGGATGGGAGGCCCAGCAAAGGCTGGTGGGGACCAGGCAGGCCCTCTAGCCACCAACTTGGCTCTTCTGCTCCCACAGCTTGTTGACGTCCAGGTGGCCAGTCTCTGGACCTCTCTGGGCCCCTGGCCTCATCTGAAGGGCGGCGATGAGAGCGCTCTTCCCAGGGACGAAGCTGCAGGGAGCTTAGCCCGAGGTGAGGTTTGGCTGCCTGCCCAGCCCTCATCCCCTCCTTCCAACAAGAGCACATAGGTGCTCCTTGACAGCTCCTCCCTACCCTGCTCTCAGGCCGTGATGCAGGTAGGTCGCCCCCATCCCTGGATCCCAGAGTTCAGACCTGGTCAATCAGAGCATGGCACGTACCCCGGTCAACCTATAAGATTCCGTGAACTTTGCCAGACTGTCAGGGAGAGGAGCTCTCTTTCATCTGGGGATAGGCAGACAGGCCCAAAGCCAAGGCTGCTGGTGGCCACTAGGAGAGGAGGGAAGCAAATGCAGAAGGAAGCAGAACCAAGAGGTGGAGAGGCTTCATCCTAGCGACATAGCTGGAGCTCTTGATCCAACTGCACCTGAAGGCAATGCCACCTCTGGACTTTTTAGCTACTTGAGCCTCTAAGTTATTTCCTTCTTGTTTCTCACTTTCCACCCTCCCTTCCTTTCCTGTCTTCTGGCTCCTTCTTTTTTTTATTTTCAGTTTCATTTGAGTCGGGTTTTTGTCCTTTGCAGCCAAAACAGTCCTGAAAATACCCATCGTATGATTTCAGGCAACAGTGCCAGGTGAGTAGACTATTACTCTCTGTGACCCTCTCACCCAGGTCCAGCATCTTAGCTACAGAACCAGAGTGTGAGAGCCAGGCCCTGCTTCCTCCCCAGCCCAGCAAGTCCCCAACCCTTACCCCGGCCATGAGAGGACACTTTCATGGGTGTCTCTAAGTCACAGACACCCCAGGCCCCACAACCTGGGCATGATGAACACATCATCACCCCACCCACTGGGAAGCCCCCCAACTCTACACCCACCCCACTGGGGAAAGAACAGCGCAGACACATGGAGAAATTCTGAAATAAGCTTCTGGGTTTTATTCAAAACAGCACTGCTGGCGGCTGCCGCTTGGTTTCTCTATCCCGGGCCATCTGGGCCAGCAGGTACCAGCGCCATCAGCAACTAGGAGGGAAGTTTATTCACACCATAGAAACTGTACAGCGACTGGGAGTGCGATAGTCACAGCAGCAGGGCTGGGTCGAGGGCTTCCAGGAGGAGGTGGCCTCTGTCTCCTCCCTAAACCCCAGCACGGCCCGGGCTCTGCCAGGAACACTGATTATTGCACAGAGACAAAAAGAGTATGTGTACCTGGGCTAAACAGCGGCTTCTAAGAACCCAAGCCCTTACACAGCGCAGCAAAGGGGGCCAGAGGTGGCCCTGGAACAGAAAGCTCCAGTGGGAAGATTTGGGGGGAAGACAGGCAGACAGGCTGATACTGTGCACACTTAGTCCACTTTTAGGGGGCTGCCTGGTGTAGGAGGAGGCCCGGCAGGGGACAGGAAAAGGGTTTGGCTGGGCAGACTATGCCACATCTGGTCTTGGGTCCCTTTGTACAGGTGTTGAGGGGCCCACCAGCCACCACGCTGCGGAAGCCTGCAAACAGACAGCTTGGGGTGTCCAGCACCAGGGTCCCCACTCTCCGTAGGGCCAGGCCATGTGGGTTAGGGTAGGTGTGTGCTTTTGTGATGGACAGGCCACAGGATCAGGGAGGGCCGAGGGGCTATTCACCCAACCCTTAGCCATTTGGGTTTTTCCTGGCCAATCACAGCCTCCCTGGTCCCCCATCGCCTGTAGCTCCCAGGAAAAAGGCCAAGTGCCTGGGGTCAGCATTTGGGACCCTCCAGGAGCCAGCCCCATCTCCCACAACTCCCTCAGGCAAAACTTCTATGCTTCGTGTTCAGCTATGCCCACCTCCAGACACACCCTGCTCTGTCCAGCCCTCACACCATCGCTCAGGCGATGCCTGGGTCACTCTTCCCACGTGTCTGCTGGTTCTGGGGTCACTCAGTTCAGGGTAAAAGGATGGCTCTGTGTCAGACTCGCCCGGGATGTGTTCCCTGCCCAGCCACTTATAACCCGGTGACACCAAGAAAGTCACCAAGAAAGTCACTTCCCTGGTCTGTGCATGGAGCAGCAGTGCACACGGCTCAGGGCCACCGTGCAGAGTAAACAGGATGACACCTGAGCCCAGAAGACGGAAGCCTCTGACCAGTGTCACATGCCATCCCCTTGGACGCCAACCCACCCTCCACACGGTCCTCTCAGGTCCCACTGGCCACCTTCCGGCCCCCAGCACACACGTCCCTCCAGGAACACGCTGCCGTGCGCAGCCACTGTGTGCGTGGCCTCTCCTCCACCTCGATGGCTGGGGCCAGCATGGAGCTGGGAGGGAGGGCGAGGCAGAGCCGGGCAGGCTGCCCGGGGCCCTCCTCTTCCCCAGACGAGCGAGCGCCCCCCCCCCCCGCCCCCGCCCCGTGATGAAGCCATGGGCGTGGCAAAGGCAGCCAGCGCAAGGCTCTCTGGGGCAGGCAGGCGGCTTGGGACTTGGGCCCGGCCTCCCTCACCAGCCAACAGGCCACTGGGGGCAGGAGGGGACACGACCCCAGGCCCAGCCAGCCTCCCACCCTGGAGGCTCCCGTCCTGGGAGGGAGCACAGCGTCTGGGCATCGCCTTGTGTGTCCTCATAGCGACCCCTCGAAGAGGACTGCCCACCACCGCCCTTCTGGGCGAGGAGAGGGGGGCTCCAGAAGCTCAGGGGCAAAGCCAGGGCTCAACGCGCCCCCCCGCAAGAGGCCCGTGGCCAGGCTATGGCTTCTGAATCCACCTGCTCTGAAGCTCAGGGTCACTGTTTCACGTTCCAGGTACTCAGGTGCCCGAGGCCCCAGGGGATCCTGGGGTGGCCCCTTCACCTCCCTGGGCCTTGGTTTCCTCAGGTGTAAAGTGGGCCTGGCAACCCTTCCCCCCACCAGCTCTGGGGGAAAGGCTTTGCAGGCCACATTGCCCTCTCCCTGTGCACGATGCCCAGGCCCCAAGGGGCCCGACGCTGCCCAGAAGACACCCAGAGCCCGTCAAACAGACCCTCCCCACAACTTGCAGCCCGGCCCAAAGCCAGACTCTTTAAGGTCAGGGTTTGGGAACAAGGTCAAGGGCTCCTCAGCGGGGCCCAGCTGAAGCCACTGAGACGATCTCACACAGGCAAAGGGCCTGGTTATTCCTGAAGCACAGTGGGTCCCAGCCTTTCCCACCCCATGACCCCTGCGTGTCCGCAGACCGTTCCACCACCACTTCCCAACCTTCTTCAGACTGACTTCAAGTCCGTTCACTGCTCAGAAACTAGCCTTGACCTCAGCAATATGTCTGTGAAACCATGGGGTCAGTGTACTGTTTTTTTTCTAATACTAAAATGCATAACTAGTCAAATAAAAAAATACCCGTCCGTGACCCATTTGGGAAGCACTGCAGCTTTGGGAAAGTGGGGGTGATGGGTATGAGACAGAGACCCAGAGACAAGCAGCGGGAGGAGGGAGGATGTGGTCTCCAGGTGTCAGACTGGGCGTCACCCCTGCTTAGAATCCTGTCAGATCTGCTTCACCCTGAACTCCACGGAGGGTGGGGAGAGGGGCAGCAGAGTAGCTCAGGGGACAGGGGGTTGTGAGGGGAGGGGGCGGTACAACCTCCTGGAATGGCCGTGGCTCAGGGACCACCTGGGGGATAAAAGGCAATAAGTAACCAGCCACTGACTGCCCGAGCCCAAGAGCCCCAGGGGCAGCCCGACCAGCACAGACCAGGCGGGTTCCCTTGACCTTCAAGCATCTCATCTACTTAATGCCTCCACCTTTCCTCTCCCTCCTGCAGCCTTGCTGCCCTCAGCCTCCTTGGGGCAAAGCCACCCAGGCCAAGGACCTCACCTGAGGCAGAGGCCCCTGCCCAGCCTTGGAGATGCCCTTCCCCCCACCCCTGCCCTAAAAAAATACGACTACTCACCCCTGGTTTTTCTAAAGAAAGACACCTAACTGGTTGACTAAGAGAGTTTGTGTGCTCTGGGGCATCTACAAAAGACTGTCACAACTAGACACTCGGGAACAAGACAGACACCCCAACACGTGGACGGGCGGGATCTTAGCAGCGTTTCTTCTTTAAAGGAAAAAAAATGCACCCTGAATCCCACCTCTTCTTCTGGGCCTGTCTCCCTGGCCACGGGGCCCTCGGAGGCCTGAGAGCCCTCTCCAAGCTACTCTCAGCCCAGGGGAGACGCCAGAAATCACGGCTGCCAACGCCCCGGCAGGACCTTCTGCCCTGGAGTGGGTCTGGCCTGGGTCCCAAACATCAGGCGAAAGCCCCGTCTGGGCCCGGACCCACACTCCCCAACTTTAGCACTTTCTGGAAGTCATAAGCTCTCAGTAGAAAAAATAAATAAATATATATGTCTGTCTCTATGTATATGCATATGTATACACGTATATGCACGGGCAGGACCACGCTGAGCCCATCTGAGCCTCGGCAACCCGGACCCTGCTCCTCCCCCAGCCCCGGCGGCTCGGCGCGGCGGCCAGGTCGCGGACGAAGTATTGCTGTCTGCCCCTGGCTCCTGAGGTAAAGAAGGTGAGACGGGGCGGGCGGGCGGCGGCCCTCATCTCCTCCCCTGGCTCGCGGCGTCCCCGGGCTGTGGCTCCCCCGGCGGCGGCTGCGGCTCGGGCGCCCAGGGGCCCCGGGCGGCGGCCGGATCGGCCTGGCACGGCGGGTCCTTGCGGCGATCGGCGGCCCAGGAGGGGCTGCGGGCCAGGCCTTGGGGCCGGGCGGCGGCACGGGGGCGGCCGGGGCCGGCGGCCAGGCTGCTGGTACTGCTGAACCTGCGCGCGGGCGGGAGGCCGGGCGGCGGGGGCGGCGGCCCGAAGAGGGAGGTGAGCGAAAGGCTGCTGAGCGTCTCCGAGTGCTCGCTGCCCGCGCCCCCGCCGGCCCGGCCGCCCGCGCCCTCCTCGTCCGACGGGTCCATGGAGTCGTGCTGGGTGCAGCCCGGGCTGGTGGAGCCCCCGCTGCTGTGGCTGCGCTGATGCGCCCGCAGCCCGCTCAGGCTGAACTGGCCCCGGCCCCGCAGGCTCGGGCGACGGCGGGCGGCTGGCGACGGGCCGGCACGGAGCCCCGAGGCGGGCGCGGGTGGCCCCAGGGCGCGTCGCGGGCTGTCGCTCAGGGTCAGGCTGTCCTCCAGCGTGGTCTGCAGGCTGCCCGCCGAGCTGCTGCGGCTGCCCTCCAGCGACGTGTTGCTCCCCGTGGCCTGCGGGGAGGTCACAGGGGATGGGGGGCCGCCCGGTGTCCCGCAGCCCGCCCCTCCCGGTGACACGCGGGCACGTCCAGCCCTCCTTCCAAGCCCTCAGGAACTCCCTCGGATCACACGCGGCATCCCGGGCTTCCCCTTCACCCAACCACCACCGGTCTGAGCTCCTGGGTGGCCCTCCGACCCGGCCCCCTGCCCCACCCCACTCCCCGACCCTCGGGGGACAGTCGGCGTCATACTTCTCGGACCCCATCAGACCCTGCCCCCCCCCCGCGGGTGGCGTAGGCTCTGTGCTCACAGGGGGTAAAACCCTTGGGCCCCACCACACCCCTCTGGGACCTCACTTCCCGCCACCCTCCCCCTTGCTCACCGGGATCCTCCCGGCCCCACCCCACTGCCCTACCCCCACCCGCACCTCTGCTCTGGCTGCCACCTGATACCCACCCGCTTCACCCCTCACAGCCTTCCCAGCCCCTCCGCGCCCTGGCTCCCCGCACAGCCCCCTTCCCTGTGCAGCGTTCTCCCTGGCCCGTATCACTATCAAACAGACTGTACCTTCCATGCATTTCTTTTGGTGTATCTTCTCTCCTCCCACATCCCTGCAACGCACTAAACACTAAACTGTAAACCCCAGGAGGCAGGGACTCTGTCATCGTGCCACCCGCTGTAGCCTGCAAGCCTAGCACACAGCTGGGGTCAGCAGCCACCGAGTGAGCAAACGACTACCTGCTGGGGCCCTGGGCCCCGCCCTCCCACCGCCCTCCCTCCGCCGCAGGGTGCCTCTCCCGGGGACCTGGTCCCTTCCCCCAGCACCCGCCCACAGAAGAGGGACGTCACGTCCGCAGACCCTTCTGCTCTGCGCTCTGGGCCCTGTGGGTGCCCAGGTGATGGCCCTGGCCAATCCAATACAGGTGGCCCTGCAGACCAAGACCTGCCATGGCCCAGACCTGCCCCCCCCATCTCCATTCCTAGTAATCACACCCCAACACCCTCAGAGCTCCACCACCCCCTGCAAAGCCTCCCAACGCCCCCTCCTCCCCATCCCCTCAAGCTACACCCCATGGCCATCCTTCAGGGCCTGCCCCACCCTCTTCTGTCCCCAGATGCCCTGGGACCCAGCTCTGCCCATTTTATCAGCCTCTAGGGCCACCTCCTCCCTCAAGTCTCAGCACTACCCCCTCACTTTCCCAAGTGCCCCCAGTACTGCCGTGCCCCGTGCCTTCGGCTGGGCCCACCCTCTCCTCCTCCACCTTGGACTTAAGGGCCCCCTCAGATGTCCCCTGACAGGAGAGCTCTCAGAGCTGGGAGGTGCCATACTTGCTGACGGAGGGTGCAGTTGACGCTTGGCAACCGCAGGGACGCCCAGGAGCCCTGCAGGGCAATCTTGGGGAGTGTCCCGGCACCAGCGGTCTTCTCCTGTCCTTTCTGGCTGGCGGCCACAGCAGGGTGGAAGAACTCAGCCGGCATGGGCAGGAGTGGGTTGGAGGCATCCGGGGAGAAGGGGCTCGGGGGCGCTGCTGGGGAGGGAGAAGAGGGAGCTGGGGAGCAGGCTCAGGCCCCTGAGAGGGGTTGGCAGGAAAGGGCCACCTAACAAACTGGCTGTGAGACCGCGGGCTCCCCCTCTGAGCCTCGGTGTCCCCTTTGTGAAAGCAAGAGAGGAACACTGAGCCTGCCCGTGTGAGTCCTGGGAGGATGGGCACTTGGCAAAGGCACAGTTTCTGGAGCCAAGCAGACCCAGGCTCAAGGCCCCCTGGGTTCCTTCCTCTGTGAAATGGGGACCAGCTGCCCACCTCGAGGAGTGGAGAGAAGGCTATAAGAGCAAGAGGCAGCTGTGGAGCTCCCAGCCCCGTGCAGAGCACTGCTCACTGTGACGGTCACCCCCCCCAGGTCCTGACACCCAGGAGGTCTGGCCAGGCCTGGGGGCCCCCCTAGGACAGCAGGCAGGATGGCAGAGCAGACAGAGTGCTGGGGATGGAGAGGGGCAAGGAGAGGGCGAGGGGGAAATGAGAGCTGGGGCCAGTCTTCGGGGGCAACCTCTGTCCACGGTCCCCTCAGTGCCTTCCAGGATGAATGAAGATGGAAGCCTGAATGTCCCCAGGTAGGGGGATTCCTAATCTATGTCTTATTATGTAAGGAAAATGCTAATGAACGGTTAGGTAAAGAAGATGGGATTTCGTTGGATCAGAACGGCTCTTGGGGCCTGTGCCCCAACTTTTGGTTCAGGAAGTCTGGGGTCTTGGCCCCTCAGCCATCACGTCCAGTCCAGAGGCCGTCAGCTTTAGGGAAGGTCCTCGGAAGTCACTCCACCCCCAGCTCCTGGAAAGCGCTCAGGGCCAGGCCTCCCAGAATAGCACTTGGGGTGAGCTCAGGGTCTGGGGGCCCCTCTTCTGCTGAGCTCACCCCTCTGCCCCCTTCCCCAGCCAGTGCTGTGAAGCCAGATCCCATCACCCTCCAACGGGACTGGAAGTGAAGGTAAGTCCGTGATGGACCCATCAACTGAGTCCTCCGTCCTCCCGCCCAGAGCCCAGCCACAAGCCCAAAGCGCAGACAGAGGATGCTGAGGGTGGGGCTTTGCACGAAAGGACTGTTGAGGACAACAGGCTTTCTGTTGTTCAGCGTCACCTTGTGTGACGATCTGTGGGATAAACACCTCTCGAATTCAGCTCTAGAAAAACCCTTCAATAATCAGGCAGCTTTCATTCTGCTTGACGAGCTCTGTGTGCCAACATGTTTCCTCTTTCACCACAGCTCCTAGGACACTCAGCGTGAATCTTCCACTAGCCTAGACTTCTGGTATAATTATGATCTCATTTCTATCAGGCCTGAGATTCCTATCTTTTATTATCAGTTATCCACCTGGTTCTTTCTGGACTCAATATAATAGTCTAGGCAAAAACACCAAGGAAAAAACTCAGCCCGGCCCCTCTGAAGCCAACACCCGAGATCAGGGCTGTGGGGAGCTGACGGGGCTCCCACCCCTCACCTTGGTTGCTCTCGTGTTTCAGCCAGGACCGGACGGGGTTGAATGGGATCGACTCCAGCTCACACAGGAAGTTCTCCGGATCCGACGAGACAGCCGTGTTGGATAAGGGGAAGAAGCATTCACCCAGGTCCCCTACCCGCATCGGCTCAGGCGGGTCCTGCTCACCCTACAGGAAAAGGGAGGTGAAAGGGGCAGGATGGTGGAGGGGGGACAGCCTGCCACAGCTGCTTTCATGCCCCTGCTCTTCAGCCCTTTGCTTGGTTGCTCTCACTGCCTGGGATGGCCTTCTCGCCTCGGCTACCTGGCCAGCAATCATCATCTTCCAAATCCTGGGTGAAAGGACCCCACCTCCAGGAAGCCCTCTCTGATGTCCCAGGCAGGTAGCAGTTTCCCACTCACTCCCCTCATGACTCTGAGATCCTTGAGGGTCTTCCTTGTCTCTGTAGCCAAGTGCCTAGTTCAGACCCTGGTCAGTAAAAAAGCCAAGTCTAGGCGGGTGAAGGCGTCAGAAGATTGGCCAAGCGGCTGCAGGGCCTCCCTGTGAGCATGACCCTGGGCAGGTCCCTTCCTGTGGCTGAGCCTCCGTTCTTACAGCCATAAACAAGAGAGTAACCCCTCCTTCTGGGGCCTGGCACCCAGAAGCTGCCAGCCTTCCTTCCTGGCACTCCCTGGGCCCTAACCCTTCTCAACCCTGCAGCCCAAGGCGACCTCTGCACAGTAAGCTCCTCAAAAGCTGCCTCAATGTCCCCTCCAAGGCGGATGAGCCCCCTACGAACTGTCCTTTGAGTCCTAATAAAACAGCACCCATCTAAGCCCAATGAGGCCCTAGAAACTGTGCACCCCAACATCCTGTGTGGAAAACAGTGCAGGGGTGCAGGAGATACAGGAAGGGGCTGGGGATGGGTGCCAGGAGCTGTAGGAGCTGTCAGCTCTCAGGGAGGGGACGGGGGGCAGGGAGGGGCTGGGAAGATCCACTCCCCCCATCCCAGCCTTCCTGGAGCTGATGGAGGACAGCCCTGGGGGGCAGTGGTGCCAAACCCAGGCTGCCCCAGGAGTCAGGGGTCAGGGGGACCGAGGCTCTCTTAGGGCAGGGCCACTGCACCCCAACCTCAGGCCAGGGGCTCCCTCTCTCATCCCTGAGCTGGGGCAAGAACGACTTGGCCTTGAGGTCACAAGCCAGGTGGCAGACCTCCCCTGCCCGAGTCTTCAGGATCAACATAGTGGCCCTTCCAGCCCTCCTGGCCTCCTCAGACTGACCACCTCTAGGGCAGAGGTTGGGGACCAGCCCCAGGGCTGGCTTCCCTGCTCTGCCTTGCCCGGCTGTGTGACAGGACAAGCTAACTCACTTCTCAGAGCTCTCATGTCCTCACATGTGAAATGGAGCCACATTATCCCTGCCACACAGAGCTGGGGAATGGACACACTGAGTGCAAGTAAAGTCTGGCACACAGTAGGTGCTTGCACCTGTTTCAACTCTTCAGCCTTAAGGCCCCCTTGTAAGTTTGGCCCACCAGGGACAACTCCCATTAAATGGATCAAACACATCCAAGCTACAGTGAGTGGCCAAGGCCACTTGGATGCTGTGATTGGAGCCCTGGCTGGCCTCATTGCTGTGTGACTTCAGGTAAATCACTCCACCTCTCTGTTCCCAGCCCTCATCTGATCAACAGGAGATGAAGGCCCAGCACACAGTGGGTGCCACTTAAGTGGTGAGCCAGGAAGGAAGAGTGTTCTGGCACAGCAGGCAGAGGCCAGGCTCAAGGACAGATCCGCCTGCCCCGGAGCCCACTGGGCGCTCACCTTGCTGTCTCCGGGGCCGGGTGGGCAGGCTGCGGGGTCCTCCAGACTCAGGTCATCGCCAAGCAGGATGGACGAGGACCTGTCTGAGTTCAGGGAGAAGGCCTCTGTCTCGGCCAGCTGCACCTGCAGGGAGAGGCAGCAGCGTCGGGTCCCCCCTGGGGCTGGGATGGGGCAGTCCGGTCCTCCAGAAAGATGCAGGGCAGTGGTCAGAGAGGACCAGAGATCTGAGCACAGACAGCATGTCCACCTTGTGCAGGAACCCAGCCTGGGCAGGGGGTGGGAGATGACACGAGGGTGTCACAGCCAGCAGAGTGCCACGCCTGGGCTGGGCTGGAGGGCAGGTGAGCTGCCGTGAGCTGTGAACCAAAGCTGGTCTGCTTGCCCCCAGGCCAAGTGCCACTCGAGGCTGGCTGGGTCTAACTCACCCGTGGCCCTGTGCAGGCTAACCGCACATGCAGAGGTGTTTGCAAGCCCGGAGGACCCTGGGGAATTTGAAGCCACTTCAGGTTAGGGGGGTTCCCAGGGGCTGGAACACCCCTGGGGAGGAGCTCAGGGCCCCACTGGGGAGAGGGGAGAGGGCCCTCCTGAGCCTGCACAAGACAGGCCAAAGGCCACTGGATGCCCTGGGATGCCCATCCGGGAAACTCCACCTGGAGTTTGTCACAGAAAAGGCAAACTGCACCAGAGGTGACACATGGGCTTCCTGCTGGCCCCAGCAGCCCACCACCAAGGTGGGCCCTTTCTGAGCACCCACTGTGTACAGACACAGAGAGGGGCCTCGCAGCTCCTGAGGCCACGCCACAGGCCTGCACTGAGCGGACGGACAGGCCAGCCCGGGCTCGGCGAGGCAGGTCTGCCACAGCCCCCGGGCAGCATCGGCCAAGTCGGCCCAGCCAGGCCTCCGCCCAGAGCCGCTCTCCCCTCCGGCTGGTCCCCCACCCCGAGGCCCCAGCTCCCTCCGGGGCTGCCACTACCTCCTGCTTGTCGTGGTGACACTTCTCGCAGCTGGCCGGCGAGGAGTAGTGGTGGAAGATGGAGCCGGACAGGTTGTCGATGATGGTCAGCTCCCCCTCCAAGGAGTCCTTGATGATTAAAGAGACGCTGTCCAGCCACAGGTTCTCCTAGGCGGACGGGGACGGGGTGGGGACAGGCGGGATTATCGGCCGGGTCGGGATGGCGGGGCGGGTGGGCACAGCTGCCCTTCTGGTTCTCTGCCCGTGGCCTGGGCCCGACCCCTCATCACAGGGTCGCTCCTTCAGTGGAGCCGAGCAAGTGGGGCCCGAAACGACAGAGCTTTCTGCCCGAGGCCCCCGCCCAGCTGCCCTCCCAGCCCTCTGCGACCCCGCTGCCCTCTCCGGGCCCCGCCCACCTGGGCTGGCGAATAGCAGTTTCGGATCAGGTGGCCCTCGGCGTCGCCCGCGCTACCCGCCCCTCCTGGCCCGCAGCCAGGCACGTGTGCCCCCGGGGAGCCGGCAGGTGGCCGCGGGCTGGGGCCCAGGCCGTGGGCAATCTCCAGCTCCAGCTCGGCGTCCATCTCAGCGTCCTCCTGGGCCTCCTTGTTGCTGTCGTCCAGGTGCTTCATGAGCACGGCCACCACCACGTTGATGAGCACGAACTGGGCCGTGAGCACGAAGCTGACGAAGTACAGCGGCGACACGAACTGCAGGCTGCTCAGGCAGCTGCGCTCGTCATGGGTGCAGTCCCGCAGGGTGTCCTGCACCCGGCGGGGCGGGGAGGCAGTGGTGAGGCCCGGGGGCCTCCAGGCGCAGGCCTCACCTCTGTCCTCACGAGTCCCTCCCCACCCAGTCCAGGCCAGACTGCGGGCCAGGGCCGAGGAGCCTGCGCTGGGTGATGGGCAGTGAGGCCAACGCCGAGGGCCTGGCACCCGGAGGAGCGGTGCCCGGAGCCCCTGGCCCTGGCCGTGGGCCCCCAGGACCCTCTGGCCCTGGGCGGAGTCCTGTCCCCTAGAATCTGAGCACTGACCCCAGAGCAGCACTTAGGGGCAGACAGAGACCCTGGCCTCATCTCCACCTCACTGTGCTTCAGGGTCCCGGGCAGGTCTCTCTGCTTCTCTGTGCCCTGCACCCCCCTCCCGTGTGTGACGGGGCACTGGGCAGGCAGAGGGCCCGGGAGCCCTGGCTGTCAGGACCCGGAACCCAGCCCAACTCTCCCTCCCCAGCCCACCCACGTGTACCTTCATGATCCCGTTCCAGTTGTCGCCAGTGGAGACCTGGAAGAGCGTGAGGAAGGCCATGCCGAAGTTCTCGAAGGTGGCATGCCGGCTCATGCCCTCACATGGGTTCTCGTCATTGCAGACTGGAAGGAGAGTGGGGTCAGCCCGGGCTGCCCTGCACTGCTGCCTCTCGGCCTCATCTCAGAATCCCACGACAACCTCAGAGGTGCGTGCGGACTGTGCCCAGCCCACAGATGGAGAAACTGAGGCTCGAGGAGGTGCCACACAAGCTGGGACTCAAATTCCGGTGAGCCTGGCTCCTCCCTCCACCCAGGTATCAATTCCTGAGAGAGACGATGGGGTGGGTAAGGGCCAATGCCCAAGGGAGCCCCACTTTCTGGAGCCAGCCCTGTGCAGGGCTGGGCTGGATGTGGGCTGTGTTGCCCTTGGTCTGTGCCCTGGCCACTCTGCCTGCTGGGGTGGCACTGGCTCTGGATGGGCACCGGCAGGTGGAGCCGGAAGGGGCATGCATCCCTGAGAGGCCAGACAGTTGGGGGGGCCCAAGTCGGCGGTCCACTGCACAGGCCTGGGTGTGCCTGCGGACCCAGGCTAGCGTCTCTCAAAAGCTGCTATTCACTCTGGGAGGGGCACGTGGATGGCTGAGGGTCGCCCATCCATCCCCCCCACAGGCCTGCTCTGGGGGCATCTCCCCAGTACAAAGACCTTGACGGGACAGTCTGGTGGGGGAGTGTATCTCAGGCCTCCCCACCCCTGCTGAGGTCCTCCACCAGACCTGTTCCACGAAGCCCCCAAGCCCAGGCCTGCTTCAGGCGTCACGCACCCAGCTTCCCGAAGAGCTCCACTCCCAGGGCAGCGTAGATGAAGAAGAGCAGCATGAAGAGGAGGCCCAGGTTGCCCACCTGTGGAGACAGCAGGTGGGACTGGGCAGGGCCTGGGGAGGTGGCGGGCGGCAGGCTCCAGGCAAAGGACCAGCCTGAGGGTCGGGGCAGCTGTAACATTTCACCAGACTCTGTGTCTGTGTCTGTCACCCCTGCGCGACCTCCTGGAGGGCAGGCCAGGTCCGGCACAGAGCACAGGACAATAATAAAACACGTGTGGAGCCTTTGCTGTGAGAGGCCCAGTTTCAAGCACTCCACGTTCATTACTGCACACAGGGATCTATGAACTCTCTTTTACCCGCATTCTTTAGGTGAAGAAACAGATGTACTGAGAGGTGAAGTACTTGCCCAGGGCCACATCGCTAATAAGTGGTAGGACCGGGATCAAGCCCAGCAGGCTGGCCCCATGGTCCATGCACACAGTCGCTACACCTGTGTGTGGTTAGTACCATCCCACAGATGAATGGAGAGAGAGAGGAAAGGAAGGTGCAGCAATAATGCCACCCCCTCCACGAAGCCTGCCTGGATGTCTTCAGGCAGACCAGGATGCAGTCTGACAGCATGAGAGTAACTGGTGTGTCCCTGTCACTGTCTCTGCCAGTCTGGGAAGTCCTTGAGAGCAGAGACATGGCTGGATTAATTCAGATCTGCTTCCTCAGGCCAGCATGGGCCCCGGCCACAGAGCGGAGTGAACATAGGAATCATGCAAGACTGGGGGCCCCAGAAGCCTCCTGCAAACGCAGCCACCCCCATCCCACAGCTCCTGTGGGAGAAAAACATCGCAGATTCCAAACCTATTTCAAATCTATCCATAGTCCAGAGACCGCCTTTAATTCGCGTTATGGATGAGATAAGGTTCAAAAATGTTCCTGCCCTAGAAATGAAGTATCTCCAAGAACCCTCAGAAGACCTGCATGAGTAGAATCCGAGGATGTTTGCATTAATTGCTGAAAAATAAACCACGTTAATCACAGACTCTTAATGCTTCTCTGCTGCAGACAAGGGTTTCCTTCCAATCTGTGCTACAATCACACCAACAGTGTCTGACTAATTAAATGATTCTCATTCATTAATGAAACAAGCACTCACTGAGTACCTCTGAGGCCAGATGCGAGGCCCCGACTGCCGGAAGGAATCCGGCAGGGCCTGAGCCTCAGCGCAGCTTCCCACCCTGTGCGGGTCCAGGTCAGCGTTTCTTCAACCTCACCTTTCCTACCAGCTCCCCCTCTTCCCTGCCCTCAGCATCTCCGAGTCTGCACGGCTACAGCAGCCTCCTCAACGGCCTCCCTCCCTCCAGCCTCTCCCTCGATCCATTCTCCTCACGGTCACCAGAGCAACCTCCTTAAAGGCAGCTCTGCTCGAGGCCTTCCTTATCCAGACCCTCCCGTGGCTCTCATTGCCCACAGGACAAAGCCCAGGTTTGCTGTCTTGACATCTAAGGCCTGTGTGATCCAGCCCTGCGGACCCTCTCCCAGCCTGATTCTCCACCCCGACTCCAACCACACAGAAAACAGACTCCATTTGCATATTCTGTTTCCTCTGCAGGGAAGACCCTCTCTCTGTCTTTGCCTGTTAAATGCCTCCTCCCCACCCCCAATACCCAGATCATGGGTCACCTCCTCTGAGAAGCCTTCCCTGATGCCTCCTCCCTCTGAGTGCCTGAGGCAAAGCCTGGAAGGATGGGGCTGAAGTTTCATTTTCATATCACTTTACATAGAACCGAGGAAATGTCCAGGGTCAGCTAGCAGATGGTGAGGGGTAAGCCCCTCACCCCAATACCACATGGTTCTTGGCACATGCATCTCTTAAAGTATAATTACTGTCACGTGTCTCCTACTCGAGGCTGGGACCTCCTAGGCATCTCCACGTGCCCTAGGCCAACTCAGTGCTGGCCTGGGAGCCACCCTAGCATGCCCAGGGGTCAGAACAAGGGGAAAGGGGTAGGGGAAGGGGCAAGGAGGCCAGGCAGGCTGGGGGCACACACTTGCCGCCCCCATTTCCATCCTTAGCAGACTCTTACCTGGCACTTCCTATGATCCAGGTACCGTTCAGTGCTTTATAAGCTTTAACTATTTTAAACCTCACAACACCCCTTTGAGGTAAGCGCTGATATCATCCCCCATTTCACAGGCAAGAAAACCAAGGCACGAGAGATTGAGTCACACACCCAGGCTCTCGCCGGATAGGAGGCTTTGACCACAGGTCAAAAGGGCTTGAGTCTGGGCTCCAACCCACTTCCTGTCTACACCCTAACCCCCCAGCCCAGCACTCACCCCCCATCTCCCATGAGACAAATTCCTCTGAAGGGATTTCATGTTAGGAAAGACCACAGCTCTCTGAATGAAGGCCCTTGCTTTCCACTCAGACCTGCTGTAAGCTGTGTCACTTTCCCTTTGCAGCTAGGCTGCTGGGAAGCTCACACCAAACTCAAGGACGGAACTCATTAACATCGCTAGCCAGGTTCCTGAGAGAGTTAGCTTTGCTTTCACCTGCCCTGGGCTGTTAATCTTTTATCCTCATTTTTAGCACGCTGTATCCGTGCCTTTTACTTTAAGACACTTAAAGTTCCTTAAGACTAGGTGAGTCATAATGAATAAATGAATGTATATGAGGTTCACCTCAGAGTGAGGTGAGACCACACTGAGGGGAGGGAGAAGGGGAGCCATCAGTAGTCAGGACAGTCGGGGAGGGGGAGCCTGGGACTGCAGAATTCCGAGGAGGATGAAAGATGCACCCTCTGTGGCCCTGACCCATCTCCCCTCCGGTCACCAACGTGGGGGGCTTTCCTAACTTCCCAGGGTTCTCACCCAGGTCAGGGTTTCATGCTGTCTCCTCCTAGAATGTCATATCTGTCACCTCTCCATCCACATCACTACCTCTCCTACCAAGCCACCTTACAAGGTCAAGCTCAAAGTGCCCTGACGCCTTCCCTGATTCCCCAGTGTGAGGGCCTCTCCCCACACCGCCCTGAGGCCTCTGTCTTCCCCTCCAGGCTGGTGACTCCTGAGGGCAGAACATGGGCGCTCAGCGGCAGCCCAGGGTCCGGTACACAGCAGGCGTGGGCAAGCGCTTGGCAAGTCAGGGAGAAAGAAGCAGAGGGGACCCCGCCCATCTCACAGCCCCTGGCTCACATTTGCTTCTCTGGAGGTGGGACTCTGCCCTGGCTCCGGGCAGCTCTGGAGAGAAGGGAAGTCAGGGCCCATGCCCCCCAGGGCCCCAGAGAGGGGCCACAGGAGCAGCTCTTACCTGGGGCAGCGCTTGCACCACGGTGTCCAGCAGGGCCCGCATCCCCGTGGCCATCTTCAGGAGCTTCAGCACTGTGGGCGACACCCAGCCCGGCGCACTCAGCCCGGGCCAGCGGACAGGCGTGTGCACGCACGCGCTCATGTGTGAGTGCAGGAGAGTGAGAGAGTGGAGGAGCGCGCAATCAAGGATGACAGCTCTGCGATGCCGTACTACAAGCACGTGGGTTCAGCTGAACAGGGCGGTGCACAAAAACATGTGTGCCCAAGGTCAGGGCGTTGGTGTAAAAAAGTCCAAGAGGGCTTCCCTGGTGGCGCAGTGGTTGAGAGTCCGCCTGCCGATGCAGGGGACGCGGGTTCGTGCCCCGGTCCGGGAAGATCCCACATGCCGCGGAGCGGCTAGGCCTGTGAGCCACGGCCGCTGAGCCTGCGCGTCCGGAGCCTGTGCTCCGCAACGGGAGAGGCCACAACAGTGAGAGGCCCGCGTACCGCAAAAAAAATAAAATAAAATAGATAAAAATAAAAAAGTCCAAGAGAAGGGGGGCAGGCACAGTGGGAATGGAGGGGCATTAGGCGTGTGAGTGAGTGCGTAATTCACCGCGATGAGGCCACAATGACCGACGCGTGAGTGGCCCTGGGGTCTCTCCCTTTTCCTCTGGCTGGAGAGGGCCCCAGTGTCACTGCTGAGTTTCTCCACCTGCCCCCTCACGACTTCAGAATCTGGGGGCAACAGGCAGGGCAGGTGGAAGGGTGAGCATTGAGGCAGGAGGTTTTTGAAAGAAGTGTGAGGACAGCCTTGGGGAGAAAGGGAGGCTTCTGGGAGAAGGAAGAGGATTTCAAGGACAGCGCGTCCCAGGCAGTGTTGGAGAAATGCTGGTGAGGACCCAGTGTCTTCCCAGCTGCACTGGGTTCCTTTCAACCGAACCTGAGACTGGACCACAAGGACCAGGGTGTTATATGGAGGGGGCGTGCAGGGTGCAGTACAGAGCTGTCAGGACAAGGGTGCGTGTGTGCCCACGGGACGGTGGGTTGAGTGTGTATCAGGTATGGGCTCCTCCTGGCTCCTGTTCCCCCTGCTCAGCAGGAGGCCCGTGCTGCCCCGCAGCCCTCCCCCACGTGGGCTCCCCCACCCGGTGCCCCGCCCGCCCCTCACCCCGGGCAATGCGCAGGACCCGCATGATGCGGATGATGGTGGGGTTGATGGGCAGCGCCGCGTTGATCTCGATCTCCTCCAGCGTGATGCCCATTACCGACAGCAGCACGATGGCCAGGTCCAGCTGGTTCCACCTTCACGGCCGGGCAGAGGAGGGCAGGAGTGAGAAGCAGGGTGAGAGGCACTCGAGGTTAGATACGCCCCAGCTGGGAGGAACTTCCCAGCTCTCCACCCTCCTGCCGTGGCCCAAGGGGATCCCTAACAGCCCCTCCAGACCCCAATGGTTCCAGATCCTTCTCTGCCCCCCACAGCCTCTGATCCCTCAAGAGGCTGACCAGGCTAAATGAACATCTCTGGCCTCTGTGGGGAAAGAGGAATGGGCTCTGACTCCTAGGTCTGAATCTTGAGCCAGATGCTCCCCCTGTGTGGCCTTGGGCTAGTCCATCAACCTCTCTGAGCCCAATGTGTTCCCTCTGAAAAGGACTAGCATGAGATATGGCCTGCTCTGCCTGTGGGGTATGGAAGACCCACAAGAGATGAGCTGAGGAGGGCTTGGCAGAATGCCCTGCACCCATCAGGGCTGTAGGCAGCACACACCTGGGGTCCCTGGCCATCAGTGGCCAGCCACTTATTGGTTCCCCTCCTCCAGCTGCTCCAGGCTTCCCCAGAGGTCAGGACTGCTTCCCCATCCTGCAGTCCACTTTCTGCTGCCCCAGCCCAGCTGCTCACCGGTCCTTGAAGAAGCGCCTCAGACCAAATGCCACCAGCTTCAGCACAGCCTCCAGCACAAAGACAGTGGTGAACATGTAGTTGCAGTACTTGAGGGCTGTCTCCAGAGACTGCAGGGGCAGCAAAGAGAAGCATGATCCAGGCCCCATGACCTGTCCCCCGCTTTATTCCAGCCAGAAAATCTCTGCCTTTTAAGGGGAAAATTTACTCCATTCACATTTAATGCAATGATTTACATATCTACTTTCATGCTTTCCACCTTACTTAATGTGTACGATTTACTTTACATTGCTGTTTTCTTTTCCTTATTTCTGCTGGCTTGGTCCAACTGCCACTCTATGGAGGCAGTATGGGGTAATGGTTAAGGGTTGTGGTTAAGAACCAGACTGCCTAGATTTGAATCCAGACTCAGCACTTACTCCTTATTCACTGTGTAACCTTGGCAAGTCACTTGACCTCTCTGGGACTTAGTTTTCTGATCTACGAATTGGGGATGATAATAGCACCCCCCTCAGAAAGTTGCTATAAAAATTAAATGAGGTAATAGCCCAAGACCGGACAGAATAAATACTTGGTAAATGTGAGCTATTATTATTCCATTTCTTCATGTTAATTTAGAAGTTCTACAATTGCTGTTCCATTCCACCAGTGGTTGCCTTCCTTTTCCCTGCACTCATAATATTCCTCTCCTACCATTTAAAATAAGATACTAATTCCTCATCTGGAGGCTCTGCTCTCCCCTCCTTCCCCCACTCCAGTAAGTCTTTAAGAAGACTTGCCCTTACGTACCCCTCATGTGTCCCTCAGGCACACTGCCTGCAACTAGCTGGGAACTGGTCACCTCTCCTACCGCAGTGTTTGCCTCCAGCGGTCCTGCCCCTCCCCCAGGCTCCATATGCCCCGTAGTGGTGGAGCCAGTGGTGGAGCCAGCTGGCAGGCCCTGAATGCAAATCAAAGCTCCAGTCCTGCTTCCACCGCTCACTGGCTGAGTAACTTGAGCACATTTTACCTCTCTGAGCCTCGGTTTCCTCATCTACAAAAACCTCCCCCAGACACACCTTAGGATCGCTGTGAGGATTAGAGAGTGAATACCTGCAGTGTGCCCTGCAGAGCCACACTGAGCATACCACAGCTACCGTCACCCATGTTCAAGGCTGGGTCCAAATGCCATCCCTCCTACCCTCACCCCCGCCCCACCTCGCTCACCAGGACCGAGTGACCTCTCCCTCTCACTCCTCTGTCCTACCAGGCCCTGCGCCTCCTGAGCATAGGACCGCCAGTGGGTCCCTGGGGTGGGGTCTTGCTGAGGGTCCAAGCCCAGCACGCGATCCCAGGCCAGAGGCCAGGCCAGGCTCACCGTGGGCTGACCGTAGTGCTCCAGGGACATGGTGACCACATTGAGGCAGATGACGGCGGTGACGAAGATGTCCAGGTAGTGGCTGGTGCACATGGAATGGATGAGCAGCCGCGTGCGACAGTAGGTGGCATAGTAGGGCAGCCGCTGGGCCTCTGCAGGGGGTGTGGGGCGGCAGCGGGGAGAGCGGCTCAGACCACAGAGGGTTGGGGCCAAGGTGGAGGCAGAGCACACGGAGCGAGAGGTGGAGGGGCAGGAGGAAGCAAGGGGGAGAGGTGCCAGTCCGCCCCAGGCCCTGGGAATCAGAGTTAGGTCTCTTCCCCCAAGCCAGGGCGCCTTGAGGGAAAGGGGTAGGACGTGAGGGAAGGTGGCAGACAGGGCGCTGATTCTCCCCATCGTGCCCATGTGGGGGGTCCGGTCTGCTGGGGGCGGGGCATCAAGGCTCCGCCCTTGCCCTCTTCCTGGACTGAGCTGCCAGGGTCTCGTGCAGGTGGGCAGTGGGGTCACCATCAGACTCCGGGCGGACACCAAGAGGAGTCAGGTCACCTGGACAGGTGGATGCTGGGGGAAGGGCAAGGCCAGGGGCCTGGGGGCCATATTCTCTGTTCCCTTCTGGCTGCAAAGGCCCAGTGGCTGGGGTCACGCCCCGGGCTTGGCCCCTGAGCCCCGCCCCCCGCGTCACCCACTCACTCCGGCGTTTCTTCTCCAGGCGCCGCAGCCGCTTCTCCTCGCGCCGCCGCGCCTCCTCGGCCTCCTGGTGCTGCCGGCACTTGTGGAAGTTCTCCACCACGACGCCCACGAACATGTTGAGCACGAAGAAGCTGACGATGAGCAGGAAGGAGATGAAGTAGAGCAGCATCCAGGGGTTGTGGTTGGGCACCGGCTGCGGGGACCAGATGGGGCTGAGGGAGGCTGCTCGGGCACCGGGGGGCCCACCGTGCGGGGCGCGCCCCACCTCGCCGAGCCTCCGTGCGGTGGGGGCACCGGCAGCAGCCTCCTGGGCAGCTGGGAGATTTGAAGGAGGCAGAGGTAGGAAGTGCCCACCCTGCTTGGCACAAGTATGGTGCTCAGCAAAGAGAGCCCTCCCCTTCCCCGCCATCTGTCTTCTTCCTCTCACCCACCATCCATCCGTCCCCCATCCACTTATTCATCCATCCACTCACCATCCGTCCATTTATCCACCCACCCACCTCTCCATCCATACACTCATTCCTCCATCTACCCATCCATCCACTCACCATCCGTCCATTTATCCACCCACCCACCTCTCCATCCATACACTCATTCCTCCATCTACCCATCCATCCACTCACCATCCGTCCATTTATCCAACCATTCACCCATTTATTCATCCATCTAGAAACAAGGCAGGAAGCAAAGCAGCCAGCAGAGGAGAGAGCGCAACCCTGATGGAGTCTGTGTGTGTGTGTGTGTGTGTGTGTGTGTGTGTTGGTAGGGGTGGCAGGCAGGAGGGTACAGACTAAGAAGTGGAGGAGGATGTCTCCACGTGCTCTATTCCCCCCACATCCCCAAGTCCCACCTCTACCTCCAGCTCTAGAGTCTACGGGGTGAGGCCCGAGAGGCCAAGAGCCCGAGCCTGCTTACAGGCCTAGGCGCTGCCCCCAGCCCTGATTCCTTCACTGAATGGGCCCTGTCGTGACCAAGAGCATCTCCCTGCTCCTTCTCCCGTGGCCCCCACAGCCATGACACTGCCGACCCTGGTCAGCCGCGTGTCTTGCCTAAAGTCCCAGCCTAGCCCCAGAGGGGATCCCCACTCTCAGGGGGATCTTGGGAGCGAGGGCTCAGGCCTCCTCTCGGGCCCAGCCTCCTCCCTGACCCCTTCCACCCTCCCACTCCTAAATCCATCCTCACCCAGCAGCCCCGGGAAGCTCCCGCAAGCTCACCTCGCTCTAACCCCTTCACTGACACCCACTGTGCTCAGCTACGCTCCACCCCCGGAGGCGTGCGCAGGTCTTCCTGACCTTCCCACCCCGCTTCCCGCGCCAGCCGCCTCCTCCCACACCCTCAGTTCTCCACACACGGGCTCTGCAGCCCTCCTGGCGGGGCCAGCTTGCAGCGCTCGCCCGACACAGAGCGAGGCAGACAGAGCAGTGACTTACACCAGCCAGGGAGCGGCCCTCGTGGGGCAGGGCGCAGGCCAGGACGAGGAGGGGCGGGCTGTGGCTGACAGTGGGAAACCCCAGCTTCAGACCCCGGGGCCCCAAAGACACCGTGTCCCTCCCCGACTGCCCGGGCCGGACCTGGCCCAGCCGCGCCCACCTGCTGGTCCACAGCGACGGCGTCCAGTCCATTGTACATGATGTTCACCCAGCCGTCCTTGGAGGCCAGCACAAAGAGGGACATCAGGGCCTGGAACCCGGGAGGAAAGGGTACAGGGGCAATGGGCGCGGGCAGTTCGGGCTGCGTCTGCCCCCTCCATAGCTCTCGGAGGCAGAGGGACAAGACCTTCCCCAAGTCCAGGGCAGAGCTGTGTCCTCAACCAAAAAACCTTTTCTGAGGGTGCCCTGTGGGCCTGCCATAAGCCCTGCAGGCACTGCTGCAAGAGAGTGAGACTGGGCGGGGAGTCCTGGGCTCCAGTCTCAGCTCTGAAATTAACTGCACAAGAAAATTCACGAGGCCTTTTCCTCTCACCCACGGAACGGCGCTAACACTTCAGTGACTGCCTGCCATGCTGGCTGGGAGGGTCAGCGGAGACTTTAAACTGGAAGGTTCCTGACAAACATGTGGGGCCCTGCCACCATCACGCCAAGCTTGCCTCTGGCACCTGAAAACAGGAGCTCGTGAGAGAAATCAGGACCAGCCCAAGCTCTGCCACTCACTGGCTGTGTGACTTAATGTCTCTGGGCCCTGGCTTCTTTGCCTGTAAATGGCAATAATTGCTCCAACTAACAGATTTTAGAAACAGAGATGATGCCCAGGAGACAGCCAGCCAAGGCTCCTACACAGACGGCAGGCCGAAGCATCCTCAGGATAGGTCTCCTGCCCTGAACCGGCCCCTCCTTCCTGCCCACCCAGGGCACAGACCCATCCTCTTCCCTTCCAGGCGGGAATGGTGCTGAGGGCTGCCCGGAAAGGGCTCAGGCCCAGGAGGAGGGCAGGGCGGGGGACAGGCCAGGGAGGCACACGGAGCCCTCACACACCAAGGAGCAAACGTCCCCGTGAGCCCCTGGATCACAGAGGCCTGAAGTACAGACAGCCTGGGACCTTGGAATCACAGACCAGCTGTCACTGATCCCAATTTACAGATGAGGGCACTGAAGCACAGAGAGGGTCAATACTGGCCTGAGGACACATTGCTGATAAGTGGCCCAACAAGGAATCCAAGGTTTCAGGCCATGCCGTAACCTCCCACGTGGCTCTGCAGGCTGAGAACACCCTACTCAGGTGTCCCCGGGCATCAGCCTGGCATCAAGCATGCCCAGAACGGGAAAGAGCTGGGGATGCTCCACAGTAGCCAGGCCTGGGCCTGGCGCTGAGGTCAGGGAGTCAGGAGCACGATCATAAAGGGCCCCCAGTGGCTTTCCCTCAGCTCCTGGAACATCTCTTTTAAAACATTGTCTCGGGACTTCCCTGGCAGTCCAGTGGTTAAGACTCTGCGTTTCCAATTCAGGGGGCGCGTGTTCGATCCTTGGTCAGGGAACTAAGATCCCACATACTGTGTGGTGCGGCCAAATGAATAATTAAAACTTAGAACAAAATAAAAATCTTTTAAATTAAAAAAATAAAACATTGTCTTACCAACAACTGAGTTGTTAAGAACTTGAAAATGTACTACTTCTGGAGAATCTGGAGGGGCGGGGTAACTGGGACCCAGTTTCTGGCCCCATTTCCCGGCCACTCACTGCCCCTCTGAGGCCCCACAGCTCCTTTCCCAGGGGGTTCGAGGAGTGGAATCCCTGGTCATGGGGATGAGCGCTTCAGTGGATACAGTTGCACGGTCCTCAGCAGAGAGGCCCGGGCCCTGGGCCACCCAGAGTTGGATCCTTGCTCCCTTCCTGTGTGAATTGGGGAAGGCACTCCCAGGCTGGTCATACCCAGTCACCTAGGTGGGCCCTCAAGAAACAGGAGCAGTTTGGGGGTGGGGGGAGCTCTTTGGAGGCAACCAGCTGGAGGCTCTCATCTGGGACACGACCCAGGTGGCCGAGCCTGGAAGGCCCCCAGGAGAGGGGACCAAGGGCAAAGCAGGAACTGGGCAGGGGCCGGCCTGCCAGCTGGAGCAGGGACCAGAGGAGATGGGTGATGGGAGAAGAAACCCACCCTGGGCCAGGGGCTTGATACACTTTAGTCTCTGCCACAGCCTGTATGGTGGCCTGTAACATTCCCATTTTACCAACAGGGAAACTGAGGCTCAGAGGGGCCACACCTACAGTAAGTGGCAGAGCCAGGATTCACACCTGGTCTGGCTGACTCCAAAAATGCCTGTCAGGGCCCCCCTGGGTAGGGGGTGGGGGCCAGGAACCAATGTCCACTAAAGCACTTCCTAAATGCCAGGCACCTGCTGGACACTCTGTATTCACGGTCCCTCAGCCTCACGCTACCTGCGAAGTGAGTTCTACCCCTACCCATTCTGCAGAAAAGGAAATCAAGGCTTGCAAAGCAGAAGCCGTGGCAGGGGGTTACTGGAGCCTGGTCTGTAATCCCAGGGCTGTCGGCACCAAAGAACTGTCACCCCAGCCACCGGGGATGGGTCCGGTCAAGAGCAGAAGGGGGCACTCACCTGGCCCAGATTGTCGAAGTTGTACTTGTGGTGGACCCAGCGGTAGTTGGCGGCCACACAGTCGGAGCGGTTGGTGATGTTGCGGGTGTCTATGCCCAGACAGTGGTAGAACTTGCCCTTGAAGAGCTGGGGGCAGGGACACGGGTCACAGGGTTAGTGACCATCTTGCCAGTACTCCCAAGGGGTGGGGAGGGGAGTGCAAATCAGAAGAGGGCCCCGCCCCTCGGGGTCACTTCCTCCTTGTACGGCCTGAGCCAACCACTCCATCCCACCGTCTCTCCAAGTCCCCCAGCAGGAAGCGGGGCTGCTCGCATCCCATCTCACAAGTGAGGAAACTGAGGCCCAGTGGTGTCAGGCGATTTTCCCAAAGTCATTTGAGGTTTAAGAAGGAGCAGAGCCAAGCTTCACACCCTGGTCTGTCTGATTCTTAGCTCTTCCACAGACCCCAGAGATCAGACACCAGTACCCACACTGGGGATTCGGGCAGTGACTCCACGCGAGAAAGTTGCCTGTACATCCCCGAGAGACAGAGACGTAAAGGGACCCTCCCTAGGGACCCAAGCCCTCTCCATGTCAACTGGGACAAGGCCACTATCCACACAGAGTCCACACCAAGCCCGTTCTGCCCAGGAGGCCACGCTGTGACTCTCTCAGCAACCCCAAAGGACACCTGTGCACGGGGTTCCTCCAAACCTACAGCCCCAAACACAGGACCAGGTGGGGAGCCTGGGGGCCTCAGCACAGGGTTCAGACCCTCAAGAAATAGGGTCTCAGCAGCAGCTCAGACCGCAGAAGGCCCAGGTCACTCTGGCCACCCCCCAACACACACTGTGTGATCTGCTCCACTACGCGCAGTCCCTCCCTGAGGCCTCATTCTATACCCGGGCTGGGCCCCAGCCCCACATCTGAGTCAGCTCAAGGCCCTGCCGGGGTCAGAGACCCTCCATGACCCCACCCCAGAGGAGCCGAGCCCCAACTCCTTAGCTGCCATTCCAGGTCTCTCCGCACTCGGCCCGGCTCATCTCTCCGTGCCAGCCGTAGCCCCGGGGCTCTCTCTCCACACGTGCCCTGCTTGGTCCCGCCTCCCCACACGTTGCCCATCTGCCCCTGACACACCTTCCCCCCACCGTGACCTGCCCAAACCTCCCGTCTTTCAAGGCCCAGTGCCAAGGCCACCTCCTTCAGGCGTTTTCCCCACTGTCCCCAGCCCACCCCTGTGCTCCCATTTACCCAGCCTGCCTTGCAGTCAGCCATTTGGGCCGTGTCTGTCTCCCTCCCTGGAATGGGAGCTAACTGCTGGCAGGGACCATGGCTGCTCCACTAGGGCCGCCTGGCACAAGGTCTGGAGAGCTGGGCAGGAGTGTGGAACCTCTTCCCCGACTGCAGAGCCCCCGCCACGCCCTGCCCAGCCTGGGTGCCCCTCACCTGCACCCCCAGGATGCCGAAGATGACGAAGAACGCACAGCAGATGAGGACGATGTTGCCGATGGGCTTGAGGGAGGAGATGAGCGTCTCCACCACCAGCTTCAGGCCAGGTGCCCGGCTGATGACACTGCGGGCAAGAAGGGGGCAAGGGCACCGTTAGCCGCCAGCCAGGCCTGAAGACAACCCCTGCTAGGCCCAGAGCCACCAGAGCAGAGGCTCCCAGGCTCCAGATCTATATGAACAGCAAGGCTCTGTGCTTTCACCCCAAGCCCTTGGGATCCACACCACACCCTCCTCTAGATATTAACGCCCAGAGATGGCAGTGAGCCACCAAGGACACACAGGGAGTGGGTAGCAGCCCTGGGGGCCACCTTCAGCCCCCGCCTTCCAGCACCTGTTCCAGGCTCCTCCCCCAGGAGCGGGGCCCACAGGTGTGACCCTGGCCCTGCTCAGCTGGTGTTGGGCACATGCTATGGAGGACTGAGTGGGTGTGGGTGGCCAGACTGAGGGGTTCACTTAGACCCTGGGGGCTTCCTTGGACAGTGCAGGGTTCCCCCATCCTCGGATGCGAGGGTCCTCACCGCAGGGGTCGTAGGGTGCGCAGCAGCCTCAGGACCCGGAGGACCCCCAGGATCTTGGCCCCCCCGGCCGAGGCCAGGGACACCACAATGTCGATGACTGACACGAAGACAAGGAAGCCATCCAGCACATTCCAGCTGCTGTGCAGGTACGCCTGCTCACCGAAGTACAGGCCCAGCGAGACCACCTGGGGCAGGGGCGATGGGTGGGGTCAGCCAGACTCCTCGGGAGGGTGGAGCGAGATCAGATGGGCGAGGGGCAGAGCCAGGTGGGCGTGGGAGAGCCGGGAGCAGTGGGCTGGAGTGGACACGTGCCCTGCCGCCCCCTCTGAAGGCGGGCTATAGGTCTCCCTCTACCCAGGGAGCCACTCCCTGAAGCACCCCATTCCCTTCTCCCTGCACATCTGGTTAACCCAATTTGAAGCCACGTGCTCTGGGAAGCATCCTAGATAGAACCCTACCGCTGTGCCCTGCACCTCCAGCAGGTACCTCCACGACACTGGAAATGGGTTGTGAGCTCCTGGGCAGCGGGCACGAAGCTGACCGCATCCCGCCTTCCCCAGTCCTAGGAGCCCAACCCAGTGGCTGGGACCAAGTGGGGGTGAGCCTCCAAGGCCATCTGTGGAATGCTGTTGAGGGGCAGGTGAGTGACAAGCTGAGCGGGGCTGGGCCAGGGGGAGGAGAGGTCCCAGGTGAAGCCAGGTACCTTCAGTGTCATCTCGCCCACAAAGATGGCTGTGAAGATGTAGTTGGACACAGTGAGGAAGATGCGTTCCTGAAAGAACCAGGAGATGCCATGGATCCAGGGTCTCCCAGGATTGGTCAGCCTCTGCCTTCAGCCAAGGGGCACCCAGGAGAGGCCGCCACTTCACAGTCCAAGGAGGCGGCCCCCTCTCCAGAGGCAAGCTCCCGGCCACATCTCCCTCCATGGCATCCGGTCTTGCTGGGCTCTCCAACCCTCTCAGCCCAGCATGCTGTCCCTCAGCAGGCCCTGGGGACCTGTCCCTCTGCCGCATATCCTTCCACCGCCCAAAAGCCCCAGCCACTCACGGTGCTGCCGGCCTCAATCTGGGGCCGCTCCAGGGCGATGGTGATGCAGTTGAGGAAGATGAAGGCCAGGACGACATAGTCGAAGAGCTTGTGGGCGATGATGGTCTGACACAGGACGCGGAACCTGGGCAGGGTGGGCAGGGGGCCACGTGAGTGTCAGTTTGCCCCTTACCCTGGCCAGGAGGAAGGCCCCAGGAACACATGAGAACCAGAGTGGCCTGGAGGAAGCTGACCCTTCTTTTCTCTGGCCACACAACAGGTGGCGGCTTTAGGTCTCTGCTCAGGATGCCCACCTGAAGCCACCTCTGCTGACCACACTGCAAGCTCCTGGCACCCGCCTAGCCCTGGCAAAGCTTTCCAAACACTGGCCCGAATCTCTAAGCCTTGTCCTCTGGCTGCATGGACACGTTGTCTGATACCCTCAGCTTCTGCCCCCAGGCCTTCCCTCGGGCTGCTCCCTCCACCTGGACCAGCCTGCCCCTCCTTACCACCCCTTCTTCATCTACAGAACGCTATCTGCCTCCAAAGCCCAGCACAAAGGCCTCCTCCCCCAGGAAGCCTTCGGATGCCCCCCTCCAGATGGAAGCACCCCAGGTTACCGGAAGATTTATGCAACCTGGTGCCCAGCACAGGATGGCCTAGACTAGAGGAGATGCCCAGGAAAGCCCCCACACGAACCCCTTCCTCCCCAGCAGACCCTCCACTACAGGGCCGGGAAGGCCCTCTGGGGTATGGGAAACCACCCGCCCGCCCCCTACCTCCCCACCGCGCCCTGCCAATGGCCCTGCTTGGCTTGGCAGAAATCTCTCCCTCCCAAACCTGTCAACCCCCTACTCTAACGCCACCCTGAGCCTGGCCCTGCCCACCTGTTCTCGGGGGAGAAGAGGTACACAGACCAGTCCTCGCGGACTTCGCACCAGTCAGGCTTGTAGACGTCAATCATCTTGCGGACGCGGAAGCACAGAGTCTGGCAAGGGGAGGACGGGGTGCTGGCGGGTCAGCGCTGCCCAGAGCCGCTCATATCCACCCACCCTGACCATCCAGCAAAGTGGGGCCACTGGATGACCTCCGAACTCTCCCAGCAAGACCAGAACCCTCACCCCACCCAGGGCGGTCAGGGAGGGCTTCTCTCACAGGGGCGGGCCCAGCTCAGAGGTGTTCCGGCCCCTTCCCCTGTTCACCCACCTGAAGCCCTCTCCCCATGGCCAGGGTCCCCCTTAGGCGGGAACCCTGTCGGTGCCTCCCACTCCAGCGCCACCCCTCGACCACTCCCCGTTGCATCCCAGCTGACCTCCTCGTGGTCCCCTCCGTGGCCCCCAGAGCCTCGCGCACTCACGTAGTCCATCTCCTCTTCGTCCTCCCCGGGATCCCGGCGGTCGTCCATCTTGGTGAAGACGTCCTTGGCGATGCTGGGCATCCTGCCATTGCAGTCCTCGTGCCCGGGGACCGGGCCTGCCGCCCTCCAGGCAGTCCGTGGGTGGGTGCCCACGGCGGGCACCAGCTCGGCCAGGTCCACCGAATCTCTGGTGTCGAGGGACAGCGTCCGGCGGTGGTGGCAGTGACGGTGCGCCAGGTGGGGACCATGCTGCGCTTGGTGGGCGTGCGGGGCGTGCGGGGCGTGCAGGGCGTGCGGGGGCACGGCCCGCAGGGGCCCCTCCTCCCGGGCACCTTCGTAGGCCCGGGCGCCGCTGCTGCGCTCCGCCGCCGAGAGCAGGGACTCGTGCTCCGCCGATGGTGGCTTGTGCTTTTGGCTGTTCCAGCTGGAGCGACGGCTGGCCCAGGCCCCACTGCGGCCCCACGGCCCGTGATAGGAACTCCGAGAGCTGGACTGGGAGGAAGCCCGGGGCTCCAGTCAGCGCCACCACACACACCCACGGTTGTGACTGAAGGGAGCCTGCACACCCGCTGAGGCCCAAAGAGGGCTGCCCACCTGGCCAGTGGGTGACAGAAGGGGCTAGACCCCAGAGGTCCTCTCCTTGCTCTGCCTCTCACTCCATCCACATCTACAGACACATGGGCACCTCCACTGTGTGGCTATGTCCCTCCTGCCACCTCCCTTCCCTTGAAAACAGTACAGTAAGTCAAGGCATCTTCCCATTTTACAGGAAGGGAAACTGAGGCTCAAGAAGGGCTGTAACTTGGTCATGGGCACAAAGTTTGGCAGTGGCAGAGGCCAGATACAAGCTCAGGTCTGCCCAACCCCAAGGTCCAGCTCTTAACCCTACACATTGCTGCTAAAACAAAAACCCACCTCTCTACACCAGACCCACTGGCACTATTCATTCATTCACTCACTCATTCCTTGTTGCCAGGTCCTGCTCTGTCCCTGGGCACCCAGGAATGCAACAGACATGGTCCCTGCCTGTTTCTGGCTGGGCAGTCTGGTGCCCTAAGCCTAGGTACCAGTCTGAGGCTGGACTGGCAGACACTTCTCAGGGTCCCTCAGCACACACCCAGCAGGGAGTAGCCAACCAGAGCACCCCATGAGGACTCACCAGGGAGCGCTGGTCGTAGCTCACCCTCCCCAGTGACATGACACTGCTCTTGCGGGAGCCCAAGGCCATTAGCACGGGGTCTGGCTGCAGCGAGAGGCGGGGGGCGGATGCTGCAGCCCCAGTGGGGCCCAGATGTCCACCCAGTGGGAGATTGGGGTCCAGGTGCCCATTGGGGGTCATGGGGATTGGGCAGAGCTTGGGATCTGGAGGGTTCAGATAGAGACAGAGGGAGGAGCAGACAAGAGGACAGAACAAGAGCAAAAGAAGCCATGAGACAAAGAAACAGACAGGGACAGTAACAGAAATGAAGAGTTTTTCTGGAGAGACCTCCTCCACCAGGAAGTCCTCCTGCTTGGACCCCGTCACATGTGCCTCCCCTCTGCCCCATTTGCAAGGCTCTCAGCTTTATTTTTGGATGAGTGGATCCCTTGCCTTCTGTGTTCAGGGCCAGCTCCGAGCTTCACCCAACATAGGAACCTCACTCCCATGCCCAGTGCAGGAAGAAGGCAGAGCCTGCTTAGCCCTGTTACTGAGAAGGACACAGCATGGGCTGGGAGGTTTCTTCCAAGCTGCGCAGTGGTGCTAAACAAAACCCAGGCATCCTGAGGCCCAAGGCTCTTCGCTACAGGCCAGCTGTATGGAGGGGTGAGGGTGGGCTGCAGCCACCCCTGTGGCTAGAATTCAGGAGAGCCATGAATGTCACTGACCTTTGGAGATTTAGCAATTCTTTCAATTATAAATGTAAACAACAAGCCATAGAGAATTAGCAGTCCTGAGCCTTGGCTTGAGGGGAAACCAGATGCTGCGCCCTCTGCCCAACTAGATCTGGGGAAGAGTCCTGGCCTCCTAGGTGACGAGTGGAGGTCCGTTTACCTCCGCCACTGTCCAGGCCCTCCTGGAGCTTGTCAAACTCCTCCATGTTGGATGAGCTCTGGTCCTCGTCCGAGTAGGAGCGATTGGCGTCGCCCTGGGAGACCGTCCCTCACATTGGAACAAAAGTCAGCTTAGCCCTTCCCTCCCTCCTGAATTTTTCAATGGGTGTTTTCACCACCCCCCATTTTACAGATGGGGAAACTGAGGCTCAGAAAATGGAAGTGAGAAGCTAACGAGGACCTAGGCCACCAACCCACATCTGCCTGATTGTAAGTGTCCCCAAAGCCTCAGAAAATGAAGGAGGCAGGATCCAGAATCCCAGATCTTGGGGACTTTAGGATCTCACAGATGGAGAAGCCTAGGCCTACACCCCTGGGGGAGAGGCAGGGATCCTAGATGCAGATTCCCCCCCCACTTGCATGCCTCCTGTGATGGGAAGCTCATCACCTCACTGGCAACCCCCTCCTCTGGAGACCTGTTGCCCGCTAGATGTTTGAATCGCAGTCCTCCTCCATCCAGACCACCCCCCGCCCAGTCTTGTGCAGGCCCCAAAGGGGTGCTTCCTCCACCAGGGCCACAGTCACCTCCGCCTGGAAGCCCTCCACCAGGATGGCCACCAGCAGGTTGAAGAGCACATAGTTGCCGAAGGTCATGAGGGCAACGAAGTAGAGGGAGGCCCAGGGGGAGGTGGAGGCCATGCCATTGTAGAGGACGACGTTCCAGTCCTCCTGGGTAAGGATCTGTGCAGGGAAGGGGGATGACAGCTCAGCCCCTGAGTATCTCCAGGCCCCCCAGCCCACTGGGTGCCCTAGGTGCAGGCACGCCGCAGCCCATGAGCACCTACAGCATCCTCTCACACACACTCGGGCACACCCAGGGTCCTCGAAAACCATGGCCCTAGCTGGGGGCAGAGCCGCAGAATCATGCACGTGCATGTGTGTGTGCGTGCGCGCGCGCACACACACACACACACACACACACACACACCTCTTCCTGCTGCCCGGCCCGCCCATACCCTCGAGGCCTATGTCACACACTCCTGCCCTGACACGTGCGCGACACGTGCGCCCCACGGACCGGTGCTCCCTCCTGGCTGCTCCCCAGCCCCACCCTCTCAGCACCGTATCCCACCACCCAGGGCACAAGCCCACCCTGCCTTCTCCCCTTGTTCCTTCTGCCCCCACCACACCTGTGTGTACACACCCACTCAACCATGGCCACAGTACACGTGAGGAAACAGTCTCAGGGAAGAATCCTAACCCCACAGTCTCAGGGCAGGAGCGAGGGGGTGGGGACGGGCACCGGGCAGTCAGTTCAGCTCCCAGAGCCAGCGCTGCGCCAGCCTGGCCACTGGAGGCCGGGGTTGAGGGGCCTCCTTGTCAGGCCACTGCTCTCCCCTGGATTCTCTGAGGCTGGGGGCACCTCCAAAAAGTGATCCTGGGAGAACTCCCTTCCCCAGACACCCATGGACACATGCTGGGGCTCACCTGGAACACCGTGACAATGGCCCACAGCAGGGAGTCGAAGTTCTTCCGGTCAGGGACTGTGTCTCCCGTGTCCGTGCGGAGGCTGAATTTGCAGCCAAAGATGTGCATCCCAAGGATGCTGGGGGAGAGACAGAGGTGGCTCAAGGGACTCACACACACAGAGCTCTCTGCCCACCCACCTTGTTTCATTCTCAGAACAACCCACTAAGATGGGAGGGGCCGGTGTTGGTCCCATTTTACAGACGTGAACATAGAGGCTCAGAGGGGCAGTACTCGCCCGGAGCCATAGGGGATTAAGTGATGGTGCCAGGATTCGTATCCAGGTTTGGGGTGTTGCCCGGAGAAGCTCAACCAGCCACACTCCCCCAGGTTTCTGCCCACGGGCCTGGCAGGCCCCGCAGGTGTGGCCCCAGGGTGGGCGGGACTCACCTGAAGATGAAGATGAACAGCATGAGCAGCATGCAGAAGGTGGCCACGTTGTCCATGGTCTTCATGAGCACCACGAGCTGCCGCCGCAGCGCAGGCATGAAGCGCACGAGCTTGAGCACCCGCAGCAGCCGGAAGGTCCGCAGCACCGACAGCCCGCCGTCCGCCTGCCCCACGATCTCCCAGACGCTGCAGCCCGCCGGGCGGGGGTGGGCGGGGGAGAAAGGCAGGAAGGGTCAGAGCGAGGCCGGCAGGAGACGAGGGCAGAGGAAGAAGGAGAGGCCAGGTGGGCGGAGAGACGGACGGCTTCCATTCGTTCACTCATTCATCCAATGGGTATTGTTTCACAGGTCACTGCGGCTCGCGGCACCCTGAAGCCGGGGCTCTGAACCTGGATTCCATGGACCACCCCCCGCAAGAAGTCTATGGCGCATAAGTATCACTGACCTCTTTTTTGAGATTTAACGTTCTTTTGATTATGAACGTCAGCAACAAACAGCAGAGAATTAGCACTTCCTGCGACCTCGTGGCAGAGAATTAGCACTTCCTGTGGCCTCGTGGCCAATCGAAATCACTGACACTTTTCTACCACATGACAGCCGATACACGTGTTTCCAGATATTACTTATACTCATCCTCTCTTTGGAATGATGGTAGTCACAGACCCACTGCTGGATCTTGCTATTTAATGAATTAATCCAGAAGCACATACACTGCTAAATTACAATTTTTCAAATATTTTGATAACTGTATTTCAGTGTAATTGGCTTCCTTTGATCTTATGTACCTCATTTACCGGCTGGGGTCAATGCATTAAGCCCCCCTCCCGCCCTGCTCTGTTTCTAGGCCACAGGCTATGGGGGCGGGACTGGGGGAGAGTTGACACCTGATGATGACAATGATGCTGTCGAAGATGTTGTAGGGGTTCCGCAGGTAGTCAAAGAGCCCGAAGGCAGCCAGCTTCAGCAGCATCTCCAGGGCGAACATGCTGGTGAAGACCACGTTGCAGATCTCCAGGATGTTGGTCAGCTCCTCGGGCTATGGGGGTGTTGGGGAAGGGAACGGGGACCCGGTCAGGCCAGAGGGCTGCCGGGATACCCATCAGCTCTAGAACCTCCGGGAAGGCCCGGCTCTGCCACCCCGGCTCCACGACCTGCAGGTCAGTGTCCTTGCCAGAGCTCCATCTTCCCCCTGCACTTGGCCTCAAGAAACCTACAACTCTGCCTCATCTCTGCTGTCTTGAGAGGTCCACTGAGATGGGAACACATGGGGCTAACCTTCCACCAAGTTGGCAATGATGCTGGTACTGCACACTAAGGGCCACATTATGATACCCATTTTACAGATAAGGAAACTAAGGCTCAGAAACAAGCCAGAGGTTACATGGCTAGACACAGAGCAAGGCAAGAAGGCAAACCAGTGGCTGCGGAAACCCCGTTTGCCCACGACCCTAACCCATTTTGGGAGCACGTGCAGGACCTGCCCTGTGCACTTCATAGGCATCATGTAACTTAGTCCCTCACGAGAGCCCATTATGCATATGAAGAAGCAGGTTCAGAGAAGGGCCAGTCCCCTGCCTGAGACTGCACAGTTAGTAAGGGGCAGAGCCAGGGTTTGAACCCAGGCAGCCTGGCTCCAAGTCTCCACCCTTAACCCCTGCCTGTGCAGACCTCCCTACACAGCCTTCCCCTCACCTCCTTCCTTCCTTAGCAATGGCCATCTCAGGATTGTGGGTGGCTGGAGACCATCTGCCCTGGGAAGGGAGGACAGAGACCGTGTACCTACTGTGTGCCACCACGGCTGTCAAACCACCTGACCACCTGGTCAGTGGGGCTTACTTCTCCCACTTCTCAGAGGAGGACACGAAGGCCCAGAGAGGTTAAGGGTCAAAGTCACCAGCTGCTCAGAGGGAGACTGGCCCCTCTGGCCGCAGACCCAACCTCTGCCCCTGGAGCTGTTTACTTGCTGGTTATTAGCAGTAGGTGACACCCCTGCAAGTGGGACCACCCAAGGAACCCCAGTGTATGAAACAGGCCACCCTGTTGGCCACGACTGGGGGTGGGGTTACAGGTCCTCCCCCCAACAGCCCGGGCCTCAGTTTCCTCATCCATAAAACGAGGGAATGGAGTAAGATGAGGGCCATACAAGGCTCCAGCCCCTTCTCTCCCTGCCCCTCCCCCAGCCCTGGCCCCGCCAGGACTGGTGAAGTGCCTGGTCTCTGCTCACCCTGAGCCAGCTTGTTCCCGCCTGAATCACAGAGAAGGGAAGGGCCATTTGTTAGGCCTGAACATGTGCCCGTGTTGAGCTCGACCCCAACACAGTTACTGACAGTCAATCTGTGAGGCCACTGTTAGCAACTCCATTTTACAGATGAGGAAACTGAGGCTCAGAGAAGGGAACTGCCTTGCTCAGAGCCACCCGGCAAGGCTGTGGCAGAGCCACCAAGTCAGACTCCAAACTGCTCTCCTGGTATCCACACCCACACCTCCCCAAACTCGTCCGTCCATCATCCACTAGTTCATCACTGCGTGCACTCCACAGGCCTCCCAAGCATCCGTCAGGGGCTGGGCTTGTGCTACCCAGGGCGGGCGGTGGTGAATGAATCAGCACATCCTTCCTGCCCTTGAGAAGTGCAGGCTCCGCTGGCAAAGCCCATCGTGCAAGTCAACAAACCACTCGGCGGTGATAAAAACGGGGAACTTGAGGGTGGTTTGGGGGAACAGGGCAGTGGAGTCAGGAGCAGCTTCCTATAGAAAGTGACATCTCAGGGAGACCTCAAAGCCGAGAGGGGGAGTGGGTGACAGGGAGAAGAGAAGGTTGTCCAGGCAAAGAGACCAGCCCGAACTCGGGCTGGGAGGCGGGAGAGTTCCCAGCATCAGCACCGCCCACCCCAGCCCAGCCACCCGCCCCCAACGCCCCACCCCGCACCGAGCAACAGGGCCTCAGGCACCTGACTTTGATTCCACTTGGGCCAAAAGGAGAAGAGAAAAAAATAACAACCCAGCCCTCCCGCTTCCCGCCTGGTGCCTGGGAAATATAATACTGCCGGCTCCTCTCAAGGCCAGATAAAAGGAGAAGGCACCATTTCCATCTGTAATTACATCTGACTCACAAAATGGTCCCAAAAGGGGAGTGGGACCCTGAGAGAGGCCCCCAGTGGGGGAGGGGCTGCGGCCCGGCATCCCCGGCCGAGCCGGGGCCCAGACGCTCCTCAGAGCTACCAATTTCCTAGCCCCCCAAAACAGAGGTGAAAGATTTGGACGCTGACAGGCCGTAATGGCAGTAACCCTGCTCAGGGCCACACGCACTGCACACACACTCCCACCCACCTGAAACAGATGCGGAGCCTGCAGCTCTGCTCTTCCCGAAAGGTAGGTCACCCACTTGCTCCCCTCCTCCCTCGCAAGAGCTGTTTCTCTAGTCGAGCGCACACCTGTTAATCTTTTTCTAATGGACCATCCATCACTCCTACGAGCATTTTTCTGAGAGAGACAGCGAGCAGGAGAGAGAGACTGACAAATACATAGTGAGTGAGAGACCAAAGGGGGTGGTATGTGGAGAGGGACAGGGCAGCCACGAGAGAGATGGAGAAAGAGAGACTCGAAAGAGAGGTGGACTGATAGACAGACAAATATAGACCCAGGGAGTGAGAAGCAAATGCAGGGTGTGGAGAGACAAGACAGAGAGAGAAAAACAGAGATAAACACATAATGAAAGACCAAGATCATGACACTGTGAGTCAGAGACAGAGCCAGAAAGTGAGAGAGAGCAGGCAGACAGACAGACAGACGGACAGGCAGAGACTGCAGAGAGGTGGCTGGAGATGGCAAAGGCCCACCCCATGGAAGAGGAGGTGCCGAAGGGCAGAAAAACCAGGTTAAGCCAGAGGCAGGAGGATAGAGGGCCGTTGAGGAGGGGCTGCAACCTGAAGGTGAGGCCAGAAGCAGAGGGAGACGGGGCAGGGGCAGGGCCAGCTCATCCCTGCTGGACGCCAGGCTTGGGAGGCCCAGCTGCCCAGCCTCTGGCCACTTCTGCAGGGCCAGATAAGGGCCCAGCTGGACAGGGGTCTCTAAGCTGCCCCCAGGAACCCCTTGAGTCCAACATCATCCTCATGATAACAATGGCAGCTGGTGTTGAAACACCTCCCATGTGCCAGGCGGTGCTGAGCACTTTCCACGGATTATCCTGTCTAAGCTCAAATATTACCCTATAGTATCCACATTTTACAGCCAGGAAACCTGAGGCTCAGAGAGAAGTGACTGTCCCTGGCCACAGCCAGGCAGTGGTAAAATCCGACCTCAAACCCAGGTCTCCTCCCTCTGGCCCGCCCCACCTCCCCACGGCCCAGGTGCCCTCACCTGCACCACTCTTCTGACTTCAGGCTCCAGTTCAGCACGGACAGGTCACTGCCCTGCTTACAAGCCTTCCATGGCTCCCCACTGCCCTAAGGATAAAGCCAGTCTCAAGACCCTTCATGGTTTGACAGCCCCTGGCCTCTTGGTCTGTCTGCCCTGCCCCATGTGCACATCCTCCTTGAGGGCTCAGGGTCTTTCGTAGGAATGCCCATGCTCCTGCATCTGTCCCTTCTTTGTCTAATGAAATCCCAGTCGTCCTTCAGGATCCATCTCCAGTGCCATCACCTCCAGGAAGCCTTCCCCAACTGCAGTTCATGTTGGTGTCTCTCTCCCCTAAGTCCTCACAGAGCTGGAATGTCAGGTACTGAGCCACTCCATCTTCCTCTTCCCAGAGTCACCCCAGATCTGGCTTGGTAGTGACTTGCTGAGACTGCTGAAAAGAGAATAAAGCCTGACCCTCTCTTTGCTGTCCGACGTGGTGAGCATCCTCTAGCTCCAGGACAGCCTGGTACAGCTCCGGAGGAGTCATGGGCCGGGACGGGCGAATGCTGGGAGAGGGAGGGGCTGAGAGAGGCTGCTCCCAGGAGCAGTGCCTCCCCACACCCTCCCGTCGGCTTCCTGGAACCTCCAATTCAACCTCAGCATCTCAGCTTCTCACCGCATCACGCTGGGCAAGCCAGTCCGCCTCTCTGAGCCTCGGTTTCCCCATCTGCCCAGTGGGGACAAGACACTCACCCCGCCTGCCCTGGGGGCTGCTGAGGGGATCACACCGGTAAGATATGTGACAGCAAATGATGACAGAAATCTGGCTGCCCAAGCCGACCCCGCCCACCTGCCTGTCACGCAGCCTCAGTCACCGACTGTTCCGGGCCCACTCCCCTCCAGGGCGATGCTGACTTCTGCACCATCTGACCACCTCATGGGTCACACACAGGCCACTGCCTGGCTGACCCCCACTTTCCCCTGTCACCTCCTCCTAGGCCAGTCCCTGCAAGGAGTAGCTGTGGCCATGAGGAACCTGGTGACACTCCCTTGTGATTTTAGCAGCAGTGGCCACCTAAAGACCACAGGCACCCACAGTCTCACCTCTCATTCAAGCACCTGTGACCACAGAGGCCGGGGTGGCCCCACTTCACAGATGGAGCCGGAAAGCAATGCCCAGGCTCTGTCCTGCCCTCACCACCGGCCCCCCCGGGCCCCCACCCGGTGGCCACACCAACCTCCCTGCCGGCAGGGGCCGCCACGATGCCTCCCTCTGCGGTCACTTGCTCTGCGGGAGAGGGGCTGCGAGCGTTCACCGGCCTCTCCTCCAGCTCCCCCCTTTCTCCCTGCCCCCTGGCAGTCCTGGGCCGCCTCTCTCTGCAGGCAGCACCTCAGGGGCTGCTCAGAACAACCTCAGGGGCGGAGGGCTTCCTGCCAGCAGCGTCTGGGAGCCAGGGGCGTGGAGCAGAACTTCCTGCGCCCCCCACAAGCAGGCCCTGCGCAGAGCTTGGCCAAACAATGGCTGCCGCTCAGAGCTGCGTTAAAGAGAGTATTTTTAAATTCTCCCTCCCCTCACTTTTTCCTTAATTAATAATTTTTTGAGGCTCCAGACGCCAGCTGGTAAACTTACCCCAAGGGCGGCGGTGTAAGGCTCCAACAAAAGATTCACAAATCCTGCTTAACGAGCGGGCGCCCACTATGCGCCAGGCTTCTTAATGCATCGAACCCTCCCAGCTACTCTGGGAGTAGGGGGTCTGTGTGCCCATTTCCAGATGGCGGACACTGGCCGAAGGAGGCCAAGTGACTTGCCCAAGGCCACCCTACCAGTCGACAGCAGAACCAGGGATGGAGCCCAGACCTGGAGCGGCAAATTGCAGCTCTCTGGCGGTGGTCTTCAGAGTGCGGCCGGGATTGGGGGTGGGGGGCGGAGGGGGGTTGTTAATACCTGTCTTGAGGATGGTTGTCAGGACTCAATACACCAGGCTGGCTCGCGGCCTGGCACTTGGTGCCAGGGAGCCAATCCCTGTGACGGAAAGGGCACGAAGTTAGGGCACCTGCTTGTGGATGAGAAGGCCAGGGAGGATCCTTTGAAGGGGCAGAGAGCACCTGCTGAAGGCAACCCAGTGGGGGGACCAAGAGGGGTCCTACGGTGCCAGAGAGAAGAGGCTCCCCCGTCTGGAGGCTAGAAAGTTTGCCCTCTTCCCTGGTGGCGCAGTGGTTGAGAGTCCACCTGCCGATGCAGGGGACACGGGTTCGTGCCCCAGTCCGGGAAGATCCCACATGCTGCAGAGCGGCTGGGCCCGTGAGCCATGGCCGCTGAGCCTGTGCGTCCGGAGCCTGTGCCCCACAACGGGAGAGGTCACGGCAGAAGGAGTGAGGGGGGACAGGCCAGGCAGGAAGACCCTGAGGAGGCTTGGGCAGGGACCATAGCCTGGCCTGAGGCTGGGGCTGCGGAGAGAGGGAGAAGCTGGACCCAGAGGATGGAGCCACCCTGGCCACCGTGTTTGGCCATGGAGGGACGGCTGGGAAGGCAGGAACCAGCAGTACACTGGCAAACGGGCCTCTGAAAAATATAGCCCTGATTTGCAGCATATGTCAATTTCCATGGTGTAAATACTCCCACCATGGCCAATTTCAAGCTACCAACTGTTTATAACGATGGGCTTGCAAAATCCTTGAGTATGAGAAAATTGGCTCTTGCCAGCTGGTTCCACAAGCCACTGGCAGGGATGGTGCTCAGGTCCTGGTGTAGCAGGACTGTGACAGGCGCCCTTGGTGCTGCCCCACCCAGAAGCTAGAGCCAGCACCCCAACAGTGCAGGTTCCCTGTGGGGCCTTCCCCGGGGATGCTGGGCCAGGCAAAGGCCAGAAGGCTGGACCCTAGGCGAGGGGGTCCAGCCTGCCTCTCTCACCAGCTTTACCCTGCAGAAAGCCTCCCCAGCCCTCCCCAGAGACACTTAGTTAAGCCGGAATAACTGGCAAACAGGCAGCTCCACGCAGAGTGTGGCGGCAGCCCCAGGGGCCGCATTTAAGTAAACTGAATGACGCCTGTGCCTGGTGAGCGAATGAAGAGGGAAGTGAGAGTGTGGCCCACACGGGGCACAGTGGGGGAGGGGCTGCAGAAAGAGGGCCACGGGGAAGCCAAGGAGGCGCCGAAACCCTAAACTCTGCGGTGGTGTCAGTCTTGCCACACAAAGATGTGGGTTCAAATTCGGCCCCTGACTGGCTATGGGACCTTGGGCCAGTGACATCCCCTCCCTGGGCCTCAGGGTCGCCAACTGCCAGGTGGAGTGCCTCATAGGAAAGGGGTGCAGCTTAAGGGAGGGACCCCACCTAGCAGCTGGGGGACAGTGGGAGGCAGAAAATGATGTTTTTCCAAATGGATCCAGGGCTGGACTTGTCCAGGCTGTCACCCGGGGTGTGACCTATGGATTGGGGACATCTGTGCGAACCCCCCAGAGCCCTCCATTCCCCACAAAGACCTTCTTGTACACATCCTCCCTGTGCTCCTGCTACTTCCCAGAAGCCATGCCCTCCTCCATGTGCTATCCCCCATTGGGGACCCTTTCTCTGAACTCATCTCACCTGTGAACCCCCAGCAGTACCCCCGATGGCCTACGGGGCCTGGGACACACCAATCAACGCAGCCAACACCCTCCCTGCGCCCCACGCACCCAGAGCTGAAGACAGAAGAAACCACAGGTTTGGCCAAGAAGGGAGATGGGGGACAGTCTTCGCAGGGCACCCCTGGGGCCCCTCAGTGCCGTGGGGCTGTGGTGAGGCGGGGAGTAAGTGGGGGGCGTGAGGGGCAGGAGGGCGTCCCACCTGCGGAAGGTATCAATATGCCGCAGGTGGAGCACAAAGGGCCTTGAATATCAGTGGAAAAGTCTGAATTTTGTGCCAAGGTCAGCGGGGGCTCTGGAAGTTTGGGGGCAGGGGCGCTCCCAGCCTCTGGAAAGACCACTCCAGCCGTTTTGGAGAGAAGAGACGGGAGGGTCACATGGAGAGGCGACAAATGGAAGTTAGGAGTCTGCAGGGACTGGCGGGGGATGGGTTGTGGGGGACCTGGTGTCCACGCTGGGAGGCTCAGAGGGAAAAGAACCACATCCCCCTGTCCACGCCCCAAGGGGTCATTCGGTCACTTGTTGACCCTGAGCTCCGCCCCCTCTGTGCCTGGCCCTGGGCTGGGCACTGAGGTCACGTGGATGAAGGGGACGCAGGTCAGGGGAAGACAGACAGACGGCGGGCGTTCGACAGGCCCCCGTGGGCCCCGCCTCCCGACACTCGCCTGCTGGTGGTGCTCAATGCCCATGCTGACGGTGTTGACCAGGATGGCCATCATGATGCCCCGGTTGAAGTACTTGCTCTCCACGATGCCCCGCAGCTTGGCTCGCGTCTCCCGCCACACGTCTCCGCACAGCCAGGCAGCCCCGTCCGCCTGCCCCTCCTCGTCCTCCTTCTCCAGCTCCAAGGAGGCCCCATCCTCACCGCTCCGGGCCCCGTGCCCACCGGCCTCGTCCTCGCTGTCGTCCGAGCCCCCGGAGCCCGAGCCCTCCTGGCCCGAGTTGCTGCTGCCCAGGCCTGAGGGCGGCCGGCCCGCCTCGTGCTGGCAGCGGGGGCAGCTGGTGGGGTCGGAGGCCAGAATGGCAGAGACGGGCTGCACCAGCGTGTGGAGCGTCGAGTCCGGGGGGCTGTGTCGGGGGCACAGCTCTGGAAAAGAAGCCGAGGCCGGGGTTGGTGCCTCGGGTCCCGCAGGAGACGGCCCCCGCGCGCACTAGGCCCGGCCCAACCTGGGTTACCACTCGCGTGTGCCCACAGGATCTGCCTGGAAGCCGCCAGCCCTGCCTGGAGGCCAAGGGGCTCGTGGGTCCTGGGGAAACAGCTTCACCCTCTGGGCTTTGTTGGCCCCCGAGGAAAAGCTGCACCAGGAACACCCACACACCGGGGCCACGGGGCGGATCCTGTGGTTAATACGGGGGATAAACCCAGAGCTGTGTCCTCGCCCTGTCACTTCCCGCCCCGTGGCCCCAGTCTGGTCACTGAAAGACCCTCCAGGAACCCCAGCCCCTCCCCACCGTCCTGCTTCATGATATCATGGAGCTTGGAAAACGGCTGAAAAGGCCATTGTGGAGGGTAGACACCCCTCAGAGGAAGCCAAGGTGGCCTCGGCATTCCTCAATTCTCCCGCCCCCGTGTGGGGGGCCTATCACCAAGGAGGAAGCGTGGAGCCGGGGCAGGGGCAAGCCCTTGCTCTAGAAGCACCACCCCTACGACTCCCCCCGACACAGCTGAGTCGGGGTTAACCCTGGGAGGGGGCAGGAGCTGTCATCCCCCCAGCTGCCCAGGGAGAGTGCGAGAAGCTGGGCCGGTCTTGGACCCACGTTCTGTGATCTGTGAGCCATTTCAAAAGGGGTGTCAGAGAGGCTCTTTCTGGATAGTTTGGTTCCTTCTTTATATTTGTCTGTGTTTTCCTAGAATACACAGGTTTGGCTTGCGGAGCAAAAAATAAATAAATAAATAAACGACGTTAAAGGGAAAGAAAAACCTGTAATGTCTACCGTCCATTTCCACACTTGCTTCCAAACACCTCCCTGTGTCTGGACAAGGCTCTCTGACTCAGTCACCCTCTAGACCGGTGGGGCAGCCAGAAGCCCAAGGGTGGGCCACCTCAGTGCTGGAGGTCACGGCAAAGCCCTTCCCAGCCTGACTGTACATGGGGCTGGGCCCCCTGACACTTGTTTCCCAAGGAAGGGAGATGGGGGAAGCACGAAGGCCCAGGGCAGGGGGCACGGCCTCCCTCCAGAAGCCTGTCTAGGGCTTCTCTCCACGAGGTTTCCACGGAGAGGGCGATGGGCGGCAGCAGGAAGCCCTGAGCTGTAAACACCCCTCCCCGCGTCATCCAGGAACACGGGGTGCCAGCCTTGCCCGACCCCAGCTCCCCTGTCCACGTGCTGGGCCAGCCCACGGGCCACCTGGAGCCTCCAAGACCACGCCTGGACGGCTGGCCCCCAGGGGCAGCTGGGCGGCAGCTCTGAGGATGAATTCTTCAGCTTGCCTCCGAGAACCTCAGGTTCCCAGAACGTGAGACCTGCAGGGGCAGGGCCTGGGGGTGGCCGGCGAGGAGCCGGGCCGTCCACCGTCACAGCTGCGCCTACTCTGGGCTGACGCTGGCTGGCTTCCTTGTGGGCACCGCCTGGGGGCAGGACTGGGCCTGGGGTGGGGCCCACCTCCCGTGGCCCTTTGCCTCCTCCTACGGGAGCGGTTCACGTCCCGCTAGAGGTGGGCTCCGCAGAGCCTGCAACTCTGACGTCCCCAATGCCGAGCTTTGGTCACTGACACTGTGACCTTAAGCGACTCCCTTCATCCCTCTGGACGTTAGTTTTTCCATCTGAACACTGAGGCTAATGTTACTCAGTCTGCTCCCTTCGCAGGACTGTTTTCTAGAACAGATGAGAAAACAAATGGAAACCCCTTTTTAAGCCTACGCCGCTAACTCTCTGGAACCGTGCACAGTCGAGCAGGAGAAATGGCCCCAAGGCAGGAGCAGATCACAGTGTTCGTGTGTCCCCAGCATGCCCTGCCTCTCTCTGCAGGGCTGGCCACGGCCCTTTCATTCCAGGTGCCCGACATCGCTGCTCAGGTGTGCTAGCAAGCAGGCGGGCGGCCACAGGAACCCATGGGGGATCAGCGGGGTGAGAATGGAGACAGGCTACAGTGGTGGAGGGATTTTATAGTTTCACAAGACTAAGGGCAGACTATTGTTCATTCTTTCAAACGTGGTTCCCAGGGCGGAGCCCGAGTCCCTGTGCACACATGGGATCCGAAGAAAATTCCTCCAGGGCAGGGCTAGGTCCCCCAAGCGCAGGGCTAGCCCAGGCCAGGCACCAGCAGGTGGTCAGGAAAGGGGGCAGGGAACCCGGGGATGTGGACTGCAGCTACCAGGGGAAGGTCCGGGTTCTGAACTTGCTGGATACCTCTGCTTGTGCTGGGAAGAAAGGGCACGTTTGCAAACAGTGCTGTTTCTGAGTCCCCAGCTAGAGGCACACGAGGCCTGCGCGGGGCACCCTGGAGGTCAGGGGAGGTGGGCCACTTACTGTAGTGCCTGGGCTCCTTGACGTGGGGCTTGGGCTTGGTGGAGCCGGGTGCCCCCGGGGCCTGGCGCCGCCTCTGCAGGGCCTGGTAGAGGCCCAGGGCCCGGCGCTTGGCCTTGCGCAGGATGTGGCAGACGTACTGGAAGATCTCCTCGTAGCAGTCGCCGGGCTCGGCGTAGCTGGCCACCGTGCTGGAGGACAGGTAACGCTGCCGCTGCTCCAACATCAGACGGTGTTCCCGCTGCTTGGTCTCCGAGAACTGGGTCGCTATGACAACGAGGCACAGGTTGATCATGAAGAAGGAGCCCACCTGTGACCAACGGGAGGAGAGGACAGGGACAGAGGGGACGGTGGGGTGAGAGCAGGTGGGAGCAGGGGCGGGAGGGTGCGAGAGGGAGACGGAGAAGGAGACAGAGAGACGGGGAGACGGCGACGGAGACGGGGAGACGGCGATGGAGATGGAGGGATGGAGGCAGGGCGAGAAGCAGAGGGATACAGAGGCCGAAAGGAAGACCGGAGGATGGGCAGGGGCAGATCCCAGACATGCAACAGGGAAAGAGACAGCCAGAGACAGGGGGGTACAGACAGACAAGGGCAAGGAGGGGCACCAGGGGAGAGTGAGACAGGCTCAGAGAGGACAGAAACGGAGGGTGTGGGAAGCACAAAGTGACAGGGGCAGGTGGGGACAGGGAGAGAGGAGGGGAGGGCGGAGCGCCCAGAGAGACGGAGAGGCACGGGCACAAATAGGGACAGGAAAAGAGCGCTGAGGCCTTGCTCTGGGAGGAGGCCGGGGCTCAGGACAGCGGTGGCCCAGGCAGCTCCCCAGGCCCCCCTGAGGCCTGCTTCCAAGCCCTCTCCCCTCAGGCCCCTAGGCCTTGGCCACGGCTGCCCTCCCACCTGGGACATCAGCGCTGAGGGCAGGGAGGGAGCCACAGCCCCCCTCAAGCTACCTGAGCCCTGAGTCGCACCCCAGCCCTTCCCTCACTACGGCCCTGACTTTGGGCCTCCAGACAAGAAAAGACAAGCTTCCCTCAGAAAGGGCTTAGCTGGGCATCTTTATCTGGGCTTGGATGGGGAAAGGCTACCTGGCTAGTGCTAGGAATTCTGCCACCTCAAGTCCCAGGGCCCAGCTCCAGGGGCCACCGCAGGCAGAAGAGCCCCAGTTTCCAGAGGCAGGCGCCTCCCAGGCGCATGCTAAGCCTTTGAATAGACTCAGCGGCAGACTCTCACCTGCCAGAGGGAGGGGGCAGTGTGCGTTTCACCCTCCTCCAGGCTGCCTGCCAGAAGGTTCCTGTAGGCCGCAGCCCCAGTCACTGATCTCCCTTCCTTCCTCTCCCCCACAGCATAGCTGGGGAGCTGGGGCTCAGGAGGGGTTGCGGGAGCGGGGGGGCTTCCTGGCCCAGAGGACTCTGGGAAAACCCCCTGCCTCTAAAGTAAGAAGATGCCTCACTCATTTGCTCTCTCCGCATTTCCTGGAGACCCGCTCGGCAGGCCTGTGTGAGGGGCACGGACCCCGTCCGCTGGGAGCTCACACCTGGCAGCCTCTACCCAGCCCGCCTCTGTGGCTGCTGTCCCTGGGTGACCAGGCAGCTCCCCATTCCCTCTGGACCTCCATTTCCCCATCAAAAACATAAGGCTCGGATGAGCTTAGGACTTCTGCACTCAGAAGGAGTACTGGGGACCTGCGTGCAAAGGCTGAGGACCCCTCACCGGCTGTGTGGCCCAGGCCAGGCACCTCACCTCTCTGGGGCTCAGGGTCCACAGCTGGGAAACAAGCAGGTGACCCTGCGTGGCCAGGGTTGTGAGGGTAAAAGAACGGCATGGTCACTCAGCCTCTGCTCGCTGGATGCTTCCCAGCACCTGGAAAACTCAGCATCCTCACCCTCTCTCCTGTGACAGGGCCCCCCGGGGCCCAATAATCGCAGCAATCATAGCAGCAGGACACGTTTATTGAGCATGTACTGTGTGCCAGGGGCTGTGCAGCCGCAGGCTGTGTCTCCTCTAACCCTCCCCAGGGCCCGTGAGCCAGGTGCCGTCACTGTTCCCCGCTTCACTGTGAGCTCAGGGGGCTAAGCGTCCTGCCCAGGGTCATGCTGGGAGTTACCAACCCCAGACTCCACCCCTAAGTCCATCAGAAGCAGAGGAAGCGTCCTCCAGCCTCTGGAACTCAAGGCTCCTCTCGCAACCTCAGTGGTTCACAGTCCCCCCACTGCAGGATTCCGTCTGGCCTCAGGGTCTCTGTGAGGCGTCCCCTGCCCAGAAGGCTCTTCCTCTGGCTCTTCCCCCTCCAGCCTTTAAGGCTCAATTCTGGCATCACCTCCTCCAGGAAGCCTCTCACTTCCCCTATCCCTTCTCCAAGCCGGGTGAGAGGCCTCCTGTGGGCTCCCTCAGCCTCTTGGACTTCCTTCGGTGGTGGCTCCTAAGATGCAGTCTGGTACCTGTCTGCTGTAGCCCATCTTCCCCCACAAGACTGTGAGCTCCCAGTGGGCAGGGAGGGCCTGACTCACTGCTCAGTACCCAGCACTCGGCTCAGGGCCTGGCGCAGAGCAGGCTTCCCTGAATGTGCTAGGGAATGAACAAGCCAGTGGATGGACGGCAATGCTGAACAAAGCCTGGGTCCCTCTCTTTCTATCTAGGGTGTCTCCTCATGGGTCCAAGGCCCCAGCACCCCCAGGAAGGCATCGAAGCTAAGCCAACAGCGGGGGTGTCTCAGGTCGGCTTCTGAGCCCCCAGGTCAAAGTCCCAGCAGCCCAGGATGGGGTGCTGCCCCGGAGTCCCAAGCGTGCTCTCTCCCACAGCCAGGAAACCAGAGATCCCAGCCCTGCAGCAGCAGGGAGCCAGCAGCGACTCTCCCAGGAGTGAATCACCTTGACATCTGGGGACTGTGCTGTGGCTGAAGCTGCACCCAGGCGTGACAAGGTGGATGAGCTCGTTCTGGGGAGACTGTGCAGGGGAAGGCGGGAGGGGCCGGCCAGACAGCGGGCCCTCTCTGGGGGCAGAGAGAACACCCCTTCATCTCTAGGTCTCCCCCACAAGACAGAGCTGCCCGAGAGCTGGGAGTCCCTCCGAGAATTTCAGGAAGTTCTACCAGTTCACAACCAGGCTCAGCCTCCCCTCCAGACCCTGCCCGGGAAGCAGCCCTGGGCTTCTGTTTCACAGCATCTCATCTTCCTGCCCCAGGAAACGAGGGAGGTGCTAGAGCCCTTGAGACGCTTCCGTCCTGAGGCTGCATCCCTGCTATGGTCATAAAAGGATGTATTCCCAGAGACTACGAGGCAGAGAAACACAGGCAGGAGCAGCGGGTGGACTTAAATGCCCAGAAATGAGACCTGAAGGCAATCGGAAGTGATGGATGCCTCCACAGCCACCCCGACGAGCTCCCTCAGCCACCTGCTGCTCGGCTGCATTTACAAACTGCCCCTCCTGCTCTCTCCCACTCAGCACTCGGGCTCTGCAGGGGCACCCTGGGGACTCCCAAAGAGCCCCGCCCCCACTCTGGGGTCCCCTGGCCCATGGGTCCCTGAGCTTTTGCCCAGAGAGCCCCAGCTCCCCTGACACTTACTATGATAAGCAGGATAAAATAGATGAAGTTGTAGAAGGAGTGAGCATCCATCACGTAGTACATGATCTCCACCCAGCCTTCCAGGGTAATCACCTGCAGCCAGGACAGAGCAGAAGAGGAGAGAGAGAGCCTGAGACGGCTGAGCCTCCAGGAAGGCAGGCAGCAAAGGGGAAGCTGCCCCAGACAGAAGCCCCACTGCGTGCCGGGACACTCTACACATGTCCCCTCTCGTACTTCTCCCAAGGGCTCCACGGGGCAGCCATCCTCATCCCCAACATGCAAGTGAGAAAACGGAGGCTCAGAAGGTTAGGACACTTGCCCAATGTCACACAGCCAGGAAGGAATGGACCAGGGGCTTAACCTGGTGCCTCTCGCTCCAGAGCCCCTCACCTTCCAGTCTTCCACACCAAGGCAGAAGGACTGGAAGCAGGGGGCCCTGGGCTGCGGCTCCAGCTCACCCCTGGGCCACTCTCTGAGCCTCGGCTGCTTCTTCAGTGTGTGGGATCAACAGAGCCCTCCTGGCAGGGTCGGGGCGCAGCTCAGGTGAGCCCGGGATGGGGGCTGTGAGAAGCCTGGAGTGACTCTGTCGCCCATGCGCTTTCCCAGAGAGGAAAGCAGAGGAGCCTTGGGCGAGACAAACGCCCGGCGCCCCCAGCACCGCGGTCTTCTTCGCTTCTGGCAAATGCACAGAGCGTTTGCCAGGTCACTGCCACCCACCCTCTCGGGGCCGAAGGGTCCCAAAACGCAGCTGCTGGGCTGTGATCACATCACACCATCACACCTTGCAGCTCTGAATTCTGTGATCCTGTTGCTCCCCAGAGCAAAGCGTGCCAAGCAGACCCCTCAGCGGCTTCTCAGCCACCACCCTCTGCACCTGCCCCATCCTTCCTTCTGACGACAGCAGGAAGGCAACCTTGACTGAGCATTCACTGCACACTAGGCTCGGCTGGCATCATCTGGTTTATTCTTCTCAGCCACTCAAGGCGGGGGGGGGACCTGTTATTACCCCCATTTTAGAGATAAGAAAACTGAGGCACAGAGGCATCAGGCAATACACCCGAGGGCCTACAGCCCTTTCTTCGAATCTCAGTTGCTCTGACAGGGGCTGATAGCGCCTGTTGTGCCGGCAGGATGGGTAGATTTCAATGACACGGGTGGCAAACCCCCAGCACAGAGCCCCGCCTGCCAGGTGAAGCTGCTCACCCCACCCAGCATGGGGTCCGGTGCCAGGCCCGAGGGCCCCACCTGGAAGATGACGATCCAGGCATAGCCGATGTTGTCAAAGTTGATGGCGCCCTTGTGGGGGTTGGCGCTGCCTGTGCGGCACACATTGTAGTAGCGGTTCCAGTTGACACAGAGCCCACTGGCGTTGAGGTCCTGGCGCCCCGCCCCAAAGTCATAGACGTCATCCTTGGACAGGCAGCACTCGCGGCCCTGCTCCTTGAGCGGGGGGATCTCGTGGCAGCCCATGATGCCGTTGTCCCCCGACAGGGAGCAGATGAAGGGCATCTCGTCATCCTCCTCTGGCTGGTAGTAGGGGGGCAGGGCCACATCCCCTTGTCTGTCCACAGGCGATGGTGGGGAAAGAGGAGAAGGGGAGGGGTCACTGCCACACAGCATGGCAAGACTGGCCCAACATGCCATCATCGCCTCCAGGCCTTCGCACATGCTGTTCCCCCTGCCTGGGACACCCTTCCCCACCTCTGCCATGGTCACCAAAACTCCCACCTGCCCACTGTGGGCAGTTCTGGGGTCCCCCACCACCACCAAGAGGGAGCCTTCCCTGGGGGAGCCTCAGGGAAGACTGGGCCCTGCACTCACCCCAGTTATTGCTCTTGGGGAAAAATGCACCCAACTCCCCTGGGAGGCTGGAGCTCTTTTAGGGAAAGGACTGGGTCTCAGCATCCCTAGCACCCACACACTATGGTCGGAGCAGAGTAGGTGCTTAACATACAAATGCTAAATTTTACTGATTCAACAGATGAAGGTAAGATACCTTCCTGCCCCACCCTCTCCCATCTGTGTGACCTTGGGCTGGTCACTTCCCCTCTCTGGACCTCAATTTCTTCATCTGTAAAACAGAGATGACAATGCCTGCCCTGCCCATCCTGTAGAGCTAATCTATGATTCACTGCAATCCCAATCAAAATCTCAACATGTTTTTGTCTATGAAACCTGGCCAGATGGTTCTAGGATTTATATGAACGGGAGAACAGTCAATACAAGTTTTTAAAAGAATAAAGATGAGTGGAGCACAGCCCTACAGAAGAACGAAATACTCTACAAGTATGATTATTATTAGAGTGTGGTATTGCAACAGGAACAGAAAGAATTGTGGAACATCACAGAGCACAGGGACAAACCCAGGTATAAAAGAGAACTTAGTATATTATAGAGACACCTTTTGAGGTCCATGGGGAATGGAAGGACTAGTCAGTAAATGGTGTTAAGACATTTTCTATCCATGTGGAAAATAAAAAAGTTAGATCCTGGGCTTCCCTGGTGGCGCAGTGGTTGAGAGTCCGCCTGCCGATGCAGGGGACACGGGTTCGTGCCCCGGTCCGAGAAGATCCCACATGCCGCCGAGCGGCTGGGCCCGTGAGCCATGGCCGCTGAGCCTGCGCGTCCAGAGCCTGTGCTCCGCAACGGGAGAGGCCACAACAGTGAGAGGCCCGCGTACCTCAAAAAAAAAAAAAAAAAATCTACTAAAGCCAATAAACATATGCACTCCCTTAACCCAGCAATTCCACCCCTGAGAATTTACCCAAGAGAAGGAATGGCAATATCCACCCAAAGACATGGACAAGAGTATTCGTCAGTCATAGAGCCAAAGAACCAGAAACTGCCCAGATCAACAGGAGAATGGAAAAACACATAGTGGTATATTCACTCAGCAGAATCCTCACAGCAGTGAAAAAGAAGGAGGGACTTCTCTGGTGGTCCAGTGGGTAAGACTCCACACTCCCAAAGCATGGGGCCGGGTTTGACCCCTGGTCAAGGAACTAGATCCTGCATGCATGCTGCAACTAAGAGTCTGCATGCCACAACAAAGATCCCCCATGCCACAACTAAGACCTGGCACAGCCTAAATAAATAAATATTTTTTTTAAAAAAATAAGTAATCTAGAGATGATTTTTTTTAAAAGGATGAAAAAGGAAATACACAAGCAACAACTTGGATGAACCTCACAGACACTGAGACAAAGATGAAGACACAAAAGGTAACGGCCTATATGATTCCATCTAAAGAAACCTCAGAAACAGGCAAAGGGAATCTATGGTGATAGAGATCAGAACAGCTGCTACTTTGGGGTGAGGGGGAAGGTGACTGGGAAAGGGCAGGAGGGAGCCTTGCTGGGGACAGTGAGTTTCTCAGGGTAGATTTACAGTGATGTGCAACCCAGGTTAAAACCTCACTGAGCACTTAATAGCTGTGCCTGCTACTGAGTGTAATCTATACCTTAACCAAAACAAGTATTTAAAAAAAATGGACACAGGAGCATACCTCGGTTTTTTTGAGCTTTTCTTTATTGCACTTCTTACAAATTGAAGGTTGGTGGCAACCCTGTATTGAGCACGTCTGTCGGCGCCATTGTTCCAACGGCATTTGCTCACTTTGTGTGTCTGTCACGTTTTGATTATTCTTGTAATATTTCAAACTTTTATTATTATATTTGTCGTGGTGATCTGTGATCAGTGATCTTTGTTGTTACTATTACAACTCACTGAAGGCTCAGATGACGGCTAGCCTTTTTTGGTAATAAAGTACTTTTTAATTGGGGTATGCTCTCTTTTTAATATTATTGCACAATCGATAGACTACAGTATCGTGTAAACATAATATGCACTGAGAAACCAAGAAAGTCTATGACTCGCTTTATCGTGGTGGTCTGGAGCCAAACCCGCGATATCTCTGAGGAATGCCTTACATTTTGACTAGACATTATGAGTCTAGCCATTGATCACAAAGATTGCAAGCATACACGATGCTCCCTGCAGGCTTCTATGTAAGAGCAAAAACTTGGAAACCTCGCAAGGTCCATCAACAGAAGCTGGCTCGCCAGCTTCTTATTCATTCGTGGAATAAGAAACACTGATGAAAAACACACTCAAGACACGCTGCCAGAGCCATTCTCATTTTTAAAACCTGTCTGGGGTGTAAACAGTCGTGTGTGTGCATTAACGCCTACACAGAATCGGCAAGAAGGGACCAGATGCTTTGCAGAGGACACAAGACCAGGACTCAGGTTCCGGGCCCTGCCACTTCCTAGCTGCGTGACATCGTCCTGATTCTGTGCTCATCAAGAACACTCCAAATGACCATCTGGGGTCTCCTGAGGGGCTCATGTGCCTGGAGGGATGCTTCGCGCACACTCCCTGGGGAGCAGTCACAGCAGGCTTTAGAGTCAGGGGAACCCAGGTTCTAATTCTATCTCTCACTTTGCCAAGCTGGGTGCCCTGGAGCAAGATTCTCCTCTCTCAGCCTCCGTTTCCTGGCCTCCACAAGGGATCAAAAGTCAAGCATCACCTCCACGGCCCCTGTCACACAGAAGCGCGTCATCCTTGCTAACCAAGTAAATAAACTGGTCTAGAGATACCCAACAACCAAGAAAATAAACTCACAAGTGACATAATTTCAGACAGAGATAGTGCCAAGAAAATCAAGCAGGATAAGACAATAGAGGGTCTGGGGGAGGGGGGTGGTGAGGGAAGGCCTCCAGGACGAGGTGACATCGGGGCTGAGCTGGGATAATGAGAAGGGGGCCATGTTGGAATGACCTAGAGAAAGATCCATATGGCACGGAGGGGCCTGGATGAGACCTGAACCCAAAGCTGAGAGCTCATACCTACCCGTCCCCATCTTTGAAGGCCAGACCAGGAGAAGCAGGGTCCTCCTCTCCTGCTGCCCCAGGCCCTGACTCAGGGGCTACCTCTTCCAAATGACTGACACAGTGAGGGCACCCCTGCCCCCCACAGGGCTCTTACCCACAAGGGTGCCCCGTCCCTGATCTACCCAGGTACCCTACTGTTCCCCCACAGTGATAGGCGGGTCAGTCCCTTCCCCAGGCTTCCCCCTGGCTCTCCAGCTTAGCTCCATCCCCACAACCAACAGTCAGGCCAAGAGGGAGGCCCAGCCCACGCCTGTGCAGTGTCCCCAGGGACAAGAACTGTCCCTCCTGCAGTCCTCGCTCCCCAGGGGCAGGAACTCCACCTTCTGCTGTGTCCTCGGCCCGAGCACGGGCTGGGCAAGAGCTGCCACTTGGATGAGTTTGTCGAGTGACAGGATGAATGAAAATGCTTTTTTACTTCAGTCTCCCTGGGGCCTGGCACACAGCAGGAGTGCACTAACGCATATTAGTGAAACAAAATGAAAGTATAGCCATGTCCAAATACATATGGGCATGTATGTACACTCAGAGACACTGCTTATCCCTCGTCGCTGAGATTCTGCAGATGTCACATTTCTCAGATAACTCAACGCAACTCCTCCAAGAGCGAAAGCTTGATTTCTGTTTACATAGCTTTGGACAATCATCTCTCTGAGGAGTTGCTCACCCCACTGCTTTTAGACACAAGTGGGCCGAATGCGAGCTGACCTTTCCCTGATGACTCAGAGTCACTGATAGGAACGTCTGTGCTGTAATTAGAAAGCCAGTTTCCATGTCTGCTTTGAAGGTTTTCTGTCTCTTTATTCCTTGTTGTCCTCACTTCTGCTTGGATCTTAACTGCCCTTTTTCCTCTTACCCAACCTCCTTCTCGTTTGCTGCTTCCACTCTTTTGGTCCCAATTCCCAAGTAAGTTAAAACTATGTGTTAAGTAAGAGTCACTAGGTACTGAATTAGCATCTAAGGGCCTATCTTGGACTGGGACTTTTTGATACCAATTTTGAGAGCCCAGAGGACTTCTGTGCTCATTCTGGTGTCCAGCCATTCATGAGAGACCTACCACCAACTCACCTGGGCACATCCCTTAATCTCCCTGCACCACTGGAAATAAGGATCGGGACCAGGTCTCAATGTGGAGACCTTCCTAGCCCTGAAACATTCAGCGCCACTGATCCCCCAGCTAAAGCTGGCCAGGAGCCCGGGGCAGGCGGGTACAGGGTGGGGGTGGGACGGCACTCACACTGTGAAGTTCTCCTCCAGGAAGCAGCGGTTGCGCAGCAGGCCCGCCCAGAGCTGCACGCCGATGATGCCAAAGATGAAGAAGACAAAGAAGCAGAGCAGGAGGACATTCCCCAGCATGGGCAGCGTGTCCAGGAGCAGGTTCACCAGGATCCGCATACCTGAGAGAGGGAAGGGTGGAGGGATGGGCAGACAGGGGCAGAGGTCCCAGAGAGGACAGAGGGAGAGCAGGGTTAGAGGAACAGAGAAGGGGCAGTGAAAGGAGAGGTGGGACATGTGGGCAGGGGCTCCTTACTGTCCTCAGCCTGCTCAGTGGCCACCAGACAGACTTCCTCCTTGGTACCTGCCCCTCCTCCCAGAGGCCATGGAAATGGCTCTGGGCCCCACGACACTTACACTAGATTCTGGGTGAATAGGTAGGCGTTTATGGAGCACCTTTTATGTGCCATCGCCTTTCTGGGTAATGCACAAATATGATCTCCTTCGTGAGGGTGGTAATATTATCCCTATTTTATAGAAGAGGCAACTGGAGGTTCCTAGAACTGAAGCTACTCGCCCAAGGTCACACAGATAGGAAGCAGCAGGGTCTGGATTTAAACCAGGTGTCCTGACACCAAGTTAGCACTCTTTCCACAACCCCCAAGTACCCGGAGGCCTAGGACTGAGGCCAGCTCATCTCCCTATGCCCAGCACCCACCCAGAATGGGCACAGTAGGAGCCTAATAAGTGCCCTTCATCTCCGGGGCAGTCAGTGGTTCCCCGACCTTGCCAGGACACATCAGTACCAGCCAAAACCACCCTGCTGACCCGCCCACTGCATGATGGAACCAGGCAGACCTCTCAGAGTCACCTACAGAAGAACCCTGGCCAGCCGAGGGACTCAGACCTGGCCTGATGCCAGAGGAAGAGGACTTTTCCTTTCCTAAGAAATAGCTGTAATGAACAACCCAAGGCAGAGGCAAAACAGAAGGTGGGGAAATGGGAGTGGAGACAGACATCCCCAGGGAGGGCGAGGGGGTGACCTGAAGCGGGCTTCAGGCAGGCATGGGAAGGGGGGCAGAACGTGTGCTCCTGGGGAGGTCTGACATCCTGAAATGCCTCAGGTAGGCAAAGCCTGTGGAAAGCACATAGAGCTTTAGAGAGCTTTAGAGAGATTTAGAGAGAGATTTAGAGAGATTCGGGTTCAAATCCTCACCTGCTAGCCTCTGGGACCTGTGGGACCTGAACCAGTCCCTTCCCCTCTTGGAGGATAAGGCCCCTCAGCAGACGGGCCCAAGAAGACAGCAACCGCTCTACGAAGATTCCCCAGCTCAGGGCCCACACCCAACTCCCAGCAAACTCCGGGGCTCCCGCCCCCCAGAGGAAGTGAAGATGCTCAGCTTCCGGCACTGCTCCACACACTTACCACCCTTCACGTCTGTCTCCCCATCCTTCCCTTCTGCCCCTCCTGGCCTGGGCTGACCCATCTGCACCCTCCATGCCCTCTCTCTCCCCGCGGGCTGTGGAAAGGACCCAGCTCTCCCAAGTCTGGGCGACATCATCTGTGCAGCTTCAGTAACTGTCTACATGTCACCCACTCCCTCCTGACTCCTCAGGAAGACCCAGCCAACCCAGTCACTGGAGAATCCGCAGGAATGCACGCCCCAGACGGGTGGGTCACCTCTGTAGTTTTGCCCAGCTCCCTTTCCCAGTCCTATGAAAACAGCATCAATTCCCCCATTCCAGTCCTGTGGTTTGGGTGGGCTGACATGGAGATCACATGACCTAGGCCTGGCCAATCAGCATAGCCTGTTCCTCTAGCCTCAATGATTGGTCCGGGATGGGCACGTGACTCCATCCAGGACCAATGAGAGTCTGCACTGAGACTTCCGCTGGAACTACAGGAAAAGAGATGCTCTCTTTCTGCAGAGGTTACAAGCTGGGAGGAGTTAAGCCTGGAGCTGCTGGGGCCATTTGCCTCCCGGGAATAATGCCTGCCTGGGGTTGAAGCCAGCCCAAGGAAGGCAGAGCCCAGGACAGAGAGGGAGTGATTCCTGATAACACAATCTACAACACAAATCTGGGCATGTCATCACTATGTATGAAAAGTGCTGGCATTCTTATCAGTTACAGAAGCTGTGGTTTGTGGACCCCTGGCAGGTTGGGGGAGGTCTGTGGAAGGACTACGGAAGGTCCATGAACCTTATGGAATTGCTGTAAAGTATGCAAGTATGATGCCATGAATTTTTCTGGGAAGAAGGTCCACGCAAGTGTCTGTGGCCCCAAAGAGTGTCAAGAGCTGCTGGGTCACCCTTGAGCGCACACCCCCCCCCCAAGATCCTGTGATTCCTGTGAACCCTGCCTACCTCTGTAGCCTCATCTTCCTCTCCGCCTCCCTCCGTCCCCAGTGTGCATCCTATGTCTAGCAATATCAAATTATTTAAAGTTCCATAAAGCTACCATGGGATTTCACACCTCCATGCTTTTTTATTCATGCTGCTGCCTCTTTCTAGAACACTCTTCTGTCTCTCTTGTGCCTGGCAAACCTCTATTCAGCCACCACAGCTCAGTTAAGGATCTGCTTTCTCTCTGTGAAGACTTCCCATACCCTTTCTACCCCGTCTCCCTCTCTTCTGTTCTGGGCAACCTCAGCACCTCTGACCCAGCCTAGGATGTACAGTTGTTGTGCAGGTTGCACAACCTTGGAGGCACCATTTACACCAACATCCAATCTTCTTCTAACCCTAGTGTGTAGTCATCTGTTTACCCTCCTGTCTCTTCCACTTGGCTCTAACCTCCTGGGGGCAGGGCCTGTGTCTATGTCACCTCAGTGTTCTTGGAACCCAGCAGGTCCTGGCCCAGAGCAGAGGCTCAGCCAATATTTATTGAATGACTGCTTGTGAATGAATGATGTGCTAAGTCATAGGGAGGGAGTGGAATATTGGAGAGGGGAGGATGGAAGGATGGCCACAAGGAGAACAGTGGCCCTGTCCAGATTTTTATTTATTCCAGGGGTGATGGCTGAGGTAGTGTTTTTTTTTGTTTTTGGGGGTTTTTTTTTTTTGCGGTACGCGGGCCTCTCCCGTCGCGGAGCACAGGCTCCAGACGCGCAGGCTCAGCGGCCATGGTTCACGGGCCCAGCCGCTCCACGGCATGTGGGATCTTCCCGGACCGGGGCACGAACCCGCGTTCCCCGCATCGGCAGGAGGACTCTCAACCACTGCGCCACCAGGGAAGCCCCTGAGGTGGTTATTCATGAGGGTAGTTATTTGGGATTTGCATCACAAGCTCTGTATGGAGTGATTTCCAATCAATAATTAATGCCCACCCCCATCCTCCCTCCCCACAAAACTAGGTCAGCCTCCTCTTGGGAAAGGCAGTGGGGCTCCTTTGTAAGCTCCTGCTCTCCAATTGAGAGCAAGCCAGGGTGAGTGAAGGCTCAATACCCCACCTCGCCACGTCTGCCCCCCGCCACTGCAGGGTAGCCAGCGGGTGTGCAGAAGAGGGAAGCGAGAAAACAGAGCAAGCACCCTGCAATCCATCCAAATGTTAATTCAGTTGCAGGCCTTTCTGATGCCCCATCATTCATTCATTCATCAAACACTTATAAATACTGTTGTATACCAGGCACAGTGCTGGGCACATGGGGAAACCAAAATCCTCATTTTTTTACGCCCTCATTTTTTACCCCTGCTGGTAGAGCTTGCAGTCTACCAGCAGGGGGTCAGGGGACCACAGTGTTGGGGAAACGGACCATGCCTGGGCAGTGAGGGCAGCTCCAGGCCCATTCCTGGAGGGGCTGACTCGAGCTGGGCCCTGCAGGATGCCGGAGCTGTGGCAAAGTTGCAGAGGGGTGACCATTCAGAGAGGGCATCCAGACTGTGCTTGGGGGTCTAAGGAGGGCGGGGCTCTCTGTTAGGTGGCTGGTCAGGGTGGTCCATGGGCAGATTTCTAAACAGGGCGAGCGCTTGGTCAGCTCTGGGCTTTAAAGGGGAAGGAGTAATCCTGGAGGACAGGACAGAGGACAGGACAGAGGCAGGAGGCAAGCACGGAGGGCCAGGTGGCAGCTGTGAGAAGGGGTGAGATCAGAAAGGCCTGCAGGAGGCAGCTCCGCACCATCCCAGCCCCTCTTCTCCATGTCTACTCCCCCGGGCCCAGCCTGTGTTGCTCAGTTAATTACATTTCTCAGTTCTCCAGGACATTGAAATTCTGAAATGCTCCTGAGAACCTGCCAGGCTGGCTTCCCTGAATGGCAGCCTGGTCCCTCCTCCCCTCCTGCCACCCTCTGCTGAGCTGGGCCGCAGCTCACTTCACAGCCCCCCTGGGGCCCAGGGAGTCCCAGGGCCACAGAGCCACCACATAATTAGCTAATTAGGGGCTCAGAACGAGTTCATCACTTCCGTGCCAGGAAACAGGGGCTACGCGATTAGGGAGCCAGGGAGGACCCCGTGAGAGCCCAGCTAATCCTCCTTTTATGCCCACGGTCAAGTAAGTAATTAGCTAAGGCAAATCCGATGGTTCCACTCTGCCCTCATTTCCCCTGGCACTGTGTACAGGAGAGAGAGAGAGACAGACAGAAAGTGAAACAGAGAGAGAACTGTAGACAGAACAGAGATGGAGAGAAAGAGAGACAGAGAGAGACTGCCTTTAAGACCCATCACCATCTGCCTCGGGCCATCCTTCCTGCTTGTCTCCCTCCAAACCGCCCCCCAGCCAAAGCCTCCTCCTCCAGGCAGTCTTCTCTGATTCTGACTCCCAGATACTTAGGAAGGCTTCCTGCATCTAATTCCCCCATGGCTCTCCTTTCTCCTCTCTCAGGATGAGCTTACCTGGTTCTGCTCTCTTAGTGTGACTTTTGAGGCCTTCAGCCTGGGGTGGGGACCAGGTGTGCCTTGGTGAGGGCAGGCTGCAGGCAACCCACGAGCATGGTTGAGGGCCCTGCTTCCCTAGTTAAGAAGGGAAAGAGGACCCCGGAGTCCTCAGAACATTCAATGTAGCCCCTACCCTGATGAGCACCCAGAGCATCAACCCACAACAGGACATGTGGGTCCCAGTCCTGGCTGGGCGTCCTTGAAACAGAGTTTGCCCTCTCTGGGGCCCAGAGGCCTCATCTACAGAAGAGGACGGTGGTTCCTGTCCAGCCTCAGAAACACCCCAAGGCCAGGACACCTCAGAGTGGGGTGCCCCCAAAGTTAGAAGCCTCCAGCAGCCCAGCCACCCCCATGGGGAAAGTGTAAATCTTCATCCCAACTGCCCCCCATCCCCCCTTCACAGGCCCCCACAACCTGGCTCCAGTCTATCTCCCAAGCCTCGTCCCCCACGCCCTCCACACCACACCTGAACCTGCTGCTCCAGCCAGACAGCAGACGCGCCCGGCACCCTGACTCCCCACCTCCGCACACACTCTGCCCCCACTCACACCGCCCCCCCCGTCTCTGCCACAGGGGTTCCTTTGCTATTGCAATGCCGGGGGCACTTCCCACGGCAGGACGGGGTCCACGCTGGAGCCAGACTGACCCACTTCCAGTCCCTGGAAAGCCCAGGTTCTGGGTCACCGCCGGGCCCTCAAAGTCGCCCAGAAGTCCATCTCTCCTCCATTTTTAAAACTCAGCTGCGTGGTTGCCTCTTCTGGTCCCCAGGCTGAGCTCGTGCTCCCGCAATGAGCTGCCACAGCCCCGTCCTCCCTCCGTCACAGCACTTGTTACGCTGTCGGCCTTCATCGCAGTTCTGCCCTCCTCTCCCCGCCGGAAACCAGGAGGGCAAGGCCCACCGGGGTGTTCCGCATCCTCCAACCCAGCCCAGGGCCTGGCACAGAGCGGCCCCTCCGAGGAGGGCAGCTTGAACGAATGTAGGAGTGATGGCTGAGTGGATGGATCATTTCAACAAATGTTTAGTGAGGGCCTACTACGTGCCAGGCACTGTTTTAAGCTCTAAGGATACATCAGTTTAAAAAAACACACAAAAGGGACTTCCCTGGAAGTCCAGTGGTTAAGACTCCTAGCTTCCACTGCCGGGGGCAAGGGTTCCATCCCTGGTCCTGGAACTAGGATCCCGCACACCACGCGGCACGGCCTAAAACACAGAAATACACACACACACACACACACGCACACACACCCCAAATCCCCTGCCCTTGTGAAGCACACATTCTAGGTAGGGGTAGGGAGAGACAGAGAAACAGCAAACATAATAAGTAAGTACATTTCCTCATTTGTTGGGTGGTAAGTGCTACGAACACAAAAAGTAGAATGGGGGAGGAGATGGGGAGGGCCAGGCTGGGGCCAGGGGTCAGGCTGGTATAAAATGGGGGCCAGGAAAGGCCACGCCAGCAAGATGCATAGAGCAACTGTGTGCACAGCTGGGGGAAGAGCTCTCCAGGCAGAGGGAACAGCCAGGGCAAAGACGGGAGGGAAACGGGGCCGCCTGCAGGTGAATGAGAAACTCTGGCTTCGACTCACTCTGAGTGTTGTGGGTAGAAGAGAGACATGGTCTCCCAGCTGCTGGGGAGAAAATGGACGGTGTGGGCCAGAGAGGAGGAAGGAGGCCCGTTAGGAGGCGCCAGCCTGCAAGATGGTCTACAAACACACCTGTGTGACCCTGGCACATGAGGACGCATCTCTGGAAAGGGTACCGGGCCTGTGGGCTGCATGGCCAGGAGGGTGACAGTGGCCACATGGTGGCTGCTTCCCGAGGGCAGCCCCTGCCTTCCCCTGGGACAGAAATGGGGAGCACTGAGGGGGCGCCCAGGAGAGATGCAGCCTCTGCCTGGTGCCCTCCCTGCTGAGATTGCCTGGGCCAGACGCTGGGCTTCCTCCGTGACTCTCCAGGGTGGGGACCAGGGCTTCTGCCCACCTGTCCTCTCCACCCTGCCTGGCCCGGCCAAGCCATTGCTCACCTGCCATCCTGATAATGCACAAGTGGCTGGTCCTGACATGGCAGTGGAGGGGGTCGTGGCTGGGCTCAGGAGACCTCTTGAAGGTTGAGCCGAGGGGTGGGATGTGGATGCGGGCGGTAGAGAGGAACCCAGGCATCTCCGAGGTTGGGGGCCTGAGACTAGAGGCACGGAGCAGCCCTCAGTAAAGATGGGGGTCTGCGGGGATGGGTGGGGTCTGGGGTGCGTGGTGTACACCCATGTGAAGTTGCTTCGTAAGATCTCAGGGTCCGGGGTTCAGGAGAGAGAAGTATGGCCTGGAGCGTCACGTGGGTGGCATCAGGGTAGAAATGGTCTCTAGGTGGCATTTAAAGCCAGGAGCTGGGGGAGATGGATGACAGGTGGGCAAACTGATGGAGCTGCTCAACCTTTTCACCCCTTCTCGCCGGGGACCCCCCAGACCAGACCCTCCGCCCTAAGGAAAGCTGGGCAGCAGCGAGGCAGAGGGCCCTGGTGGCAGTAGGGGGCCAGGAGGAAGACGGGGGTGTGCTTCCTGACAGGCATCTCCCCTGGCGGTCCGGGGTGCTCTCTGCAGACAGGAACTGTCAGCCCACATTAGCGGGGCCGCTCTGCCAGGCCCGGGGCAAGGGGCGCCGAGGCTGTGCTTGGCCTGGGGGCTCCCCTCTCTCCCTGGTCTGGCCAGGTCAGCGGAGGGCGCTGAGCAGCCGGGAGAGGCCGTGTGCTGCCCCTGCCATGGCCAGTGCCAACTAATCAGGGGCACAGTGGGTACCGGGAGGCCGGGCCAGGCAGCATATGGCTGGGCTGCCGAGGACACAGCTACTGGCCCCAGCCCAGCCTGGGAGGGGCCTGTGGGCTGAAGAGGGCCCTCAGCGCCCACTCCTGAGATAAGAAACAATCCCCAGGCAAGGAGTCTGCAGCCCTGCACCCTCCACCTCAGGGGAGGCCTTGGTTTCCTCCCCAAGGCTGTCAGGGCTCACCCCCTAGAGGGTGGGCCTGGTCCTGTGCCACTGAAGGTACCCCCCCACTGGGTACCTTCCTGCCCTTTTACTCATTCTTCAAACGTCCTGTGCCCCCTCCTGTCTGAAGCCTCCTCAAAGTATGTCGTCGGTGGCCCTTCCCCTCGGCCCTGATGCTTCCATTAGAGCACACGTCCCCCGGTCCAGAGCTCCTGGCTTGACTGTCTGCCTACAGAGACGGGGCTGCATCTGAGTCTTCTCTATGACCCCACTACCACTTAGTGGATGCTACTTTGGGTGAATGGATGATTGGATGAGTGGATGAATGAATGCATACACAGTGCCTCTCTCCCTTCATCTTGTGTCCTGTCCACGAATCACTCCTTCCTGATTTGTAGAACAGAACTTGACCCCGGCGGAGGAGGTGGCAGTGGGGAGGGTGGGGGTACCTTCACCCCACCCCCACCCCAAGCATCTCTCCTCTCACAGTCCTGGCTGCTCTTTACTGTTCGCAAGCCAGGTTCTCATCAGATGTTCTGGCCAGATGCTCTCCCGCCCACCCCCACCTCTTCTGAAAGGCAGCAGCCCTGGGGAAATTGGGCCCCTCCACTGCCTCTTCTCTCTTCTCTCCCCACCTTCCTCCTCCCTTCCCTTCCTTCCTTGGGGGCTGCCAGACCTTTCTTCCTCAGGGCAGCTGGGGGACCCTTGTGGGATCCAAGGACAGACAGTCTGAAGTCCAAGGTCCTGCACCCCAAGTCCCATTAAACACACGTACAGAGTGGAAGTGCTGAGATTCTCATGCAAGCTCTGTTTCAAAGTCCCCCAGCCCCACTGCCAATAGATGCGGAGTATGAGGCCCCCACATGATCAACGTACGGTGTTGGCACCTTCACTGGGCACCTTCTAGGAGCAGATGTCATAAGGATGTTTTGCTGCCCCACAGCCTAGCGAGGAAGGGCTGGGACCCCATTTTATGGATGGAGAAACTGAGGTCCGAGAGGGAGCCACTGGCCAAGATCCCAGGCACAAGCCCTGGTCTAACTGCTCTGGATGCAGCAGTCTGTAGCCTCAACACTGGGACCCTCCCTCTGTGAAAAGGGCAGGGATGGGGCAGCTCACAGGGCACATGTTCTACACCTGGCACAGCAGATTAACCCACATGATGGTGCTGTGTGCCATCCCCCTTGTGCAGACAGGGGTCCAAAACAAAAGAAGAATCTTCCCCCAGGTCCTGCAGCTAATTAACACAGGACCAAGCTTTGAATGCTGGCAGGGTGACTCAGACACCATGCTCTGCACTAACCATTGCGCCATCCTCCTTCCTGCCCTGACTCATCCCCCTCGGGCTGCTTGGGGCCTGGCACCACAAGAACTCTGCACCCTGACAGTGAAAGGCGTTCGGAGGTCTGGGGCACACCAAACTTGGGGGTAGATGGGAAGAGAAGGGGCCTTGAGGGCATTACTTCAGCCCACGAGGCCTTTCTACTTTGACCTTGGATGTGGGCAGGGGTCTTTCCTGATGCCCTGCAGATGGAGTGGGCAGCTGAGATGGCTACACACTAAAAGGAAAGGAAGGAGGTTGTGAAAAGGAGCAAAAAGCTCTAGTCAGCTGTGTGGCCTTGGGCAGGTTACTCAACCTCTCTCTCACTCAGTTTCCCCATTTGTAAAGTGGGCATCACAATGGTACCAACATCCTAGGGCTGTTATGAAGGTGAAATGATACAGCCCATGTAAAGCATCTGATAAATTTTAGCCATTTATCATTATTAGGAAATCCCTAGAAGATGTGGAATGCTCACCTTCCACCTCCCCATGACACGCAGTCCTCTGCCCAGACCCACTGTTCCCAGGACAGCTCCTGCTCTCCACCTTGGCACATGCAATTCCACTCCATCCGCAGGGACCACCCTCCCCAGCCCTCTGTGTCCTTGTTGAGCATCTTCCAAAACCAGTCTCTGCAAAGAGGTCCTGACGCCCCCACCTCCCACCCCCAATGCTCCCAGCACCTTCTTCATAATAGTAGCACCTGTTGGCCACTTACTGCATACACGGCTCCGTGCTAAGCTCTCTACACACCTGAGGGCATTTCATCCTTACAAAACCATATGGAAATTGCTATTATTAACCCCATCTTATCGTTGGAGAAATAGAGGCCCAGCGTCCCACAACAGGCAGGTGAAAGAACTAGAGCCGGGGCCTGTCAGCACAAAGTCTCCAGTCCTGCCTGCAGCTGGGGCCGGACAGGAGCCTCACCCACAGCACTGTCAGCTCTGCCTCCCTGTCCCTGGGCCCTGCCCAGCCCAGCCCCATCCCAGAGGCCCCTGCACAGAGGTGGCTTCCTGCTGACCCAGGGGTTGTTAGTTGGACTGGGCTCCAGGAAGGGGGCAGGGGCCGAGGCGAGGATCAGCATCCCCAGCAGCTGCCCCTGAGCTCCCCAGGCCTCCCTCCCAACCCCCTCCACAGACTGGGCAGGGGTGTGCAGTGGCAGGGTGCAGATGTGGGCCAGCAGCTCAGACTCAGCCGGCTCAGGCTTTAGCAGTAACTGTCCTAGTTTCTTACTGGAGAAAAAAAGCACTTTTCATATTTAGATGGCTTGGCCAATGGGCTTTGGGAGGCACTGCAGCTGACTGAGGGGTGTATAGGCTGCGTGAGGCCTGGGGTCCGCTGGTGCCAGGAGGGGGCGCTTTCAGAGATAATCCAGCCCCATCTTGCCAAGGCCCAGAAAGGGATAGCAACTTATGAAAGGTCACACAGCGAGGAACCAGAACCCAGCCTCCTGACTGGCAGTCTAGTGCTTCTTCCCTCCCTCCCTAACCTCCTCCCATGCACTATCTCTTGCCCTTTATCCACCAATGGTTCAGTGGCCAGGACAGACCTGGCAGGAGTAGGGTGGAGGGACATATTTTTAACGAGGTTCTGTAAAGAGCACCACGACTCCCAGGTGCCCCAACCACCCTGGACAAAGTCAGAACCACACATCTAATCAGTCCCTCCTCCTCCTTTGTGCAAATAGGGAAACTGAGGCCCAGAGACACCCAGGGGTTTCCCAGGTCACACAGCAGGCTCCCTGCAGAGCTAAGAAGTAGAAATTACATTCCCTGACAACCCAACTGAGTCTTCCTCGTTGGTCGTGTTTTTAAACTACTTTTTAAACTACAGGCAGCCACCCCTCTCTCCACAGCTTTGCAATTAATAACCCATAATTTCACTTTGCCTAGTCCCAATTCTCTAGCCTGCCATCTAGTGGCCAAATTGAAAGCTACAGGCTATTGTTGAAGGAGTCCCAGGGCAGAAGCAGCTCTAAAGATAAATAAATGGGAGGACCTGGAATGTTCATGGAAACATCTAAGAAAAAAGAAGGCAACCAACCAAACTTCTCAAAGAGACACTTCTAAGACTCTGTGCCCCGCCCCCCATGCCACTCATTCCCCAGTGACCCTGGGCAGAACTCCTGGCACCTGGGAAGGACGCTGCCCCTTCTGTAAATGAGGGTCTGGATCAGAGGACCTGCTCCAACAGCCTGAGGCTCCTGTTAATCAAGTGGTTCATGAAGATGGATTTATCGTAAGGTCCCTTTCCAGGGGGGCGCATCGGTTATATTTTGGATCCTGGAGCGTTGTGCCTCCAGGCTCTGAGAAAGCAAGATTCGAGATTCATTTGTCAGCTGAGAGGCAGAATCAGCTCAGAGTGGAAACAGAACTGCCCACCTCAGGCCACCCTGGACCTCCCAGCGAAGCCTATTAGAAGGAAAGAGGCCCCTAAGGAAAGACCCGAACTCCTCTCTGGGTCCTTGGGGCTACCCAGCCTCCAAAATCGGAACCTCCAGGAGCGCAGGGCCCAACCCTGCCCTTCTCCAGAGAAGTGAACGGACTGGCTCTGGGGACTTGGAAGTGACCCCTACAGCCAGGAGCTGCAAATGAGCTCCTCACGCAGGCAGCGAGAGAGGGCGAAAAGGGCAGGGAGGAGAGGCACATGGCCCCACACCCCGCACACGTGCACACACATATACATACAGCACATGGGCTCTCATAGATACAGAGACCCTAACACCCACATGCGCACACACACGCGCACAGGTATACAGAAACCCACCCAGAGAGAGAGGCCCATACCCTGTGTGTGTATTCTGTCTGCCCCCCACCCAGACCATCTCTTCTGAAATGTCCTGTCACATCGCTGCTCCCATGCCTGTCAGATCCCGAGACCTGACGGGGGATGCAGAATGCAGGATCGTGTACAAACGCCCCTGTGTGACCCCGGCACATGCACCCGCCTCTCTGGAAAGGGTACCGGGCCTGTGGGCTGCGTGGCTAGGAGCGTGACAGTGGCCACACGGTGGCTGCTTCCTGAGGGCAACCCCTGCCTTCCCCTGGAACAGAAATGGGGAGCACAAAGGGGGCGCCCAGGAATGATGCGACCCCTGCCCGGTGCCTTCCCTGCTGAGGTTGCCCAGGCCAGACGCTGGGCTTCCTCCGTGACTCTCCAGGGTGGGGACCAGGGCTTCTGCCCACCTGCTCCTCTCCACCCTGCCTGGCCCGGGCACGGCTCACCCACACTACCAGAGCAATCCTCTGTGTCCACTCCTCCACTTCTGCCAGGCGTTTCTAAAACACTCCCTTGCCAGGTCAATCCCCACGCTCCGCTGGGTCTCAGCTGACTCCACCTCAGACCCCCAGTGCCCCCCACTCTGCCCCTCCCTGCACCCCCATAAGCTCCACGTGCCTGGCACCCCTCCGTCTGAGCACTGACTGCACAGAACAGCCACTCGATGAACTTGGCCAGCGGGTCCACTTCACACCTATTTACTGAGCGCTTTCCACACGCCAGGCATAATTCTGGGCGCTGAGGGAACAAAGTCTGCCTTGTGGTCAGTTTCCCAGTAGGAGGTGGCACCTGAGAGAGAGGAACATGCACCCCTGGGCAAGGTGGGCTGGTTAGAAACAGGCTCCAGTTTAGTCCCTCCCACTAACCTGCTGTGTGACCTTGTGCTGGTCACGGCCCTCTCTGGGTCTCATTCTCCACATGTGTTAAAAAGGGTAAAGATGGTTTTGAACAAGTTAATCTTTAAGGAGACTTCTAGGCTTGGTGGCAAGTGGGAAGAACAGCGACAGTCTGCCACCTAGGATGGCCTCTCTGGATGTCCCTTCCCTGCCCCCAAGGGAGTCTCCCCAGGACAGTGGGAGGGGCAAAGGTGATATAGCTGAACGGCCCCTCCCCCCTCTCCCACAGCTTTGGTTCTCACCGCTCACCCCCAGCCCCACCCCCATCTCTCAACGGCCCCCCTCAGGACCTTCACAGCAACTCTCAGGGGCCCCTGGAGTTTCCCATCACGTCAAGGCTCATGTGTGGGGAGGTGGCCTTGTATATGCGAGCTTGAGACTCCAGCACTCCAGGACCCCCTATGTAATTCACCCAACCTGTGCCAACCTGCCCTCCCAGGTCACCTTGCTCCACGAATATTCCAGAGCACAGCCTCCACTGCCCAGCCAGGCCTGTCCGGGCTGACCAACACGCTCTGCGAGCCCAGAGTCAGGCTGGCCCCGCAGGCACTCACAGTGGATGGCTGCAGAGAGGCGGGCAGGGCGAGTGGCAGGGACCCCCAAGGCCCCAAGCCTGGGTATTGGCAGAGTGGGGTCAGTGGTGACTGTGGAGGAGGACGAGGTGCCAGGAGCCCTCTCACCTTCTGCAGATTGGGAAACTGAGGCTCAGGCAGGGAAGAGAAGCAAGGGGTCAGACAGAGCCAGGGAAAGAGCTGGGCTTAGGACAGACATAACTCTGCTCAGATCCCTGCCTTGCCCCTGAATTGCTGTGTGACCTTATGCAAGCCACTTAACCTCTCTGAGCCTCACATAGGTTGTTCAGAGGGCTAAGTCAGCCAGCGGCATGTCAAGAGCCTGGCACACAGGAGGTGAGTAGATGCTCATAAAAGTTCCTGACCTTCCCCATCAGGCCTGAAGCTCCCTGCAGGCAGGGCCCTCCCCCTCTCCTTCCCTAGATCCCCATCCCATTCGAGACACAGGGCAGTGGAAAGAGTCAGGAGACCTCCTGGGCAAGTAACCTCAAGTCTCCAAGTCTCAGTTTTTTCATCTCAGTTTTTCATGAGACTAACCCACCTCCCGCCAGGGGGACTGTAAGCTCCGAAGAAATCACAGAGATGAAAAGCTTTGAAAGCTGTATGATTCTGGGCAGGTGTCAGGGTTTTTTGTTATCAGATAACCTCTCTCAATACTAGGTGGGCGGACAGATGGACGGCAGCCGGTCAGATGGGGGAGTGAGTGGATGGACCTGTGGGGGATGAACCTATGGAGGGGGTCAGTGGGTGGGTCGGGAGCTTGAGCTCCAAGTCAGCACAAGTGGGGGGTCTGGGAGCCCCTCCCCAGTGGAATGCTGCACGACGCCCTCCCTCAAACCAAGCAGCTTCTTTTCACACACCTGCCACCTTGACAGCCCTCCCACAAGGAACCCTGTCCCCAAAAAGCCAGTATTTGCTTCAGTCTGAGTCCTTCTGGGACCCAGAGGCGCCAGGGCCACCTTCCAGCATCTTCAGGCCCAAATAGTGCCCCGTGAACCCCTGGCAGCAGGGCCCACATCTGTCCAGTCACTGAAGGATCCCGTGCCCAGCACAGGCCTGGCATGGGGAGATGCCGGTCAGTCTCTGCTGAGTGAGTGAGTGCCCTGGGGCAGGGCAGGGGGCACCAACTCACTGGGCACACGGTTGATGGCTTTGAGGGGCCTCAGGACACGCACGGTGCGGATGGCTGACAGGTTGATGTTCTGGAGATCCAGGGAGTACTCCACCATCCTGCGAAGAGAGGGGAGAAGAGTGAGGCCCAGAGCACGGGGACAGCAGGGCCACGGCCGGGCCAACCACGCCCACGCCTGCCTGGACAGGGTAAGAAAAGCGGTCAGAAACCCGGCTAAGCCCCAGTCAGCCCTCTGGCCTTGGGTTGTCTCCTTGGGCCCGTCTCCTTCTCTGTAAGCAGAGCAGGTGACATCCACCTCGTGGACTGCCCTGAGGGTCCCGGTAGATGCGGCCAGGGGCAGAGGGAATGGAGGGGCAGAGACCCTGCGGCCCCACCGCATGCCCAGCACTGTGCCAGGCGGCTCCTGCCCCCGCTTCCAGGGCACCCTCTGAAACAGGGAGGATTCGCCCCATTCCTCAGAGGGGAGAATGGAGGAACTGCCGAGAGGCCCCCAGGCTGAGCCCAGACGGTGACTGGACATCACAGTCACAGCAGCAGCAGCGTCTGCGAAGATTTTGCTGAGGGCAGAGGCCGGAGTGGAGCCCCAGTCCCTCCGTCTCCCCAAGCCCCCAGGGGCCCCCCAAGCCAGGGTTAGACGCCCAGATTTATGAAGAGATGAGGCTGTAAGAGAGGTGACATCACGTGTCCCAGGTCACCCAGCAAACGGGTAGAGGCTCAAGCCAGGAGTCACACCAGTTCTGCCCCCCTCCAACCCCCTCACACCCATCCCCCACTCCCCAACTCCCAGCTCCGCTGCCGGCTCAACGAGGCCAGGCGCAAACTGTACTTGGTCTGCAGGAATAACCCCTCTCCTGGGCACGCAAGGCGGCCGGCTCCAGCCTCGCGGGGCCCACTCCCGGCCTTTCTCCCACTGTCCCTTCTGCCTGCAACACCTCCATCATCTCTGTCCATTGAAACCTTCCTCAGGTTCTGTGCAGATGCCCCTGGAGTCCTGGAAGTTTCTCCACACCTGTGTCCATGATGAACCAGGCCAGTCTAGGTGCTGACTCAGACCGGCCCCTACCCTCAGGCGTCCGCACTCAGGCAGTGGAGAGACCGAAAAGCAAAGACAGCACGGGAGCCCTCACCACTGCCTCAGTTCTCATCCTCGGGGCCTCACCAAACAGGTCCCCCTCCCCTTCCAGTCTGCCTCCTCCAGGAGGCCTCCCCAGATCTCCAGGGGAGGCAGATCTCTGGTGTCCCCTCTATAGTTTCCTGCACGTCCGTCAGACCCTTCCTGCTCAGTTGCTTCTTGCCCCCCGTTTCCCCCTCTGAAAGACAGGTCCCAGGGGCCTGCAGCCCCAGCCTGACCCCAGACATCCCAGTCACCGGACCTGGGCCCCCCACCCTGAGACTCCGGCACTGCCACCAGCTCCACCTGTCGCCGCCATCAGCGGGAAGTGAAGGCTTTTCCTACACACCATGCAAACCTGTCCGATTGTTGTGGAGCCATCGCCCCCTCCCGCTGCTTGAAGAGTAATTGAGTGAAAGCTCCGTCTCCCTGCAATGCCTCCATCCATCTCCCAGCTTTCTGGGGCACAGGCTCCGGCTCCCATGCTTGTGTGCTCTCTCTCTCTCTCCTTTTTCACACACACACACACACACACACACACACACACACACAAATGCAACACGGAATCAAACACCTGCACACAACCATTGGTGCGCACACACGTACACACTCACTCCTTGGACACCCTCAGCCACACTCACTCCTACCAGGGCCTAAATTCAGATGAAGGGACATGACAAAAAAAGTGACAGAGACCTAAGAACTGGAGACAGAGACCAGGGGTCCCGAGGAGGGGGCAGGAGGGGGGTCAGTGGGGGCAGCAGCCAGGCAGACAGGGTGAGGGCTGAGGCGCCCAGGGGTAGTGGGTGATCTGGGAAGGGGGCGCCGAAGGCGTGGGGCGGCGTAAGGATTCCGCGCGTGGGTGAGCCACACCGTCATGTTCGTATTTGGTAGAAAGAGCTCTCCAGGCAGCCAGGGAGATGTGCGTGATGGAGGCACTGCGGGGGCAGCACACACGGGCACACAAACAGGCTCTCACACTGGCGCGCACACGCGCACGTGCGCACACACACACACACACCAGGCCTAGGAGAGCCACCCCATGGCAGGCAGCCCCTCCCCCAGGCCCCAGCCTCTCAAGCACAGACCCTCTTCCTTCTCTGCCTGGTTCTCTCCCTCCTGCCAGTGGGCTCGCTTTATACTTTGCTGGGTGTGCTGGAGGTGGGAGATCCCAGCCCACGCCAGACTGAACCCACCCAGGTACTGCGTCCCAGGAGCCCCTGAGCACACCTGCCGAGATCCATCAAATCCCAGCCCAGGATTTCTTCCCATCCCGTGAAGTCTCACCACAGAGATAAACAGATGCCTCACAGACGATGGGTAGACAGAAAAGCGAATGGTTTTTTAGGGCCTCTTGTGTGTGTTACCTGCGTTAACCTGCTCGAGCTCCCTCTACATTTCTCAGATCCCACCTCATCCCTCTCTCTGCTGCCCTGGACCAGGCTGGGCCCACGGCTACAAGCCACACCAGGGCCTGCCTGCTGCAGGAGCCCTCAGGCCAACCCTGCCTGGTCCCTGACTCTCCCGCCCCACTCAGCCACACGGGCTCTGTGCCCCTCCATCCCCCCTCAAGGAACCCATAGCCCACCGTCTGGGACTACTGGTTCTTAATTAAGTTGGGGGCACCCACCATGGCCCCTGCCCCAGGATAGGCTGGGAGGCAAGAATGGGAAACTACAGATGCGCTGTGTAGTCAGGTCCCGTGGTGAGGATTCAGGTTCACCTTCCTTTCTCTAAAATAAGTGGGGCGGGGGGCCGGCCTCTGGGTCCTGAGTGAGATACAACTTATGGCTGGGTGTCACCGAGGCCCACAGTTACCCAGAGTTAGTAAGCTTTAGGGTCTGAACGCCTCCTAGACCCCACCTCATGGGAGGCTGATCTGACTCTTGTCCCCATCTCTGAAGGGGACGAAGCAGCCACAGCCTGACAGACCCAGAGCGACACAGTGACCCAGTCCCTTCCCTTCACCTCTGACCTGATCCTCTACTACAAAAATTCCCCTAAGAATTAATCAGCCCTCAGGGTCCCCACTGAAAAGCCCTCAAGAGAAATTTCTGGGAGAATTTAGTGTCAAGATCTTAGCTCTGAGCTTCCTGGCAGTTGAGTCAAAAAGAGAAATGTGATGAGTCACTAAGTTCTTAGCAGCATGAAGGATCTTGGCTTTGGGGGGTTTTGTTTGTTTGTTTGTTTGTTTGGCTGCACCACGCAGCTGGCAGGATCTCAGTTCCTAAACGTTTCTCCCAGGTCCTAACTCTCTCTTCTATACTTCATGAACCTATCTGGGTGGCGGGGGAGGGTGTCCTGCTGCAGCCGCGTCTCCCATCTGGGGGAGCGAGACCAGCTGTAAATACTTTCAGTGATAAAGAGCAAATAGGGGCTTCCCTGGTGGCGCAGTGGTTGACAGTCTGCCTGCCGATGCAGGGGACACGGATTTGTGCCCCGGTCCGGGAAGATTCCACACGCTGCACAGCGGCTGGGCCCGTGAGTCATGGTCGCTGAGCCTGCGCGTCCGGAGCCTGTGCTCCGCAACGGGAGAGGCCACAGCAGTGAGAGGCCCGCATACCGCAAAAAAAAAAAAAAAAAAAAGAAACGAGCAAATAGCAGGTGCGCAGTGAGGAATCCAGTAGTTCTCGTTCCCTGAGAGGAAGAGGATAGAAAACTGGACATTGGACAAGGCCGGGGAAAGAGGGGCTGAGCGAGTAGCCGGGAGGTAGGAATTGCAGGTTTAAGTCTCTGCCCTGGGATCACGCTGTCCTGACGGTGACCGTGCACCGACAAGCCCAATGCGGGACAGTCGCTGACAGCTCCAGCACCCAGCCCTCTCTGCTGACAGCTACAGCAGCCCCCTGCTTCCTCTCCACATGGTCCATCCTCCGTTAGTCCAAACCTCCTAAAACTCGAATCTAGGGACTTCCTTGGTGGTGCACTCGTTAAGAATCTGCCTGCCAATCCAGGGGACACAGATTCGAGCCCTGGTCCTGGAAGATCCCACGTGCCGCGGAGCAACTAAGCCCGTGCGCCACAACTACTGAGCCCAAGCTCTAGAGCCCGCGAGCCACAACTACTGAAGCCCACGTGCTCTAGAGCCCGTGCTCCACAAGAGAAGCCACCGCAATGAGAAGCCCACGCACCACAATGAAGAGTAGCCCCCGCTCGCCACAACTAGAGAAAGCCCGCGCACAGCAATGAAGACCCAACGCAGCCAAAAAAAAACCCTCGAATCTAGCTGTGTCACTCCTGGCCTTAAGCCCTCAATGGCTCCCCATTGCCCTTCAAGGCCCTTCAGTCTGGCCTCGGCCCCCTCCCCCAACCCCTTGCCCCTACTCCATGCACCTCGGGCACCAGGCCAGGCCCGCCGAGCTCAGCAAACATGCGATTCTCTGCCCCCTTTGCTTTGCGCGTTGCCTGTTCTCCTCGCTCTCATCCTTCAAGACGCCCTCCTCCATGAAGCCCTGCTCACGTCCTCCCTGCACAGCAGGCTGAATTCAACCCTCTCTGCTCTGGCTCCTTCCACACTCTGTTCACACCTCCTGTCTAGTTTGGGTTCCCCCAAAGCAGACTCAGCCAAGGGCTTGGGAGCAGCCGCTTATTTGGGGGGTGATCCCAGGAGGCACAGAGAGAGAGAGCAGAGAGGGAAAAGCCAGCGAGGGGCTGGTCATGGGCAGGTTACCCTGCAACTGGGCTGCAGTCCCAGCACGGGCCCCAATGGGCTGTGTGCCTCAGACGTGGACCGGCGAGGGTGGGGCTGCAGCATTATCCATCGCCTGATTGGCTGGATGCTGGATGCTGACCAGCTCCTCTCTCCTCAGACGCACCCCGCTCCAGGCCCGCCACGCAGAGCCGGCGCCCCGGGAATCTGTGCAGCATGAAGAACGCCTGTGACAGAAGCATCCACCTTCCACCTCCTTCCTCCTCCTCCCCGCTGGATGAAAGCTAAGGGAGCATCCCCCACCTCCAAAAAAAAAAGAGAGTGAAGAGGGCCGCTCTGCGGGTGAATAACCACCCGGCTGACTTCCCTTAGGCCCCAAGTAAGACATCACTTGCGGGAGCGAGAAATTAATCCCTAATTACACAGTTACTTTATGGTGCAGCTTCAGTGCTAAAAGTCTAAAAACAAAATCAACAAAAACCCCCACTGCCTCCTGCCAGCTCCCAAGTGCCTAATTAGGTAAGTAATTTTGCTTTAAAGCGAGCACTTTCGTCCTGACATCACCCCAGGAGGAGGCTGACTGCACCCAGCTCCCGGGTGGCATGTCATCTGGAGAGAGGGGCTCGGATGTGGCCGTGCTGAGGTGGGGACCGTGCCAGGGTGGGCAGGCAGGGCGGACATCTGCTCTCCAGGGCCCTCCCCATGGATTCCTGCTGAGAGGCCACCCTGCCCCACTGCCAGCTCCCCTGGCTCCCGGGACAGGCCCGGAGACCCAGGCCTGGTCAACCAGTGGACAACCATTCCCCGGCCACCACGACTGGCTCAGGATGGGCCATGAGGGGCAGCCAGTCCTTGAGCTGGGACTGCAGGGAAGAGGTGCTCTTCCTGGCTAAGCCACCGCCAGGAAACCAGGAGACACTAATGACCATCTTGCCTCCGTGGTGGCCCGAGAGTTCTGCCAACACAAAGGAAGGCCGAGGCCAGAACTGGAGAGAAGCAGGATCCTGACCGTACGGTTCGAGCGCTCCCTGCAGCTGCCCCCGAATCCAAGAGCTGCCCTCTAGTCTTCCCAGGCACGGGAGCCAGTACCTGCCCTTCGGGCCTTGGGGGTCATTTGAGTTGGGTTTCTGTCACTGGCAACTCAGAGTCCTGCTGATTCAGAGGGGTTTCTGGAGCACTCGCCATGCGCCAAGCACTTCCCACCCCTTCCCACGGCGGGATGACGGCGCCCAATGCAGATGAAGAAGCTGAGGCTCAGACAGAACCCAGGTCACCCAGCTGAGTAGTGGGGGACCCAAGAGCTCTGCATGACCCCTCCCCACCTCATCGGTCATCAGGCCAGGCGTGAGCACCTCCCACAGCTGGCCAGGTGGCCAGTAAGTACCAGTAAACTGGATCAGCAGCACGTGGAGTGGAGCCAACATCCATGGGGCACTGTTGCCCCATGGTTAGAGCATGGAGCCTGGCTTCCAATCCCAGCTCTGCTGCTAGCGCGCCATGTGACCTTGGGCAAGTCACTGAATTGACCTCATGGGGGTGTGGGGAGGGTGAAATGCGTTCACATATGGGTTCAGTGCCTGGGACAGGGCCTGGCACAAGAAAGAGCCAGCTATTATTATATCACAGCCTCATTTGCTGCTTCGGTTCACACTGGCCCACGAATCGCATGATGCCTGCTTAAACCCTTCCCTGGATCCCACCTCCTGCCGGGGAAAGCCCAGGCAGTAAGGGCCTCCGGAAGTTCTCTGACCATGACCCCAGCACTGCCCACCGTTTGCCCTGCAGTCCAGAGACACCCACCATCTCAGTTTCCCAGAGTGCACCATGCTGTTTCCAGCTGACACGCCTTTTCACTCGCCAGTCCCTCTACCTGGAGCGCCCTTCCCGGCTGTCCAGATCCCACCCCCAGGCAGAACTGAACTCTCCTGCTCTGTGGCCCACTGTGCCTCTACTAGGGCAGCTCTGGCCCTGAGGGGTGCTGTCGTTGCCCCTGTTCCTCAGGGGCTAGCTCAGAGTCCTAGCCGAGTCCCCAGCCCCCCGCCCAGGGCCTGGCTTGGAGGCGGCTCCCTTGCCAGCTTGTCAAACAGATAACTTGAGGGACAAGATCAGAAAAGAAAAAGAAAGAAGCTTGGAGCTGACAAGAAGCACCATAAAATGACGGAGACTGCACATATTTCCAGGAAATACCCCTCCCGGGAGATGATTCTTATGTGTTGCTGATAAAAATAGGGTGTTTCCTCAATCTCTACAAGGGACCCACAGGGGCTTTCTTAAAATGTAACGTAAGATGTAGCTAATGGAAAGGAAGCTGAGATGCTGGAAATGGCAGATCATCTGTCAGGAGGCAGTTCTGTGATGACTCGGGCTTGTGTTGCTTGATAACTAGACCACCAGCCTATGCTACTGTGCTGGTACCCAGCACATAGTAGGTGTTCAGTGGAGGGAGAGAGGAAGGAAATAATGGAAAGAGAGAATTAGGGAGTGATAACATTAACCCTTGACTCTGGCCAGCGTGTTATGATTTATGGGTCATTTTTACCCATATATCCTCACACAAATCCTATGAGACCAGAAGAACAGGGTTTCTTTAGCCCGCTGGACAAAGAAACTGATGCACTGAAACCAACTCAGGCCAAGTTCAGAGTAAAGGGGGAACTGGGGACCACAAAAGAATTTGGGGACCTCAGCAGTAGGAGACCCTGGACCATCTCTCGACAAGGCTCCACTCAGGTGGCAACACTCCAGTGACTTTATCTCTGGGTAGAATTGCCGGATACATACAGGATGCCCAGTTAAGTTTGAACTTCAGGCAAACAACGATATAAAATTTTTTAGCATACATCCCAAATATGTCTCCCACAAAATTCAGCTCCCTTACTCCAGGGTAGTCTTGGCACCACGGTAGTTGGGCGCAGCTGCTGGAAACCAGACAGAGATTCTTTCGGCTCTACCACAGCTTGAGGGAAAGGTCCCTCTTCCGAGACTCACCCCACATCCTTCTGAGAGCCGGTGAGGCTGCCCAAGTCCTCCAGGGGAGATCAACTAGAATATTTTGGCCTCTGAAAAGGTAAAACCCTTCATATTGTGAGTGAGCATGGGCTCTGGGGACGATTGTACCTGAGCACATCCCAGATCTGGTCCATACGGGCTGTGTGACCTGAGGCAGGCTGTTAATCTCTCTGAGCCTCCATTTCCCCATCTGGGAAATGAGGTTAACAACCCCAAGTTCTCTGGACTGTGGGGATGTAAGAGAGCCCAGCCTAGTCAGGAAACTTTAGTTCTGGTAACTCACCTAAGTAGCAGTGGTTTGTGCCGACCTAGAGCACCCTTCTCTGCTTGTAGGGTAGCAGTCCTGGGATTTTCCAAGTCCATCCTCCCCACTCTTAGGCCACGTGGTATGAGAGACGTCGACCCCACACCCAGCGCCAGGGGATGGGTCTTGACCTAGGTCTGGCCAATCAGAGTGCTCCCGCATTTAGGCTACAGTGATTGGTTCAGGGATGAGCACATGCCAATCCAAGCCAAGGAGGCTCTGTTCCGCCCTCGTTGGAGTGGCTGAGAAAGCAAAGGTGTCTTTCTGTTGAATCAGAGGGAGGAGGCTGGGCACTCAGGGCTGTCCGCCGCCATCCCCCCACTGAGAGGAAAGCTGCCAGGGATGGAGGTCAACACAGAGGAGTGAGAAGAGCTGTGGGACGGGAGGACACACTGCCTGGTGACATCTTTCAGGATTCTGGATTAAGCGTGCCCTGAAGTCAGAGACCCCTCGACTTTCAGTAAAGGAGATGATAAACTCCCTTAAACAAGGTTCGGCAGGCTCCTGTCCATATAACTGAGAGAATTCTGAATGATATATGATCGACTGGTGTCTGGCTTGTCAACCTGTAGCCTGAGAATCTCTAGTGATTTACCCCCTACCCCGCCCCCCATGACATCTAGCATCCTGTTTCCATGGAAACGGACCAGAGCAGTGATCATCACTGTCTCCCTCCCTCCCACTTTTCTCCATATGCAGATGAAAAATCCACACCAGGATTCTCCCTGGAACCTTCCCAGGTCCACACCCACCCAAGGGCCATTTCGGCTACAAGAAAATGACCCCAGATCCCCCAGCTCTGCAGTGACTGGACACAAAGATACAAAACAAACATGTCATGGAGCCTCTCCACCACGCTGGCTCAGGGCCAGGCTCCAGGGACTCCAGGTCGATGGCTCAGCCTCAGCCCTGCCCCACAGCATGCAGGCCTTGGAGCAGACAGACCTGTAGAGCCCAGGATAAAGCAGGGTGTAAAGTCAGCAGCAGAGCCAGGAGGATGCCCTGGGCCTGCTGGCACGTGGAGTGCTTCCCTGACCCAGAGATCATGCACACAGAGCCATGCAGGAGGGAGGCCAGCAGCAAAGGCTTCTGGAAACAGCCCAGTGGTGACTCTCTGATGCTGGTAACCACAGCAGGTCTGCTGGCAGGCATGGGCCTCTGTGGAGATTGCACAGGTTGGTAATTGACTTTAGATTTCTCAACAGATCATGTGCACCCACAGTCAGCCCAGGTAGTGCTCCCAAGGCTCCAACCAGGACTTGGAGACATGGTAGGGCCACAGCTTTGGCCAAGAGCAGACAAAGAAACTCAGGCCCTAGGAGAGGCGTGTGGCAGACCCGGAGAGCTGCCCACCCAATACGCATTCTCTCGTCTTCCAATCTTGCCTGGCCCCAGGGAACGATTCTTGGTTGATTTACCCAAATTCAATGATGTTTTCTATTTTCCTAGCTTCCCTTGCAGCTAAGGATGGCCATGAGATCCAGCTCTGGCCAAGTATGCTGGGACAGGGGAAGGATCTAGAAAAGAAAATGCTGTTTTCCAGATCCAAGTAGACAGGTGCGGCTGGCATAGCCCTGTCTCCCTTCATCCTTTCTGCCTTCAGTGCAGACACGATGCCCACAGCTTCAACAGCCACCTTGTGACCATGAGAGAAAGACCTGGAAAATCACAAGGATGTCAGCCCCCACATCACAGAGCCATCACTGGTAACCACTGACCTCAGAACATCACGTTATGTCAGACAAAACACCCCAGGATTTGCACAAGTCACTGTTGGTCATATGTTCTGTTACTTGCAGCCAAATGCATCCCTGACAAATACACCCAGCAAGTTACAGAGAACCAGGATTTGGTCCCAGCCCATGGAGCCAAGCTGCCTGGATTCAACTCCTGACTCTGCCCCTTGCCAGTCCATGACCTCAGGCAGGTCACTCCCTGTCCCTGTGCCTCATCTGTGAAATGGAACTGACCACAGTCCCTCCCTTGCAGAGCTGCTGGTCTGAAGATTAAGCCAGATAATGCACAGCATTGGGCCCAAGGTGAGTACTCAGCAAACAGTAGATGCTCTTATTTTTATCACCTGGATAATGCCTAAGAGGATTCAATTCCCTTTGCTTTTTAAAGTCCCACTGATGGGGCACTTTGGACAATAGGAACTGTCAGCAAGCAGCCACAGAGGGGACACGTCTGCCTGATCTTCCTAGAAAGCTCTAGTCCAGGGATAAGGAACAATTCTTACTGACATTTTGTTTCCCGAGAGCCTGGAAGAGTCAGGCTGGAGAAGCTGTTCCCCACGTACTCTCGGGAAAAGCTGTTTCCAGGGTGGGATAGATCCTGGTCCAGCCTCTCCTTCTCCCTCCCTGGCCAAGGTGCAGAGTTCCAGACATTACTGCTATTTGTGTTAATATTATTAACGATGATAGAAAGTCTTACAAGGAGTCCCCACTGTTCCATTGACACAGCACATCTGCTTGTCATGAGCATTAATTCAGATCCTGGACACAGATCAGAGATGGAGCCCTCCCCATGCCTCTCCCCTTTCCTGCGGCTTCCAGAAGTGGGAGTCATGCTCTTCACTTGAAGCACTCCCAATGAGGGGCTCTGTGAGGGTCAAATGAACTAGACCCACTTGCATCAGGGCCACCTGCGCATTTGCATGCAGATTCCTAGGCCCTCCGTACCTGCTGGGTCTAGATCCCTTGGGTGAGGCCCAAGAATCTATATTTTAACATGTGCCCCAGTAATCCTGTCACTCTCTGAATTTTGAGGAGCACTAAGAAGGGGTACAAGGCTGAACGTATGTTTGAGGATTGGGGAGGTTGCGCATCCCTCAGCTGCTCCATTTTCTACACCGAGGTCCTTTCCAGGATACCATCATAGTCAGAAGCTTTCAAGGGACATCAGACTCAAGGCCATTACTGTTCCCTGCACTCTTCCAAGGCGGGGCCCACACCAGCCATGCCCTTGGCAAGGGCTCTGGCTCAGCCTCATTCTGGAAAGGTCCCTACAGCCCAGCCCTAGAGCCCTGGCTCAACCCCACCACAGACACCAGTCATCAGAATTCTTGGGGAAGGTTTTAACAGACGCACCCAGGCCCCTCCCCACAGACGTCAACGGCCACTTCGTGTTGTTGGTTAGGGGAGGCGGTAGTATTACCAGCTTGACGCAGCAAGGGAGATATACAGATAAAGAAAACCTCAAGTTCAACAAGAACGTCATTGAATATTTCACTGCCTCCTCATGGACTATAAGGCAGAAAAGCGTAGCTTAAACAAGACAGTGAGGTAGGTTCACCTATTACCCATGGATTAGTGGGACTTTGTCACACACTGGAAGAGAGTCTCTAGTGAGGTGCCACAGGGCTCACTGTCCTGGGCTGATCAAACACAGGAAATAAATGTAATGAGTGACTGAATCAAGACTCCAAGATATCACTATAAGATGAAATTAATAACAATAAATGCAAAGTTTAGTATTTGTGGTTTAAAAAAAAGATCAACTGTGTTTAGTTCCAGGGTGGGAGAGACCTGGCTTGGAAAGTGAGCACGACCCAGGGGTGGTAGGTAGCACAGCCCCTCACAGGTCACCATGATCCCACATGACCCTGGGGCAAGGGCAGTCCCTTCTCTCCCCCCATAAGTCATCATTGGAAAGTTGGGGTCCTGCTCCCCAGCCAGGGACCAAGACAGCCTGAAGTATGTCCAGCAGGTGAGGCCACCCACCTGTCCTTTGACAAATGATGGGAGATGCTGGGGAGACTCAGGGAGGATATGAGCCGCTTTCCAATTAGTGAAGGCTGTCATGAGTCTGCAGGGAGGCACCTGCCCACGCGCTCCAGACCCCTCTGTGTGATCAGGCCACTGCCCCCGTCTCTGGCTTCATCTCTCAGCACCCACCCATGCCCCAGATTCCTGGGCTCTGACAGACACCCTCCCCCACCCCCTGCCTGGTCAGCTCTTGCACACACCCCTCCCCACCCCGCCCCCGGCCCGGCCTCTCTTCCTCAGGAAGCCGTACACTAACCCTCCCCCGCCATCTAAATCAGGCCCCCATTCCACACCCTCATGGCCCTTCTATACTTCTTTGCAACAACATTGGTCCCAATTTCGAAGTTATTTAGAACTTTATTATCTGTTTTGTATCCATTTTCTAAATCGGGAGGTCCATGAAATCACAGCAGCATCTGTCTTGTTCCTCTCATGTCCCCGCTGCACAGCACCTGGCGTGTAGTAGGTGCTCAATAAATGCTGATTTTTGTGAATGAGTAAGTGAATGAATGGTCCCATCAGGTGGGAGCTACCGGAAGACAAATTTCAGCTTCGTGAAAGAACTTCCTAGCACATTAGGCTGTCCCAGTTTGCAATCGGCTGCCTTGTGAGTTGCCCCCAGTGGCAGCACACAAGCAGGGGCTGAATGGATGTGGAGGTGAAGGCTCTGACCTCTAAGGAACCTTCCAGTACAGGGGTACAGAACCTCCATCACTTGAAGAAGGAGCCAGTAATTTGGGGAAGAGGAGGAGCAGGAAGGAAGAAATCAGCCTCAGGATGACAGGCCGGTTACTCGGGAAACAGGACATTTATAGCTGCGAGCTTGGGTGGGACTGGGGAGGGGGGTTGGGCTCTGGAGTCCAGGCTTGTGGCTTCCCATCCTGCCCTCTGCACCCACACCATCCCTAGGCACAAAGGACAGGAAGGACCCAGGACAGGGGTAGGTCTGGGTCACCAGAGTTCCCAGCATCCCACACGGGGCTGTTCATGACTCACAAAATGTCTTCACTGAACCCGCCCCCTAAGCCAGGACTGGCTACATAATTTGCAGGGCCCAGTGCTAAGTGAAAACGTAGGGCCGCTTGTTCAAAACGTATTAAGAATTTCAAAATGGTGAAAGCAGAGCATTAAAGCAAGCATGGGGCCCTAGGGGACTCCATATGCACCCAGCCCTCCCTGACTCCCAGGAGGATGCTGGCCTGTGGACCCCACCCCATCCCACCCCCACCCCAAGGACCAAGAGAAGACATCAGACGGAGACCTCGCCACAATGCTGAAGCCAGGCCAGCTCCTCACTCTGCTCAGCTTAGATCTTCCTTGTCTTTATTTATAAATATGAGCAGACGGCGAGGGGGAGTCACTAAGCAATAGAGGAGACTCTTCAAGTCAAAAGGGCGGAGTGGGGGCACCTCCTTGGCGGTCCAATGGTTAAGAATCTGCCTTCCAACGCAGGGGACGCCGGTTCAATTCCTGGTCCGGGAAGATCCCACATGCCGCGGGGCAACTGAGCCCAAGCTCTAGAGCCCACAAGCCACAATTACTGAGCCCACGTGCCACAACTACTGAAGCCCGTGTGCTCTGGGGCCCGTGTGCCACAACTACTGAGCCCACATGCTGCAACTACTGAAGCCCATGTGCCTAGAGCCCGTGCTCCGCAACAAGAGAAGCCACCGCAATGAGAAGACTGCGCACTGCGAAGGAGAGTAGCCCCTGCTCACTGCAACTAGAGAAAGCCCGTGCACAGCAACGAAGACCCAGCAAAGCCAAAATAAATAACTCATGCAGTACTGACTTAAAAAAAAAAAATGACTTCCCTGAAACAGGAGTTAAGAAAAATTATCCTAAAACATGGAAATACAGCAAAGGGAGGGCAGTATTTCTCACAATGTCATTTAGAGCATTATTTAACAGACCTGTCTAAGGATTATTTCATCATCTAGGGGAATATACCTTTGTTTGATTCACTCTTTACCATTAATTAACAATTTGGCTGCTGTGCAATTACATGTAAACTCAGAAATATTTGTAAGTTATTTCTGAGAGGGAAGACAGCAGAAGCAAGAAGAACTACAATCCTGCAGACTGTGGAACAAAAACCACATTCACAGAAAGATAGACAAGATGAAAAGGCAGAGGGCTATGTACCAGATGAAGGAACAAGATAAAACCCCAAAAAACAACTAAATGAAGTGGAGATAGGCAACCTTCCAGAAAAAGAATTCAGAATAATGATAGTGAAGATGATCCAGGACCTCAGAAAAAGAATAGAGGCAAAGATCGAGAAGATGCAAGAAATGTTTAACAAAGACCTAGAAGAATTAAAGAACAAACAAATAGAGATGAACAATACAATAACTGAAATGAAAACTACACTAGAGGGAATCAATAGCAGAATAACTGAGGCAGAAGAACGGATAAGTGACCTGGAAGACAGAATGGTGGAATTCACTGCTGCAGAACAGAATAAAGAAAAAAGAATGAAAAGAAATGAAGACAGCCTAAGAGACCTCTGGGACAACATTAAACGCAACAACGTTTGCATTATAGGGGTCCCAGAAGGAGAGAGAGAGAGAAAGGACGAGAGAAAATATTTGAAGAGATTATAGTCAAAAACTCCCCTAACATGGAAAAGGAAATAGCCACCCAAGTCCAGGAAGCGCAGCGAGTCCCATACAGGATAAACCCAAGGAGAAACACGCCGAGACACATAGTAATCAAATTGGCGAAAATTAAAGACAAAGTATTGAAAGCAGCAAGGGAAAAATGACAAATAACATACAAGGGAACTCCCATAAGGTTAACAGCTGATTTCTCAGCAGAAACTCTACAAGCCAGAAGGGAGTGACATGATATACTTAAAGTGATGAAAGGGAAGAACCTACAACCAAGATTACTCTACCCGGCAAGGATCTCATTCAGATTCAATGGAGAAATCAACAGCTTTACAGACAAGCAGAAGCTAAGAGAATTCAGTACCACCGAACCAGCTCTACAACAAATGCTAAAGGAATTCTCTAAGTGGGAAACACAAGAGAAGAAAAGGACCTACAAAAACAAGCCCAAAACAATTAAGAAAATGGTCATAGGAACATACATATTGATAATTACCTTAAACGTGAATGGATTAAATGCTCCAACCAAAAGACACAGGCTTGCTGAATGGATATAAAAACAAGATTCATATATATGCTGTCTACAAGAGACCCACTTCAGACCTAGGGACACATACAGACTGAAAGTGAGGGGATGGAAAAAGATATTCCATGCAAATGGAAATCAAAAGAAAGCTGGAGTAGCAATACTCATATCAGATAAAATAGACTTTAAAATAAAGAATGTTACAAGAGACAAAGAAGGACACTACATAATGATCAAGGGATTGATCCAAGAAGAAGATAAAACAATTATAAATATATATGCACCCAACATAGTAGCACCTCAATACATAAGGCAACTGCTCAGAGCTATAAAAGAGGAAATTGACAGTAACACAATAATAGTGGGGGACTTTAACACCTCACTTACACCAATGGACAGATCATCCAAAATGAAAATAAATAAGGAAACAGAAGCTTTAAATGACACAATAGACCAGATAGATTTAATTGATATTTATGGGACATTCCATCCAAAAACAGCAGGTTACACTTTCTTCTCAAACGTGCACAGAACATTCTCCAGGATAGATCACATCTTGGGTCACAAATCAAGCCTCAGTAAATTTAAGAAAATTGAAATCATATCAAGCATCTTTTCTGGCCACAACGCTATGAGATCAGAAATGAATTACAGGGAAAAAAATGTAAAAAACACAAACACATGGAGGCCAAACAATACGTTACTAAATAACCAAGAGATCACTGAAGAAATCAAAGAGGAAGTCAAAAACTACCTAGAGACAAATGACAATGAAAACATGACGATCCAAAACCTATGGGATGCAGCAAAAGCAGTTCTAAGAGGGAAGTTTATAGCTATACAAGCCTACCTCAAGAAACAAGAAAAATCTCAAATAAACAATCTAACCTTACACCTAAAGGAACTAGAGAAAGAAGAACAAACAAAACCCAAAGTTAGCAGAAGGAAAGAAATCATAAAGATCAGAGCAGAAATAAATGAAATAGAAACAAAGAAAACAATAGCAAAGATCAATAAAACTAAAAGCTGGTTCTTTGAGAAGATAAACAAAATTGATAAACCATTTGCCAGACTCATCAAGAAAAAGACGGAGAGGACTCAAATCAATAAACTTAGAAATGAAAAAGGAGAAGTTACAACAGACACCGCAGAAATACAAAGCATCCTAAGAGACTACCACAAGCGCCACTATGCCAATAATATAGACAACCTGGAAGAATTGGACAAATTCTTAGAAAGGTATAACCTTCCAAGACTGAACCAGGAAGAAATAGAAAATATGAACAGACCAATCACAAGTAATGAAATTGAAACTGTGATTAAAAAGCTTCCAACAAACAAAAGTCCAGGACCAGATAGCTTCACAGGTGAATTCTATCAAACATGTAAGCGATTTCTGCCCAATATGAAAGATAACCCCAAAGGTTATGTTTTATGACCTTATAAGGCTGTTAACCAGCTTTGATTCTAACTGCCTCTTATCCCCACATTTTTTCTCCAGTGCCTGTCTTCCTAATTCTGCTGATTACCATCCTGCTTGTTCCTCATTAATGAGTTGAATAAATCTGTGATACATGTTCCTTCTAAGATTTGTGTGAGGGTAATTTTTTTTTAACTTTTTGGAAATTACACTTGACTTTAGGATCAGGAAAGGACTTTTAAGAAGGCTGACTTGTATCTATAAAGAGATACGAGCGAATAATGCATCCATTAAAATAAGCTGCTCTGAAAAATAAATTCAAGAGCCAGAAGCAATCCTGGGAATTAAAAAGACACAGAGGAGAGGAACGCTTCCATTAGGGGCAGTAAATGGAGAAAAGGACATCGTTAGTGATTCAGAAGGCCGAGTCAAGGAATTCTCTCCAAGTACAGATGAAATCTGTGAGAGAAATGAGGAAAAATGCAGAGAATAGAGGAGGGAAATAACCGCTTACTGGGAATTCCAGGAGAGAGCAGAGAAGGATGGGCAATCACCAAAGAAGATACAGAAGATTTTTTTTTCTGACTTGAAGGAATACATGAGTCTTGAGTTCCAAAAGGCCCCACAGGGAGCAGTTCTTCACTTACACCTGCCCTTGTGAAATCTCTGAATTCTGAAGGTGAGGAGAAAACCTACAAGCTTCTAGCAAGGAAAAATCAGGCTGTCTCCCAAGAAAAAAGAACCAGATCTATAGTGGCCTCAGCTGCAATACTATGGTGTTGATTTGGCTGGTATCATGGGCAGGGTTCTGAGGGAGAAAAACTATGACTCTAGAACAGTGCAGACAAAAACTGCCCTTCACCCACAAAGATCAAAGGAATATATGTTCGGACAGGCAAGACTGAAAACTGACACTATCCAAACACCTTTTCTTTTTAAAAAAAACTACTTAAGGATGTCCTCCAGCCAAACCAAAATGAGAATGAGAATGAAGAATTTGACAAAGGGGTGACACATCTCCCAGCATAGGAACCCCAGCATTAACCTCTAGTTTGGTCTAAATCATCGCTGATAATGTGGTTGTGAAACTGAATACAGCTCTGAGGAAAGGATACTCAGAAGAGCTGCCACATTGTAAAGAACACCAGTGAGTGGACCACTGCCCTTCAGGACTCATCTGTGGAATTCAGCATATACTTGGTGATAGCAACTCCCCATCTCAGCCATGTGCCTGGCCACCCTCCCTGCCCCTTCTCAAGGGCATCACACACGTATGCTGGCATGCACACATATGCAAATGTACATGCTCTCACAGATACTGACACGTGTATACATTCACACACACACACTCGTGGGCCTCCAGCCTTTTTGCCTCCCCCCTTCTCACCTCTGCCATATTGACCATTACTGGGCATGGTTAACACCTGCTCATCCTTCAGCTCTTATGTGTGTGTCACCTCCTCAGGCAAGTCCTCAAGCTCCCAAGCCTGCAGCCTGGCCCAGAAATGCTCTCAGAAAATCATAACATTTTCCCAGAGCTCTGGTCTCAGCGTGTGGCACGTTCACCCATGTGGCTGCTGGATGCCTCTTTCCAGACGGTAGTTGGGAAGGACAAGGCCTATGTCTGGGTTTGCCATCCTCCATACCCCACATCAAGGACAGCGCTGACACTTAGTAGGAGCTCAGTCAACCCCTGGCTGTTGGATGAATGTGTGAATGGGCCACCAGCCTGGTTTGACCCAGGAAAGCAAGGACAAGGCACAGAGCAGAGTCCAAAATGCTCCAAACAAGCTGATTTGTCACCTGGCCTCTCTCTGACTGTAGCTTAAGTCTTGGCAGAAATAACCACAGTTTGGAGTCAGACAGTACTTGAGGCTGTGCTGGATCTCTGACTTGCCAAGTGATCTAGATTGATATAATAATAATAATAGCTGGGATTTCCCTGGTGGTCCAGTGGTTAAGACTCCATGCTCCCAGTGCAGGGGTCCCAGGTTCGATCCCTGGTCAGGGAACTAGATCCTGCATGCCGCAACTAAAGATCCCGCATGCCGCAACTAAAGATCCTGCACGCGGCAACGGAGCTCCCGTGTGCACGGCCAAATAAACAAATAAATATTTTAAATAATAATAGCTAACATTTATTGGGTGTTCACTTTGATGTAGCTACTATTCATTATATTATCTCCATTTCACAGATGAGGAAACTGAGGCTTAGAGAGGTTAAGTGGCTTTCTCAAGGTCATAGTTAGTATAAAACAGACCCAGTAACAGCTGACAGTGCAGGAAGACGCATGATTTACCCGAGTGGGGAGGTATGAATGTCTGTCTGTCCAGGCCATTCAGGGAAGGGACATAATTCCTTTCTTTGCAGGCGTCCAGGAAGGACCCAGACAATACCACACAGCTTCATCAATATTACCAAGAAGCCCCAGGGTTTATTCAAATTATGTCTGGCATGTACCAGAGGCTAGGACCTACCCTGCCATGACAATGAAGAAATCCAGTCGGTTCCATGTGTCCCCAAGGTAGCACTTCTTGCCAAAAATGCCCAGGGCCACCATCTTGAGCACCATTTCCATGGCAAAGAAGACAAAGATGAAGTCATCAAAGACCTGCAGGGGCAGGAGGAAGGGAAGAAGCAAGGGACAGCATGAGGCTCTGGAGCAGGACCCAGGGTCAGAGCCATGCTGCGAGGTGGGAACATGGGCACGGACACGAGGGGCCAGGGAAAGACCTGGAAACTTCTTCTCCTAGGCAGGGAGAGAACCTCAGAGATCCTCGTCCAATGGAGTCATTTCACAGACGAGGAGACTGAGGCCCAGAATGGGGAATGAGCTTGCCCAGGGTCATCCAGCCCACTCTATTTGTTCCCTAAACACAAGCGTAATGACAAGGGACCCAGATGGGAGTGGGGCAAAGGGGGTCTCCCTGATAATCGCCATGCCCTGGGCTAGACACTTGACCTCTTCAATTCTCACAATGACCCCATGAATGCTCCCATTTTACAGATGAGGAAACTGGAGGCCAGATTGTTTAAGCGACTTGCCACAGGTCACACAGCAGTGAATGGCAGACCAGAAATGACACTCAGGTCTATCTGACTCCAAAACCTACATGGAAGGAGCTTTCTCAAAACAGGCCTGACACCCCAGTGGGCACAGGTCTCAGTGCTGCCTTCTTCCGCTCAGAAAGGAGGCCCCCAATATGTCCCTAGTCATGGGCTCAGGTGAGTGTGTATTTCCTGAGGACGGGGCCTGGGTGGAATTCCTCTTCCCAAGATCAATGAGGGCTACAGTCAATTCAACAAATGGGTGCTGAGCACCTTCTGTGGGCAGCACACAGGCTGGGTGCTGGGGACACAGAGGTGAGTGCTCGGCAAACTCACCACCTGGTAGGGAAGCCAGCCTAGTATCCACCGAGGCTAACTGGTTCTCACTCTACCCAGGGCCCTGGGGCTCGCTGAGGAGCATGTTACCCACTTGGACCCCAGACCCACCACAGAAATTCTAATTCTGCAGGTTTGGGATGGGTCAGGGGTCTGGATCTTTGACTAGTGCCCCAAGGGAACCTGAGGCTTTGGGCTGCTTGGGAACCACTGAGTCCTGTGGGAACACAGGAAGCAGAGGGCAATTCCTCCCAGGAGGAATCTGACTTTCTCAGGGAGGCAGAATTGGATGTTTACACATCTGTAAAATGGGTATAAACCTAACACCCTGCACTATGGGTATACATGTGCCACAGGGACCAAACGTCAGGCTTCCACCTGGAACTATGGGTGTACGTGTGCCACAGGGACCAAACGTCAGGCCTTCATCTGGAACCTCGGTGAGATGAGAACAGGAGAGGTCCAGGAGGCCACTCCTAAAGGCATAGACAGAGTTATGGAGCTTGGCCTTTATTCCATGAGCACTGGGAGCAAAGGGCAGGCTTTCTGCAGGGAGAGTCCAGTCACTTGTGCTTTACTGGATGGGGGGTAGGGGTGGGGAGAACAGGAGGAAGCTGATGGTGGGAGATAAAGGGCACGTGGACTAGGGCAGAGACCTCGAGATAGAGAGGATGGAAGGGAAACGGGTAAGACCAGCTGGGAGTGAGGAAGAAGAAGACAAGAGAGAGGGCAGGCCATGTGGTGAAGATGTGGCTGGGCAGGGTGGGGCGGGGCATGGCAAGAATGGGCGGGGCATGGCAGGAGGGGCGGGGCATGGCAGCCGGCCTCACCTGTAGGATCTTGCAGCGTTCTGACAGGCAGTCCATGTCGTCGCACGGCTGGTACATGCCAAGTGTCACGCAGTTCAGCAGGATCACCAGCATGCTGATACATTCAAACCACGTGCGCACCAAGTCAAGGACAAAACAGCTGGGGGGCCGTGGTGCACCACCCACCACAAACACAGGGCCACCCCATTTCCCTACAGGTGCCTCCCGTGATGGACCAATGCCCACATTTTCAAAGACCTTGGAGGCCTTGGAGCCAGCCTACCCCTCTCACAACATACAGGGCCACATGTGCCAAATCCACCAGGGAACCCAAACCCCACCAAGCAACCGCCTGCCAGGACGCCCCCACCGCCTTGCCCCAGCCTGAGAGTTCCCCTCAGACCCAGAAAGGGAGAGGTCCCCAGAGGCCCAGCTGGCGAGCCATCTCCGGACTACCCCAGCCGCTCTGTCTCTGACCACCTCCCTCTGACTGTCTTTGCCTCCCTTCTCTGACCATCCTTCATCTCCACAACCCACGGCCCCGCCATCTCTGCCTGACCCCTGGAGCTGAAGCCTGCGGAGGGCCCGCCCAGTGTGGCTGAGATTGGCTGGACACCCTGTCCTTCTCTCCTCTCCTGTGGCTGTGTGACAACTCATGACCAGACTCAGGCACGTCTGTGCCTAGGCCCTCCCCAGTCCCTGCACCAGGCGGGGTGGGGCTCAGCCACCTCGGGCCAGTCCGGGCAGAAGGTCTCCTGCAGCCGCCAGCCTTGGGCAGGGCCTCAGGGGCACGTGCTTGGACCCAGATGAGTGGGCTTCCCAGGCCAGGCTGCTCTCCTCACTAACACCCTCCTCCTTCCTGACTGGCTCCTGCCCAGTCTTAGAACACAGCCCACTGATGTTCAGCCCCACCCCTCCCGGTCCACCTAGAGTCCTAGAACCGGGGGGGCCAGAGCTCGAAGGGACCTGAGGGCCTGGGGCATTCATAAGTTATCTTGCTGACATGCTCATGGTCTTTATCGACTACTAGAACCGACATTCCAGGGGGACGGGGGGTTACATTCACAGCCCTGACAGGGACAGGCATCTAGGAGGAGTTCAGTAAATGTCTGTTGTGATTAAGTCAATCTCTCTAGGCACTGCCCACTCTGACACCCAAGATTCTTGAGAGTCCTCAAATGAAAGCCCTGGACCCTCAATTTCAAAGCCCTTGCCCTGAGCTCAGATGTAGCTATGGAGGCCAGACCCTTAGCCAGACCCCATCCAGTGCAGGGGGCGGGGAGTACCTCTTGCCTGATGGAAGACTGACCTGGTTTCCTTGGCAACGAACTCCCTCCCATCCCCAGCCCTTGCTCACCTTGGGATGCTGCCTTCCCTCCCGCCTTCCCCTCAGACCCTCCTCGCCCCAGCCCTGCTCCTTCCTGCCCCACCCAAACCTCTGTCACTCTCCTGCCACAGCCTGTAATTAACTTCAGTCGCTGCCAGGCCCCCTTCTAGCCTGAGCATCGCTCCAGCAGCAGCTTCATCATTAATTAAATTTTTTGAAGTTCAAAAGTTCTAATTACCAGCGAACGTCCCCCACCCCCTTGCCTTTCCCCCCTGCCTGTTGTGCTCGCTCTCCTTCCAGCCAACTCTTCTGCTCCCTCTGCCCTTCCCACCAGTTTCATGTTCAAAGTGCACTTGGCAGGTGTCTTCCTGGCACTCCCACTTCTTCCTCACCAAGGCCCTGAGCAGTGGAGGTCAGCAGGCCCATTTTACAGATGAGGAAAACTGAGACTTAGAGAAACAAGGGGCCTCTCCTAGGTCACACAGCTGGAAAGCACCGGTGCTGAGATTCACACCAGGCCTGCTCTCCTCTGTAACGGAGGGCCCATCTCTGCCTGTGTCTTCACCACCCCTCCCTGAGGCCTCAGCCCATCCTCAGCGTCTCTCACCTGGACCCTGCACAGTGTCCCCGATAGCTTCCAGCTCTGGTCTCTGCCCCTCCAATCTGCCCTGCACACAATCCCCAGGCACTTGCTGTGTGGCCAACACTATCTGAGCTCTTTGCAAGTGTCACCTCATTTAATCCTCCAGCACTGTTATAAGCCCCATTTACAAGTGAGGAAACTGAGTCACAAAAGGGAACACAATTTGCCCAAGGACCCCAGCTGGGAAAAGGCAGAGCTGGGATACAAAACCAGAGCCTGCTTTTCTTGCCCCCAAGCTATTTCATCTCTGCCAGATTAATGTGGCTGAAGCACAACTCTGATGCTACCTCTCCCCTGTTCAGAAAGCTTCCATGGCTCTCCATCACCTTCCCTGGTCTGACACTCAAGGCCTCCTACTTTCTGACCTCACTGAACTCTTCTGGCCTTACCTCCCACCAGCCTTTGCATGCATTGAACTTCTTGCTGTCCCCAAGCATACGCTTTGCGTGTATTTTCTTCTACCATCTTTACTAGGCAAACTCCTACTCAACCTTCAGGTGACAGCCCAGGTCATTTGTCACCTCTTCTTGAAGCTTCCCTTGAAGCACCTTTCCCCACGCACATAGCGGTGGCTCAGCACCCTCTCCGGAAGTGCTCACACCCACCTGGTCTAGCTCGTATCACAGTAATGAACTTGGCAGTAATCGCGACTACTGCATGCCAGGCCCCTAGGGGCATAGCCCCAACGCTCATCACAGCCCACTGGGGGCAGGTGGAGAAACGGTCTGGAGAGCTGGAGTGACCTGTCCAAGGTCACACAGTCAGTAAGTGGCCCAAACGGTCTGACTTAGTGGTGCGGGAGCCGCCGCCACGGGGGTGCCTCTGTGGCTCATCCCTCGAAGGGGCAGATGGAACGGCTTTCACCTCTAGATTGCTCAGCTTCAGACACTCAGAGATGGACAGTCTCAGCCCTGCCCCGAGGCGCTGGGGGAAATCCCAGATGGCACAGCCTGGGCCCTTTCCAGGAGCCCATGAGGCTCAGAAGTCAGGCCAGAGCTGGCATCGCTGCCCGTGGTTCCTGACACGCTCCCCACTGGCTTGGGGATCAAAGGCACCAGCCCTCCTTGAAGTTAAACCAGACCGCATGGTGCGGGATCGGAGAACGTCAGAGGGAGTGAAGGTCGCGGGCTGAGCAACTTGGTGGCCTGGCCCAACGCCCAATGTTGCCATCATTAGTCACAAGCACTGAGGAGCTCCAAAAGCCATCAGGCAAAGCTCCGGGGCTCTGGGACGATGTGAGGGAGGACAGAGGCCCAGAGAGGGTGGTAAGGGATTTCCGGGGAACAGGGCAGGCAGGGGGCCTGAGTGCCAGCTCCATGAGGGCAGTGGCTTGTCAACGGCCCTGCGTTACCTCCCACAGCGAGGCTCAGGGCCCCTGTCTGGCACCTGAGGCTCTGCAGTTAGGACCCTGCCCCCTTGCCCACTTCGTCACCCAGACTTGCATCCCTCTCTGGGTGACCTTTGTCACAGAACAACCCCATCCAGGTCCTCAGAGAGCCCCTGATCCCATCCCCCACTGCACAGAGGGGGCACAGAGGGGCAGAGAGCATCCAGCAACACAGCGAGCCTGGATCAGAAGTGACCCTCTGACAAGAGACTCCCCGCCCACAGGGGTCCGTGAGTCACGGCTGGATTCCAAACCCTACCAAAAAATCTGCGTGTGTAGCAGCCACTAGGCACAGGTCCCCACTCCCCTCCCAGCTCCACCCCTGCCCCCATCTCAGCCCCACCTCTTGCCAGCCCCGCCTTAGGACCAGGCCCATCTCCCCGCACCCCCTGCTCTGCTCTCAGTGCCTCCTATGGCCCTCAGAACTGGGGCCTCAGAGCCCAGCAGTGAATTAATGTGCACCTACTGAGCGCCTGCTGTGTGCCCAGCACCAGGTTAACAACAGCGATCATGGTAACAATGGCAAACACATCTCAAGTGTTCTTGAGTGTTTGTCTGCCAAGGAGCTTTCTAATCAAACAGCATGTATTATCTCATTTAAACCTTACATGCCAGTCCAGGCCCTCTTCCCAGGGCCCCAGAACACAGAGCCCATGTAGCCATGGACTGAGGACTGGGGCTTGTCATCTGTGTGCAACAGAGGAAGCCCCGGTCCTTGTCAACCTCTTCTATAACAGGGTCCAGAGTTTCCCATTCTTTGGCTTTGGGGGGAAAATTTAAAAAGCCACCTCACCAGCAAAGGACTGAAAATCCCAGGCTGCTGTTATCTGCAGTGTACTTAACATGACCTTGAGTAAGAATAAGAGATTCCATCCCAAACCCTTGAGACAATGGCTGTCTTCCAAGTGCTGAACGTTCACGCACAGCCTTTAAATACAATCAATCAATTCAGGCCTGGCAACGTGGAGAGTCGCCCTGCAACTTCAGCCAACTCCCCCCAGCTGGCAGGTACTATTGTTACCCCCATTTTACAGATAAGGAAACTGAGGCACCAGTGCTGGCTCCAGGGCTCCAGCCACAGCCACCCAGGGTCACGTGGCTGGTACGTGGCAAGGGCAGGATTTGAACCTGCTTCTGTTGACTCCAAACCCCCTGTTCTCGGCCACATGCTCTCTGGCCCCAAGCACAGGGCCTGGACTGGCATGTCCTCTGTGGAGTATTTGCTTTTCCCTTCTCGCCCACACTGGCTCCTCCCGACTGGGCCTGGGTCAGCAGTGCAGGGTCAGGAAGGGGGACAGTCCACCCCCGCCATGGCTGGGAAGGAAGGACCTGTGTGCAGGAGATGGCAGGAGGGGAAGCCAGTGAGGAGAGGGTGCTGGCCTCAAGGCCCCCAGTAAGAGCCGAGCTAGATCAGTACCATCTCCACCCCATGCCCTGGCTGCTGTCTTAAGAAGGCCGGGGTGTGATCTGGGAGGACAGGGTCACCAGGGAAGCCACAATGCCGGGGGCCCCCTCAAACCTGCCACTTCCCAAAGAGAAGAACGACCAGCTGGGCAGTGTCCAAAGCCCCAGCAGGCCCCTCAGGGCAGCCTCCCTCTCCAGGAGCCAGAGCCAAGGCCTGCACAGTTACCATGGCAACCACCACCCTCCATCCTGTAGGCCCAGCTGACAGTCATGGTTTCCGTAATTTGGGGGGCTCTGGGAAGGTGGGTGGGGGGTGGGAGTGCTGGGTTTGGCTGGGGCAGCCAAGTTTGTTTTAATTTTTGTCAAATCTGAAATCAGATCCATTTCCCAGGGTGCACCTCAGTTGTCTAAATAAATCAAGTGGAGGAAGGGGGCCGGGAACTGCATCCTCCTGGACCAGGGAGGCAGCGAAAGTGGGCCAGCCCTTATACAGGATCCCTCCCATATACATCCCCAGGGAGTCCAGGGATGGGCACGCAGGCCTCGGCCCTTCATAGACCAGGGCCTGAGGTTCCAGATCCCTGTTCCTGGGCCAGCTCTTTGATCCTCCGAGGCCAGGTTCACAAGCATCCATGGAGCACCTGCTGTATACCTGGCCTGTGCATCATTGTACTGAGATGAACCAGGCTCACTCCTGCCCAGGAGATGTCCAGAGTGCTTCCATGTTCCAGGACCCGCCGTGGTGTGAGGCCACGTCGTAAAAGTGGTTACCATTTTGAATGTCAACTATGCTCCAGGTCCTGGGCTTTAAAGAGGATATCCATTCACTCATTCATTCATTCATTCGACTGGTCTTTATGAGCAGCAACCACTCTGGAAAGCTGCTTGGCAGCATTTATTAAAACTAAACATTGGGGGCTTCCCTGATGGTGCAGTGGTTGAGAGTCCGCCTGCCTATGCAGGGGACACGGATTCATGCCCCGGTCCGCTAAGATCCCACGTGCCGCGGAGCGGCTGTCCCCGTGAGCCATGGCCGCTGAGCCTGCACGTCAGGAGCCTGTGCTCCGCAACGGGAGAGGCCACAACAGTGAGAGGCCCGCGTACCGCAAAAAAAAAAAACTAAACATAAGCCTATGCTAGTATCCAGCTGTGCCACTCCTCGGTCCATACCCCAGAGAAATGCCCAAATAAGTCCACAAAAAGGCACGTGCGATTCTTAACAGCCCCAACCTGGGAACAACCCAAGTGTCCGTCAACAGGAGAATGAGTCGGGCAGGAGATTTCAACTGGGGATGATTTTGGCCCCCAGTGGACATGTGGCCATGTCTGGAGACATTTTTGGTTGTCACAACTGGGGTTTGAAGGATGCTCTTGGCACCCGGTGGGTGGATTCCAGGAACGCTGTTCAAAACCCTACAATGCACAGGGCAGCCCCACTGCAAAGAATTATCCAGCCCAAAATGTCAACTGTGCCGAGGCTGAGAAACCCTGTGGTACGTCCTTTTGGTGGAATACTACCCAGTGATGAAAAAGAGCACACTGCTGCAGCGGCATGGACGGAGCCGCCAGGCGTAACGCTGGCAACGGGAGCCAGATGCCGAAGAGCAGAGAGTGTCCGAATCCAATTACACGAAGTGAAAACCCAGGCAAAGCAAACCGATAGGGAAGGAGGTCAGAACGGCAGTAACTCTGGGGGAGAGTCCATCGCAGGTGGGGGTGAGGGAGCTTGCGGGGCTGGAGATGTTCTTCTTGGCCTGAGTGGGGTCCCAGGAGTGTGTGTATATGGAAAAATGCCTTGAGCTGGACATTAAGATTTGTGAGCTCTACTGCAAGCACACTTTATCTCAATAAAAAGTGTAACAAAAAGTGATAAAGAACCACAGCTATAAGGAAAAATAAAATGCAACAATTAAAAAAACACAAGCACCCGCTGGGGCACCAGCTGTGATGGACCCCCAGGGCACCTTCACCACAGCCCTGCAAGAGAAGGGTGCCATCCTTGTTTCACAGACTTGCCCAAGGCCACAACAAGGGACAGAACCAGATTTGAACCTCACTCCATTCCGTCTTTGTTTAAAGATTTGCTCTGTCCAAATCCACGGCAGCCTTGGGAGACAGGCACGGCAGACATCAACACACCCACTTAACAGATATGAAAATGAAGGTCCAGAGACTGCAGGACTTGCCCAAGGTGTCACAGTTGTTGAGCTGAAGCAGAATATTGTTCCACAAAGTGAAGAGACCCGCTGGGCAGATGGTCCTAGGCCTCTCTCCACTTACATGCCTCTAGCAACAGGGAGCTCCGCACATGACACACAGCCCTGCCCAGGCTGATTGGTTCTGGTTATAAGCTATGGAGCCTCAGTGGGCTGAGATCCCTTAGAAGGAGTGAGCTCTCCCTTCCTTGTCCCTGCCCCCAAGCCCACTTCTTAGAGTCCCTGTAATTTGACAACTCATTGAATTTGGCCAAAGTCTCTGATTCCCAGATGCCCAGCAGGCCTCCGTGCCCAGTGCAGACAGCTGGAGTGGGGGAGGCAATGGTGAGGGAACTGGGGCCGTCAGCTTGGAAGAAAACCTGGGATGGATGGTCCACAGGAAAGAAGCTCCAGCCAAGTACCCTCTCCAGACGTCACACCTCAGCCATCGCTGAAGAGAAGGGCAGGGAAGGCCCCTGGCGGTCCAGGGTCCCACTGTCTGTGAGCTGCCCCAGCCTCAGGAGCCCATCCACAAAGAAGGTGCACTGCAGGGGAGGCTCCTGGAGTCCTAGGCAGTGGGTGTGGATGCCTCCCCGGGCCCTCCCGGCAGCTTGGACGTCCCCCTGATGACGGTGTGGTCTGTCCTAGCCTCCCGCCCCCAACCAGGCTGTGCTCTCCAAGGGCAGAGCATATCCGACCCTCTCTGTGCCCAGAGGCCCACCTGGAGCAGCAGCTCAGGGGTATCTGCAGCCTCAGGAGGGAGTGAGGTCCCCGTCACTTGGAGGCATCAAGGAGGCTAAGGAGGGACTTCTACACCAGAGGGATCTGCAGCCTCCCTCCCCACCCTGAACTCCCCCTCCTCTCCTTTCTAACATCCATCACTCACTATTCATATATTCAGCCCCTCTTCACTGAGGGTCCCCTCTGTCTGGCCCACAGTGGCTCCGGGAACCCCAAATAAAGAAGACATGGTCCCTGCCCTCCAGAAACCATGAGCAAACACTCCGTGGAGACACAGACGGAGAAGGTGAGGGCTGGACAGAGGGTGATGACAATCTCCCTCAGCCTCCTGGGGGCCTGTTCCCACCACACATCTCCCCTGCCTGCCCCTGACCACCCACGTACACACGTTCACGTGTGCACTCCCATGGAGCCCCGTAGCCCCTCCCGCACGTACACGCGCTAACTCGCGTGCACACCATCCTCCACGCCCCCCAGGCTGCAGCCCTGGGCACAGCGACCTACTCTTTCCCTGGGGAAGCTCATGAGCCCTTTATCAGAATAATGTTTTTAAGTGCAAAATTGTTCTTAAAAGAATGCTTAGTATTAGAAAGGAAGGAAGCCAGCTCTGTTAAAATAGTTGTCAAAATATTTTTTAGAAAAACAAATTTGTGATGGGGGTGTGTTTCGTTATCAACACAACGGATAAACAGAGCTGGGGCGGGTCTGATGCCGTCTGCCTGGGAAGCAGGGATGAATGTCAATGACATTCCGAGAGCTCTACAACGACCACGATGTGGCACGGAAACATTGAATATCGGTGACTGCTACTGGTGACAGTCGCAGGAACTGCCAGTAACCCCACCGTGCTTGGTTGTCTCCATTCATAATAGATAGAAATGCTCCATTTCAGTCAGAAGTCAGCGAAAACAAACATGCAACTTGTCCCCATCCAAGTTCACAAACCTTAGTTTAAGACCCTCCTTCTAGAAACTTTCTCCTCCTGGGCGCTGGGGACACCACAAGCCCCTGAGCAGATGCCCTTCCTGCTTCGTGGACTCCACCCCTTGAATGCTGGCCCTTCTCAGGCTCCCCAGTCCCCGATGTCCCTTCTCCATCCTCTGACCCCACACCCTCTCCCAGAGCCTTGACAACCGTCCCTGGGCTGACCAGGTCCTGTCTGGTCCTGGTCAGGGACCCTGACAGGGTCCGGGTCAACCCTCAACACAGGGTTGAGCTGGGGATCCAGCATTTGCCAAACAAGTGAATGGATGGATGGGTGAATGGACTGACAGATGGGTAGGTGGGAGGGTGGGGTGCGGCCTTTGGGTAGCTGGACGAATGGATGATTGAATGAGTAGATGGTTGGGAAGATGGGTGAATGAATGCACGGATGTAAGAGTTGGATGGATGGGGGGTGGGTGGGCAGATAAATGGATGCAGAGATGAAAAGATGGATGCATGGATGGGTGGATGGATGGATGGATGGATGAAGTAAAGAAAGGTGGGTGGGGAGATGGGTGGGTGGGTGCATGGGTGAATGGGGGACAGATGGATGGGTGGGCATATGGGAGGGTGACTGGGAATGTGACTCTTTAGTAAATGGCAGCTCCAGGACTCAAACCCAAGTCTACGGGACCACAGGAAACCCTTCTGGTTGGGACTCAGCACCATCTTCCACTCCTCTTTGAGGGATTCCCACCCTCAGTCTCAGCACTCCTCCTCACAAAACGCTCAACTCCGTTCTTTCTTGGAGCTTCAAGAGATCTCAGGGACCGCCTAGGCCAGCGCTTCTGAGCCTCAGCATTATTGACATTTGGGGCTGGATAATTCTTTGCTGTGGGAGGCTGTCCTGTGCGTTGTAGGATGTTTGACCTTTATCCACTGGAAATCAGTAGCACACCCTCCCCAAGCCGTGACAGCCAAAAGCATCTCCAGACATTGCCAAATGTGGCCCGAGGGCAAAATCACTCCCGACTGAAAAATCACAGTTGATACAGCTCCACCTTCCCTCACCAACAATTTTAGGGATGAGAAAACTGAGACGCAGACAGGAGGAGTGGCCGGCCTGAGGTCACGGGGCTTGCACATGGGCTCGGCCTCTCTCCCAAGCCCAGCGCCTCCACATTCACACAGCACTTCACCATCAGCCGAGCCTTCTCCTCCTGCTTTCTCATCTAGATAAGCCAGATGGAAACCGGCGCCCAGAGAGGTCCAGCTGTTTGCTCAGCATCACACAGCAGTAAGCACCAGTGTCAGGATTTGAACTTGGGGGGAGACGAGGGAGACGGGGGGAGCAGAGCACAGCTCCACAGGGCAGCTGGGGGCGGAAATGTGGAAGGCAGCCCTATAGGAGGGCTGGAGGGAGGGGAGCTGAGCAGGAAGACATTCTGGCTGATTAAAAAGACATATCGATTTCTCTCCAAGGGAAACAAACAGGGCCAGTTGTCTCCCCACGGGACCATGACGCGGTCTGAGGGAGGCGACAGGTCAAAGCTGGCTTCTGACACGAAGCTGCAGCCCAGGCAGGACGGACGGTCAGAATCCAATCGCGTTTTAACTGCCCCAGGAGGGGCTGGCTCTGCATCAGCCGGCCCTCTTTCCAATCCTCCTGCCGCGCACCAGTCACGAGGGGGCTTCGCCTGGTCCGGGCTCTCGGGCTTCACAGGGCCGGCGCACAGGCTGCCCCCCAACCCGCCGCCGCCACCGCCAGCCTGGGCGGCCCGCACGAGCTGGCCTCGGCCAGCAAACGGGCGATCTCGAGGAAGGCACTGAGCTGCACCCAGCGCGGGGGAGGCCCTGAGGGGACGCAGCGCCCGCTCCAGCACAGCCTTCCAGAAGCGTCCTTGCATGCTCAGCTTCCACTCCTGTCTTCTCCCTACCCACACCCCAGGCTATAATCAGCACCCCTGGCGACCCCAGCTTGGCTTGGAGCGTTTGACCAGGCCGTTTCCACAACTGGGCTGCCATGCTCCTCTGCCCACTTCCCATCAAAGTCTCTCCTGCCCTGCTTTTTCTCCACTGACGGCACCTGCTGCATCCCCGGTCAGGACGGGCTGACCGCTGCAGCCTCCTGGTGCCCTCAGCCCCTCAGGGTCCCTCTGCCCGGTCTTTACCCCATTTTTCTTCACTGGAGTATGATTCGGGTGCGGCTCTGCCTCTCCCATCAGGCTGGGGACTCCTAGGGGTCACTGCTGGGTTCCAGGCCTGGTACACCATGGTCCCACCCAACATGGCTCAACAGCCCTGGGGGCACCTCCGCTCAAGTCTGGAACAGTGTCCAACACTACTGAAGCTGGGCTTCGATAAACACTTGCTGAATCAATCAATCAATCAATCAATCTTCATTATAGGTGCCTCCTGCTTGGTCTGCAGACCTTAGTCTCTCTCCCTCAAGCATCCTCCATTCTGCTCCAGGAGGGACCATTCTAATAAATGAAATTACTCATGTCCTATCCCTGCTGGACCCCCTTAAATGGCTCCCCAGTGCCCACAAGACGGAGAGCAAGCTCTAACCTGACACTTCATACCCGGCTATCCAGCCCCTGCCTCACACTGTTACAGCCACACTAAACTCCTCACTGTTCTCTACACTATTCCCTCTGCCTAAAATACCATCCCTCAACTGTTCTCCTGGAAAACTCCTACTCATGCAGCAAGACCCAGGCCAAATGTCCCCCCTCCAGGTAGGCTTCACTAATGCTCCCAGGCTGGATCAGGGGCAGCTTCTGCACCTGTAGCTCTCTTTGTTTTTGTTTTGTTTTGTTTTTGGCTGCATTGGGTCTTCGTTGCTGCTCACAGGCTTTCTCTAATTGCGGTGAGCGGAGGCTACTCTCCATTGCGGTGCGTGAGGTTCTCATTGCAGTGGCTTCTCTTGTTGCAGAGCACAGACTCTAGGCTCGTGGGCTTCAGTAGTTGTGGCACGCGGGCTCAGTAGTTGTGGCTCGCGGGCTCTAGAGCACAGGCTCAGTAGTTGTGGCGCACGGGCTTAGTTGCTCTGCGGCATGTGAGATCTTCCCGGACCAGGATCATGTCCCCTGCCCTGGCAGGCGTATTCTTAACCACTGCGCCACCAGGGAAGCCCCCTGTAGCTCTCTTTATATATGAATCTCCAGGTGACAGTATCTGAGATTGCCCTGTGAGTCAGGCTCTCCCTGGCCCAGCCAGGTTCCTCTAACTGGCCGTCCAGTCTACCTGCTGACCAATGAGCGTGCAGCATCCACTCTGACTACCGTGAACATCCCCAGGGCATAATTTGATGCTGACTTTTAGTTCTGAGAAAAACAACCTTCTCTACACCAGATGGAGGGAAACGGACAATTTCCCAGACATGTGTTGCTTCTTCCAGCAACACTTGCCGTCTGTCTGGGCATTCCGCTTGGGCCAGGGCTGAAGGAGAAGGGGACACCTTCTCCGAAAGAACCCCTTCCCTGGCTGCGAGCAGCCCCTGGCCTGAGAGTCCTGGGCTCCGGTCTGCCCTGGCTTTGCCGACTACTCAACATGTGACCTCGGGCAGTTCACGCTCCCTTCCTTGGCCTCAGTCTCCCCAGCTGTAGAATGGGGAGTTAGCACACTCCCAGCCCTGCCACTGCATGGGAGGAGCTGAGAGTATCTGAGAGGTCATGGCGAGTGGGAAAGTACTTTGTAAACCGGAAAGTGATGAGCAAGCCCATCTGTGCCAGGCCTGGGCATTGGAGGCACAGAGTAAAGTGAGAGCCACAGGTCCAGCCCTCGGGGGCCTCACGCCTGGAGGAGGAGACAAGGCCAGCAACAAACAATTCCCTGAGGCAGGAGGAAACTAAGATAGGGAAGGACTGATAAAAGGCTAAGGGAGCCTAGAGAGGAAAAAGCTGAGATCCAGGAAAACTTCCTGTAGGTGGCGGCCAAGAAGCTGGGGCTGGTGGAGCTGGCAGGATTTGGCACCATGGAGATGGGGGAGAGGGCACTGTGGGGGCAGACCCAGCAGAAGTGAAGTCAGGGAAGCAGGGGTGTCAGGAAACACCAGCAGCTTGTTTGGGCTTCAGGGCAGAGTGCGTGAAGGGAAATAGCAGAAAGGCAGCTGGAGGCCAACCAGGTGGATCATGGAAGGCCCTGAATCCAAGCTAAGTGAAACTATTCTGGGGGTGACAGGGAGCTGCTGAAGGTTTTTGAGTGAGGAATGAATAAGCAAACAAATGGAAGCAGGCAGGCGGGGAGGGAGGAAACAGTACCTGACAAATGACAAACCACTTCCATGCTGGGAGCCCCAGGACCCCCTGATGGTGAAGGCGAGTGGGGAGGAGAGAGGGGGTCCAGGGGAGAGGCTCTCATCCGAGGCTGCCGAGCTTTAGGCTCCTGGTTGGGTGTTCTTTCCACTGAGCAGGGAAGAAAAGGGAGGGTGACGCCAGCTGTCAGTGGGGCAGGAGGGGTGAGATCCCCGGAGCCACCTGCTTAGACAGGAAGAGGTGGAGGAACGCAAGGCCAGATTTCCCAAGGGCCCAGACACCAGGAAAGGGCTCAGGACAGGAGGGGTGGGGGTTAGATTAAGGAGGACTTCCTGATAGTCAAGAGCCCTCAGAGGCCCTAAAGGTCCTTATCAGGAGGCCCAAGGTCCCGTCTGGTGCAGCAGGACTGAGAGGTAGCCCGCCAGAGGCAGGGGGATGGACTAAATGACCAGGGCAGGGGAGCAGGGCGATGGGAGAGGGGACTTCCTGCTGGTGACGGGCCCGTTTCTCTCCCCATGGTTAGGGCTTTGCAGGTTTTCCCCCCTCTCACTCCCCGGCCATCATGCCCTCTCCCCACCTCCACCCTGCAGGAGCCCGCACATTCCCACCCCCGCCAACACTGCTCTCCCTGGCAGCCCAGCCCACAAACTTCTCAGACCATCGTCAAAGACACAGGGCCCAGGTCCCCGCCAGCCTTCAGGACGCTTGTCCTGAGCCAGGGCACCCAAGCCACCCTAACTCTGAAAGCTCCACCATCAGCTCCAGTGTGCACAGAGCTGTCGCTCTGCACTTAACAGTTTGCCCAGTCGGTCAATGCTTGCCCTGGAATTCTCAGTGGACCCCCTGACATTCCCAACTGGTGGGGGGGGGTGGGGGGTGTCACAGAGGCTCCCATTTCACAGATGAGCAAACAGAGGGTCAGCAAAGACAAAGGCCTCTCGGCCAAGGAGCCAGGAACAGGTCATCATTCACACTCAACCAAGCCACAGTCCCGGCGGTCACCTCAAAGTCCTCTCCTTCCAACACCAACCCCAAAGCAGCCACACCTCCACTCGGACCCCGCTCTCCAGGCCCCAGCAGCACCTTGGGCCACCATCATCCCTTGTCACCATCCCACAGGTCCCCTCCAATGATGGTCTCCTGGCTGACATCTCTCCAAGGGAGCCAGAGTGACCCTCTCCTGCCCCAAATGGCCATAGCTGTCCTCTGCACGTGCCTGGTACACAGCACACACTCAGTAAAGGCTTGTTGACCGAGCTCATGAATGCGTGAGTGAAGGATGGATGAACAAGATCCCTTTCACCCCCAGAACCAACACACTGAACCCTCACAATGAACAGCACAAGGCTTGGCACCGCAGGGCTATGATGAGACCCTGGGCCCTGCCTTCTTCCTGCCCAGTGATGACCCAGGTCAGAAGGTCTGCAAGCCAGGTGGGCTTCAAAGCAAGAGCACCCACAGACCCCATCCTAGCAGCAGAGGGTCCCCCGGCAGGGGACCAGAAGCGAACAGAAGTGGGACAGGGCGGCAGATGAGAACCAGGACCACAGCCATGAAAGCACAGAGCGACGGAGCCCCGCCCACAAGGAACACGGAGCCCCGCCTCCACAGACACCACTGCCATGCTTCCTGACAAAGGCGGCCGGGAAATGGGCACCCCAGGCAGCCTCTCCTGACTTCACTGCCCAAGTATCCCCAACCTGCAGACAGGGAGACTGAGGGCAAGAGAGGGGAAGTGACTTATCCAAGGTCACTGGCAGCTGGCGGCTCCTTGCTCCCAGCCCAGGCTGGCGCCCTCCCCATGCCCAGCAGAAAGGCAGCCTTCACAGCCCGCCGGCTTCCACCGTGCATGGCTGGTTCGCGCCTCAGCAGAAGCGCTGACTCAGCGCTGGCTGGCGCGGGGGAGACAGCAGCCAGGAGCATGCCGGAAGGCAGGGGGCTGTGAACTACTCCAGGGGGCAGCCCCTGGCAGGGCACAGTGAGGTGGCTCCCTAAGGTAGACACTGGAACCCAGGAAGACCCTTGCCCGGCCACCTGGGACTGCAAAGCAAACGTCCCTGCTCCGGTGGAGGGGGGAGAACCTCGTCTCCAGGCTCCGCAGGGGGCAGCCGTGTCCTGGATAAAAGCTGAGCCTGGGGATTCAGAGAAATTGAGGATTTCACGGCAGCTTTACCACATCCTGGCTGCACAACCTGGATAAAAGTTACTCAGCCTCGGGCTTCCCTGGTAGCGCAGTGGTTGAGAATCTGCCTGCTAATGCAGGGGACGCGGGTTCAAGCCCTGGTCTGGGAGGATCCCACATGCCGCGGAGCAACTAGCCCCGTGAGCCACAATTACTGAGCCTGTGCGTCTGGAGACTGTGCTCCGCAACAAGAGAGGCCGCGATAGTGAGAGGCCTGCGGACCGCGATGAAGAGTGGCCCCCGCTTGCCACAACTAGAGAAAGCCCTCGCACAGAAACGAAGACCCTACACAGCCCTAAATAAATAAATAAATAAAGTTACTCAGCCTCTCTGAGCCTCTGACAGCACCTACCTGTTGAGGTGGTTATAAGGGTTAAAAGGTGACACCTCAGGCAAAGCGTTCAGCACAGTAAGCACCAGCTCTTGTTATTATCGCTCCTGAGCCCTCCTCTGTGCTGGACACACGGCTGGGTGCTTTGCAGGAATCATCTCTAATCATCTTTAATCGTCCCATTATAGAGATGAGAAAACTAAAGCTCGGGGAAGGGAAGCTAGAATGAGTGCAGCCCACTGGCCCTTCTCCCACATGCAGCCAGTTACACGCCTAAGAAAGGCTCTCAAAGTCTAACCTAGGGTGGAAAATAGGTTTCCAACGGATTGGTCATGCTGCCACGGGTGCCCTGCTGGAGGATGCTGTTATCGATTAGCAATGTCTGCACGGATGAGGGCATGGGTACTAGCAGCGTAACTGGCACAAATGTACCTAAATCACAGAGATAGAATCTGATTTTCCCTGGAAACAATGTCCTCTGAAGGCATTATGTTCTACCTAAAGACTTGATGCCCAATGTCTTATTGAATCTACCACGAGCAGTGTTTACTCAGCTGTAAGTGAGGGCTCTGTTCACCTTTTGGGCACAGGTAATAAGAGTGATAACCACATGTGTGGCAGTTTTTCGAGTTTACAAAGATCCATTTTCGCATTACGTACTGCTTTGGTCTGCAGTGCAATCCTGTGAAATGGGTAAATACCACCGCCGTTTGACAGGTGGAGAAACTGGGGATCAGTGAGGCTAAGAAACTGGCTTATGGTCACACAGCAAACAACAGGCAGAACCAGCCCATGGGACTGTCTCACCCTGGTTCCCAATGCTTTCCACACGCCACCTACCCATGAGCCAGCACCACGGGAAAAAAAAACAAAGAGCACCATGGACCCCTTGACATTTCAGACCCAGTGTCCTCCCTGCTGAAACCCTGCTGACAGTGCAATGCTCAAGGGCCAGGGCGGGCAGGCAGGGAGTGGTGCTGACATTTGGGTGAGTGGACCTTTCCCACCCCAGCTCACCAGGTGGTAGAGGGCCCCAGCAGCCTCCTGGCTCTCCAGTGAGTCAGGTGGTGACTCAGGGCCTACCTCTGAGCCAGGGCCCCTCAGCTGCAGGGACACTGGTGCTCAGGACAGTCTGTCTGGGGCAGACCTCCCACACTGCCCTGCCCCCTCCCAGGCCTGCTGGTCCGGGTAGCCATTCCCGCTGGCCTGACCCCGATGCCTACATGTCCACCCATGTTCCTTCGGGTTCTTGATGGGGAGCAGAATCCTGCAACATCTGGAAATGCGAAGGGTCATTTTTGGTTGTCACAATGATTGAGGGCCACTACCTACCAATATTTAGGGACCAGGACAGAACACCAAGTGTCCTGTACTGTGCAAGACAGCTCAGACCACAAAGCACTGTCACACCCAAAGTGCCAACCGTGCCCGCACTGAGGAGTACTACTGCCCCCTCCCTGAGCTCCCTACCAAGGACGAGGGGCGGGAGGGAGGTTTCTGGCCAAGGAAGAACCCTGGAACCCTCAGCACCTGATCAATGACATCCCCCTCCCCCCCGACCCCAAGACCTGAAAGCCCAGCCTGAGTGCCCCATGATTAAGCCTCCGCTCCATTCACTACTGGAGAACCAGTGAGGACACTGCCAACACGCCCCCAGCGGACACTACAGGAGCACCCGTGGTGCGCCAGGCACTGTGCTGGGTGCTGGGGTCCCGCAATGAACAAGACAGGCTTGGTCTGTGTCCTGGTCACCTGATAGCACCCTGGAGGAGGCAAGCGTTAGATTCAGAATCACATACTGGCTAAAACGGAAGGACTAATAAAACAGAGGGGCTAAGGGGGAATCACAGAGGGCTGCCCTGAGGAGGTGGCACTTAACTGTGATTTGAAGGATGCAACAAAGGACCTAGCCAGGTGAAGAGGAAAGGAAAGCATTTCGAGAGGAAGAGCATGTGAGAAGGCCCTGAGGCCTGGAAGAGCTCGGGAAGCAGAGTGAGGTAAGCGAGGCCGTGCTTAGGGGGCTGGTTAGGACTTTGCTCTGCTCCTGCAGGGCAATAGAAACAGGAAAGGGTCTTGAGCAGGGGTGACCCGAGCAGATGAGAGGCAGCAGGTGGATGCAGGAAGAACTGTAGGAGGCAAGGTGGGTGGAGCCTCGCCCTGCGTGCTGGGGTCAACTGTCTCCGGTCCAGGCCCCTGGGCTCCCCATCAGGCTCTCATAACCCCTGTAGTCACCACCCACCAAATGGCTCAGCCACTGGGAGCTGGGTCACGGGCCAGGGTCTGACTAAACTCTGCCTCCTCAGTCCTGGTGCAGACCTGAGGTTCACACCTGAGGGCTTCCTGAGCCAGCGAGACACTGCACTGACCCCCACCGTCATCAGCAACTTCCAGAACATTCACATCAGCAGGACGCCCAGTCCTCACCCATCCGAGCTCCACGGCCTGAGCAAGGTGTCCCCGGACCCAGCACGAGAGCTGGCTCACCACCACCAGAGCCCTGCAGCCTCAGGCCTCCTGACCAGAGGGAGCAGCGGGGCCCGGGGCAGGACCCAGACAAACCCAGGCCGTACAAAGGATATGGGTTACACACCATCTTGATGCACCAGTTCCGGGGGCTGGTGGTCTGTCGCAGGCAGAAGAAGGCAACGGGCGCCAGGTCTGGGTGAGGGACGTCTGGATCGACTCCGTCCAGGGGCTCCTCCGGGCCTGGAGGGGAGGGAAGGGGGCTCTGGGGCCCGGGCTGCTCCGTGACTCCTGGCTCAGCTGCCGGGGCTGCGGCAGGGGAGGAGGGCAGTGGGGAGCTCTCGGCCATGTCGGCACTGAGCAGGGAGCCCTGCGGAAGAAAAAGAGATGGCACTTGGCGGGGGACAAGCTTGGCACCCATTCCGCGACCCTCCTCCCCCGACAAGGGGACACGGCTCAGACAGCCCAGCCTCAGGCCCCTCGGCCTCACTCTGGCTGTGAGGATTAGGAAAGAGCTGGTGGTCCTGGGGCAGGTCTGGTCAACCTTGCTGAGCCTCAGTTTGGGGAGATGAAAAGTGGAGAGAACAAAACATTCTTAGAGTGTACTTGTGATATTGTTGTGAGTTGTTGGTTGGTTGGTTGGTTTTTTTCAATGAGACTAGAGTTGTGTATTTATTGCATCATCGAAGTAAAGAAAACTTGCAGGAAAAAGGTGAAAGTGATCGTAAAGACAGACATTACTGCCAGGGTGATGTGTGTTACAAAGCAGAGGTTGGGGTGCCGTGGGACCAGATACCAGCGTGCCTGGGCAAGCCAGGATGGAATCAGGGCAGACTTCCCCGAGGAAGTGACATCTGAGACGAGACTTACAGCTGAGCCCAGAGGCACCCCCACCCATTGCCCCACAAAGCTGGGAACCCAGAGCCCTCACACACCAACCTCTCTGCTTTACAGATGGAGAAGCTGAGGCTCAGAGAAGGGACAGGATGGACACACAGCCAGGTAACAGCAGAGACAGAGCTCCACCAAGGCTGGATTCCTGGGTGTGTCACCTGGGCACCCACCCACGGCAGCACTCAGAAGGGCCCTGTGCTTGGTTTAAAGCCCGGCTGTCACCGACTTGAAATCCTTAATACTTTTTGACCGAGGGTCCCACATTCTCATTTTGCGCTGGGCCCTGCAAATCACGTGGCTGGTCGTGACTTGAACACAGAGGTACTCTGACATCCTGGCCTCGTCTAATGCTCATTACAACCCCAGAAGCCTTATTAGGCCCATTTAGCAGATGGAGAAACTGAGAAGGGAGGGGCATGCCAAGGCTACACACTGAACTACGGCATGTCTAGGGGCCAGAACCCAGCACCAGCCCACCAGATTCAGTGATGACCGACTGTGACCTTGCTTAGCCCCCTCCTCAGCCAGCCAACGGCAGGGCCCACCCCTCCGCACCTCACCCAAGAGGTTACCAATCCCTGAATCCTCACCCACTGGGGTCTCCTGGGCCCTGGCACCCTGGCAGTGCCAGGCTGGGCACTAAGAGTAAGAGATCCCTGGTACCCACCCGGCTGCTGCCCGCGGCCGCTGGGCAGTCAGCTGAGCTGCCCAGAGCTGATACATTTGGACATTTCTCTGGCTCCTGGGGGCAACAGGCGGGAGTTGGTGCCTCCTGCCACTTCGCCCGGCTGGTCAGACAGGCAGAGTTTTCTCCTGAGCTCAGGGCTTTGCTCTTGGTTCTAGAAAAACAGCACGGTCCTTACATAAGCTCCCAGGCACCCCGGCCCTCCACGTGTCAACCACTAGGAGGGAAAACATCCTCCCCGGAATGGCTGCAGGTGTGCTCACCGCTGTGCCAGCCCAAGTCCACCGCTCCCCGCACCGGCCCTCGCTCCCGCCAAGCTCCACCTCGTCAGGTCCCAGGGCAGCGGCTGCCTCCCCTAGGTCTCTGCTCACACGGCTCCCTCTGCCGGGAGCACCCTCTCCCCATCTCCCATCCACCGTTCTCCCAGGCCCTGACGATTCATTCATTTGTCCAACAATTATTTCCTGAGCACCTACTGTGTGCAGGCACTGTGAGGGCTCTGGGGTTAGGCTGGTGAAGAAGCCAGACTGGGCGCCAGCCCTCATTCAGCCTTCACTCCAGCAAGGGAAAGAGGCACACGGGTCAATTCATTTTTCTCTCTGGGTTTCCATAGCTCTTATCACCACCGAACATGCCGTATAATTTATGTATTTATGATTCAGTGTCTGTCTCCCGACCTGAAAGGAGGCTGTAAGAGAGCAGGGACTGTGGTCTGTTTCATTCACTGCTGTATCCCCCAGAGCCTGAAACAGTGCCTGGAACGTACTAGGCGCTCAATAAATATTTGGTGAATAAATAAAAAGTGCTGGGAAGTAAATAAACAAGGAAGAAAGATGGGAGTGGGGAGAACCCACCTCGCCCTCTCTAAAGAAAGACCTTTTAAGATAAAAACAAGAATCAGCAGTCACCAGCCATGGGTGGTCTCGGGCAAGAGCCCTCCAGGTACCAGGAACGGCTGGGAGGCTGGAACGTTCAGTGCATTTAAGGAACGGAAACGAGACCAGTGTGGCTGAGCAAGGGGCAAGGGGGGGGATGAAACTGAAGAGTTTGGCAGGGCCCACTGTGAGCCCACGGAAGGAGCTCGGGTTTTAGTTCAAGCGCAACAGGAAGCCACAGAAGGGTTTTTACTCAGGGAGTGCTTTGCTCTGGTCTCTGGTTTTAAGCTGTCCCTCTGTGGGCTGAAGGGAGACAGGGTGGAGGGGCAGGGCTGGAGCAAGGACAGCCGGAAGGAGACGGGAGAGATGGGCTGGGCTGGCCTGGGATGCTGGTGGAGGTGAAAGGAAGGCGGTGGATTTGAGGTATGTTTTACGGGCAGAAGAGCCTGGCCTCGCCTGGGCCCCCGTGCCACCGCACCTAGCTCTGCCGAAGTCCTGCCTGCGACCGCAGAGGTGGAAAGAGCTGCTGTGGCCTCTGGGACCACACAGAGCCGCTTCCTCTCCTCCCTCTAAGCTCCATCCACGTTGTACTAACTTGCTCTTTGCCTCGTTCGGCCCTGTTTAAAGCTGTCACACTGTGTTGTCCTTTGCCCTCACACCTCTCCCCACACGCTGCGGGGCTCCTAGAGACCACGACTGCCAAAGCCACCAACCCACTCCCCAGGGCCCAGCCAGCCTCTACCGCTGACCTGCTCCCTCACAGCAGCCCAGGCGACAGCCTTCGGGCCTGCTCCCCATTCCCAGTTCCCTCTGCTCCACGCCTGCAACCCAGCTCCTGGCCCCAGCTGCCCATGTGCCTACAGCGGAAGGCTCTTGGGCATTTGGCAGCTGGGGCCCCCTGGGCTCCAACCTGTCTGCAGATGGAGCCTCAGAGAGAGCAGAGGACGTGCCTTAGGTGGCAGCATTGGTGGATTCCAACTCAGGCCCATCTGGCCCCAGAGTCTCAGCTGCTTCCACAGCCAGAGCCTCCTCCCTCTAGATGGTCCCAGGGGGGCCCCGCAGGCAGTGGTGTCGTAACTCGACTGGCCTCCACGAGCAGGGACCCACCCCCACTCCTGACTCCACTGGCCTCCTGGAGCCTCAGCCTTCCTCTCCTGCCTCCCTCTGCAGGCCCCTGTGAAGGGGTGACGTAACCTCGATGGAAAGGCTCTCTAGGACCCACGAAGGTGGCTGTCCAAGCGTGTATGGGGCCAGCTGTGCCTTCCCCAGGGGCTGCCACCCAGCCCTCTCTTTGCTATCACCACCGTCACCAGCACCAGAACCGCCATCACCACCGTCACCGTCATCTCCACCATCACCACCACCGCCACCATCATCACAGCATCACAGAGGCTCTGATTGAGTCTGACACTGTACCAGGCAATGGGCAGAGGGCTTTCTATGCATTGTTTATGTCGATTCCCAACACAGTCCCATGACGTACAGACCATGCTTATTCCTACTTCATGGAGGAGACTGGGGACCAGAGAAGTCCACAGTGCCCGAGACCATGCAACTAGTATAGGGCAGGGTCAAGGTCCCAGTCCAGGTCTGCAACCCCTGAGCCCAAGCGCTGAACCATCACAGGCACCACTTTGGGACAAGGAAAGGTGCCCTGGAACCAGTCCTTCCCTCCCACTTAAGTCACCAGGCAGTACAGATATAGCTGCTGGTCCAGCCAAGACCCCCAGTGTGGGCAAAGACCCTCCAAGTCTTCCCGAGTCTATGGGGAAATCTGCCTCCCAGAGTTTCCAGAGCCTTTAGAGTGTGGTATGGGGAAGGCTTGTGTCTGCTGAGGCCTGGCCTGGTCACCCCAGGCCGTGTGCATGTGTGTGCGTGTGTGTGTGTTCACAGGTGCACACAGGCAATAAGCAACTTGTTTATCCCTTTGTCAACAACCACACATCAGCTAATGTCACAGCTCAAAGAACAAGCTACACATTCAATCCGGGAATTCTAGAATCCAGGAATCTCAGAATCAGAATATCTTAGAATCACCCAGCACCTTAGAGGCCCAAGATATTAATTACAGTCACCTTACACTCTATAGTGTACGTTTCAGAGCACAGGCACTGGAAACCGAGACCTGTGTCAGAGTCCCGGCTCTGACACCAGCCCACCTTGGCACATGGCTCAGCCTGGCAGGGACCTCAGATACCCTGTCTATAAAATGAGGGTGGCGGCTGTCCCGTGGCAGGCTCGCTGGGAGGATGAACTGGGGTAACACATCAGCACCTGGCCACGCCACCAGCCACTAGGCCAGCATACAATAAGCCTGTGATGGTCCCCCACGCTTGTGAGCGCCGTCAGCCACAGAATTCCAGAACCCTGGAACGTAGGCATCCCAGAAACACAGCGTCTGCTTTTAGACCCTGTGGGCTCCAGATCTTTACACAGGGAATCTCTGAAAAGACTGGGACCCCTGAAGTGGCCTAGTCATCACCACACACATTCACCAGCACAAAGATCACACAGTCACACTCACACACACCCTCACACACACAAGCACACACAGAGACATACATACAATTACACACTCACACGACACCCAGTCACACAGACATCCATCTTACTATCACACTCACAGACACGATCAAACTCACACACAGACACACACAATGACACACACTCACACACATACGTTTACTCACATAGATATGCACTCACACACCTCACACGCTCATTATCACAGACACACACCACAGCACCCACTCACACACCACACACACCAATGCAGAGCCCGCATCTAGAGGCCTGGAGAAAAGTCTCTATGACGCTGCAGGAAACCTGCCTCCCAGAATCTTCCAGCCGGTGTCTCAGAGCCCCTGGAACCCTCTGTCTGCTCCCTCTTCTGCATGACAGCCCTGCAGATGCGTGACGACAGCCCGCCCACCCCCAAGCCTCATCTTCCCCAGGCCTCTTGCCACCAGCTCCCTCATCCACTCCTTGGGTGGCAATTTCCAGATCATCTGCTCCTTGGGGCCCCTCATCAGTCATGTGCAAGTTTGCCTTCTTACCTCCGCAAGGACTGGGACAGGTTTGCACCAAGTCACCCAGAGTAGAGCAGACAGGTCACCTGCCTGATTCTGCAGGGACAGAGATGGATCTCTCTTGATGCAGTCTGGGAGCCCCAGAGCCCAGCTGGCATCCCAGTCAGACTGAAGCAACTATGGGGCATGTGGTCCGCTGGTCCCCTCTGATCTTCTTCAGAGGAGCTGCAGCCAAGTCAAGGCTCCTCTAGCCTAAAGAGGAATGGCTGAAATCTGGCCTCTAAGTGCAGAACCTGACACAAAACTTGCTCTGGTCTGGCCAGCTAAGCCTGTCCACATATTGCAGCCACCTTGGTTCTGTCACCAAAATCAACAGCTCACCCTCCCAGCTTTGCAGTGTTAAATGAATTGGATCAGCAACCCCTCCCATGATGGCTAACAAGACTCATAGCCAACATTATTTGTTGAGCACTTACTATCTGCCAGGCACCTCATTACAACCCAGTGAAGTAAGCACTTTTGCCCTTTCCGATTTATAGGTGAAGAAACTGAGGCACAGAGAGATTAAGGGATTTTCCCAAGGTCAAGAGCTACTTAGTCAAAGAGCTGGGATTTGGATCTCGGAGGTCCAAATCCAAGGTTCCCCGTTAAAGGGTTGTCCAGGCCGGGCTGTATACAGAAGGTTGCAGCCCCCTCCCCCTCCCCCAGTATCTGTCCGTGTGTCTGTCACTAGACATCATCATTTGTTTGTTGGCCCTCCGCCTCATGACAAGTACCAGCAAGTGAGGCTGTGTCTGAATCCTGATCAGTGTGTTTGAAAATTTCCCAGCAGGCGACTCTGCTGACCATTTTTCACTCGCTCTGCAGCAATTAGGACCTTGGGTCTTACTTCAGCGAACAAATCAGGGTGAACATGGCCCCTGACGGAGGGAGAGTATTCTAGCAGGAAGAGCACTGGGCCAGGAGCCTCAGGGCCCAGGTTCGAGTCCCAGCTCTACCCTCTCTGCACCGTAGAGTCTCAGCAAAGCTTCATTTCCTCTTGTACAAAATGTAGAGCAGGATCCTTTCTCGACCTCACAAAAGGGGCAGCAGATGGGAAAAGAGATTCAGAAAGCACCTTAATGCAAGAAAAACGGCCTCCCTGTACCAGGCCCCATGCTAGGCACTGTAGAGACATTTCTAAGCCTCACAAAAATCCCTTAAGGTGCAAGTTATTATCCCAATTTTACGAGAAGCCGATGCTCCCCTGATGCTAAGTGCCTTGCCCCTCGGGGCCAGGCCTGTGACCATGGACTGGCTCATGTGCCTCCCGGCCAGGACAAGAGCTGAGTGATCCAGGGTGGAGGCCTAAGCCCCTGGACCAACGATGAGTGAAACACAGCCCTGACTGCTCATCAGGGCCGGTGGTCAGGGCTGAGGAGAGAGAAAACCCTGACGCTCTTCTCCAATAGCATCATCAGCGAGCCTGCCCAGGCCAGAGCAGGAAAGGGGGATTCGGTAGAGGGAGGGCCTCCAAGATGAAAGAAGAAGGCCTGCAAGGCAGGGCCAGGCCTGTGCTGACCTCGGCCCCAAAAGACTGTGGCTTCCACCCTGGAGAAACCACTTCCCTCTCATCCTCTCCTGCACAAGGAGCCCCAGAAGCTCCCAGCACTTGCTCCAAGGGTATCCAAACACCTCGTGCTTCCAAAGCACCCCTCCCCACATGCATCAAACACAGCCCTGGTTCTCCTTTCTGAGAGCACAAGAAGAAATCAGGCCCTATGGCCATGTGCCCACACGGCACCTGGCACAGGGGATACCCCAGGCCGCTCCCAGGGGCACAGAAGCACCAAGACTTTGTCTGTTCCCTTCTGTTCACTGCTATGTCCCCCAGTGACTAGAACAGAGCTTGGCACATAGTAGGTGCTTAACAAATACAAAAGAGAAAGAGAGAGAAGGCAATCAGGAAATCAGATTTGTTTTCTTCCCTCCTTAGACTGGCAGCCACGAGGGGGAGAGACTCAGCCCACATCTTTCTGGATATCAGGAGCCACAGACCCACGAACCTATGCCCACAGGCCCATGAATCCACACACCCACAGGTTCACAGAAACATATACCCACAGATCTATAGATCCACAGACCCACGGACCTAAAGACTCACAGACCTACACACTCACACATTCAGAGATCCACAGACCACGGATCATGGAGCATGGGCCCACAGACCATGCTCCCAGCTCCCTGGGCTGTCTCTGAGCCCCCAACCCAGCCGTAGCACTCCTGGGGGCATAAGGATTGAGGGCACAAGGCAAGAGCACATCCTGGGAACGTGCGGGAAGAAAACATTCTGCAGCAAAGAACGAGAGAGAGCGGAGGGGCCGGAAAGGAACAAGGAGAAGGGAGGACAGAAGAGAAGAGGGGGAGAGAGGATGGGGGAGAGGGGAGGAGGGCGCTGCTCCCCCTGCAGCCCCAACCCAGCCCAGCAGCCTCTCTTTCCAGACATGGTTTTTGAGCACCCTGAGCTGGGGGCTGGGCGCCCAGAGAACAAGGCAGCCGAGGGGGAGACAGGCGCCACTCAAGGAGCCCCTCAAGAGCCTGTTACCAACTTGGACCATGTTCAGAAGCTGCTGGGGGTGGGACAGAGCAGTGCCCAGAAGCGGACTTTCCTGGGGAGCCCCACTCGGGGCACAGGGTGAGGGTGGCAGAGATGGCAGTGGAGGGGGACAAGGGCAGGAGAGTCGGAGGTGACCCCCCACGGGGTCAGGATGTGGGTCTGGGTCCAGGACCACAGGGAGGCTGCAGCCATTCCGGTCCTTGAAGCTGCTCCCAGCTTGGCTGCGGGCTCACGAGGGTCAGGCTGTCTGGAGCCAGCGACAGCGAGTGGGAGAGGAGGGCTTCTGGCAGCCACCTCCCCACCCAAGGTCAAGGGGAGTCAGGGCACAGGGATATGGAACTGCTGCTTGGTGCCCCCTGGTGGGCCTAGAAGATGCCCTCTCAGAAGCGCCTGGAACAGGGGTGGGGGGGAAGGGGGCAGAGGTAGCCCCTCCCCCAAGCTGCCCTCCACAGTGCTCCAGAAGCAGGCCTGGGCAGCTCTGAGAAGCCAGGCACGGAGCTCAGAGGTCCTGGTGTGGTACCCAGGCCCCCGGCAGGGGGGGGGGGGGGGCGGTGTTGGGGAGGCGGGAGCGAGTTTGGTGCCAGCCAGCTCAGCAATCCCCCCAGGATGTGCTCTTCCCTTTTCCTCCTCCTCCCCACCAGACTGCAGCCCCAGAATCTGTCCCACTCAGTGCCACCTGCCCTGACATCTACTGAGTCCTCTTCCTCTGGTCTCAGCACGGATGGTGGAGGTGGAAAGGGGACAGGGAGGTCTCTAGACTCCCCCGCCCAGTCCCCCCCCATCCCAGGCCGGGGTCCTGGAGCCTGAACAGAAAGTTTGTCCTCAAGGGTGGACAAGAGTTTCCAAAGCCAGTCCTTGGGGCTGAGGGAGACACTGATCCGAGAGGCGGCCTCACAGCACGGGCAGGGCCTGAGGATTGAGACCGTGGGGAAGCAAGCCCAAACTCCTCAACGATACCCTCTCCCGCGGGGCCTAGCCCACAGACCCACAGCTCCATCTGCACAGCACCCTAGCCCTAGGCAGTGCCAGTATCTGCTGGGTAAATCCCACAGGCGGCGAGAGACAGAAGGACAGACTGGCTCCCTGGTCAGGCCAGCCTGAGCACCCCAGCCCCTAGGACGCTGCTCACATGGCGTGTCAGACCCCATCACACTGCACGGCAGACGCAAGCAAGCTTCCTATCTCCCTCTTTCTCTCTCTCCCTCTCTCTCTCTCTCCCTCTCTCTCTCTCTCTCTCTCTCTCTCCCCCTCCCTCTCTCTCTCTCTCTCTCTCCCTCTCTCTCTCTCTCTTTCTCATACACACACACACACACACACACACACACACACGCAAATAGGGACACACGCACACATGCATACACCTGGGCCCAGAACATAGACTCCTAGGGCCAGAATACGGCTCAGGGTTCTCTCCAAATGCCAGTCTCACCCATGGCTCGGGAGCCCCCAGGACCCTAAAGGGAAAGAAAGACACAAGCAGAGCAGCTGACTGACGCCTCCGCCTGGGCCCATCCAAGAGCCCCTCCCCCAGGCATCATGACCTCCCCCAGAGGCCCTCCCACTCCCTGCCAAGGCCTCTTGCCCCCCACATCCCACACACACACCACCCAGCAGACAGTTAAAACCCGATCATCATGAACACTCATTATATAACCAGCCCCGACCTGCTGAGGATTCCTTTTACCCCCTAGAGTCCCAGCTCCAACCCCCCTCCTGGCTTCCTACAGCTAGGAATTGGGCACCCCCTGGGTGCTGACCAGAGAGGGGGCCGGCTCTCCCCTCTACCCGGGCCTCGAGGAAAGTTAAAGGCTGACTGGGATTTCCCCCATTCCATCCCCTGCTGCGGCTCTCCCTCCACCAGCACTCCCAGCTCAGCCCCCTGGACACTGGCACCAGCTATAGTCCCGCTGGCCGCAGAGCCGCAGCAGCTTAGGGGCCGCGGAACTGACAGCCCCCGGCCGGCAGCCTGACTTGTTGAGTAAATTTCTGCAGCGCTGGCTCAGCCGGCTTCAGCATTGGCACCGAGAGAACTTTCGTGGCCTTGGAGAAGGGACCGGTCAAAGTTTCCCGTCCTTCCTCCCAAGGCACCTACCCCGAAGGTACGGGGTGGGCGGCCGGCCTGATGGGCACGCGCGGGTGGGGGACCGGTCCCCAGAAATAAATAAATAAACGCCTCAATAAAGAAAGAACCCGACGCGCCAAGAAACTGGCATGGAGCGGAGCCCTCCTTTGCTTCCCCTTCCCCCCATCCCCACCCCCACCCCACCTACCTTGGCATGGACTTGGCCGGGCAGCGGGGGGTCGTCCACGTTAGAGCCGCAGGGGTGACGCGGCCCCCCGAAGCCAGAAATCGAGGGGGACCTGCAGCCCCGCCAGCTTCCCCCCGCCAATTCAGGATCAGCTGAGCCCCCGGGGCGCGAGGGGCGGCGGGCAGTGGGCGGCGGGCCCAGGGGCCCGGGCCATGGCGGGAGGAGGCGGCGGGCTGGCTGGAGTGTCGCGCGGCTCCGGCGAGCGGCGAGAAGCCGGCAGCGCGGACGAGCCGCGGACCGAGCCGGAGTTGGAGCGCGCGGCAGGCGGCAGGCGGGCGGGAGCGCGGCGCTCCGGGGCCGGGGCCGGGGCCGGGGGCGGGGGCGGGGGCGCTGCTGGGACCGAGCGGCGGGCAAGTGCCCGATGGGAGTCGCGCGGGCGGCGGCTCAGGGCCGGGGCGCGGGGTTCGCCCGGCTCGGCTGGGCTCGCGCCTCCGGCCCCGGGCTCGAGGCGCGGGGTCTGCGCGCGGCGGGGGCTGCGGAGGAGCCCGAGCGCCCGGCTGTGCGGGGACGTGCGGCAGCGGCGAGACCGAGCCGCGTCGCGTGCGAGGCAAAGCCGTCCTTATACTGACACCAAATGTCTTCGGGGAAAGCTGCAGGCGCGGGACGCTGGAGGGGGGAGGCGTGGAGGCGACAGACAGACTGACGGCGACGGCTGGTGAGTCCCCACTTCTCCCAAGCGGACAGGTAGCCCCCAGCCTTGAGGCTACTCCTTAAAATTCAGGGTCGTGCCCGGGGGAGGGTCCTATCCCCTCAACATGGGGGCTGCGTCATGCATAAAAAGGGAGGGACCCTATTACCGACCACTCCCAAGTCCCAGGTGCCTGGTTTGGCCACATTACAGTCCGGATTCTCACCGAGATGCTGTGAGAAGGGTGGGGAGAGGGTCCTTCACTGCCCCAGTGAGGGGCTGCCCATCTAAGACCACCAGCTTTTACAAGGTGGAGCGTGGCTAGAACTCAGCTCCAAAGGTCACTCCACAGCCCAGGCAGCCTCCCCTCTTCTCATCCACATCCAGCTTCTTCCCACCCTTCAAGGCTTGGCTGAAAAGCCACCTCCTCCAGGAAGGCTTCCAAGAGGGCTCCCAAGTGGAACAGATGCCTCTCTCCAACTGCAAATGCCCCAGCCTTGCCAATTCCCCTGGGCAGCCCAGGCCACAGGTGCCTGAGGGGTCAGGAACCTCAGCTCAGCTCTCCCACCCCCACTTCATCTTCTTGGAGGTTGGTGAGTGGGGGCATCCTGCTGAGCTGGGGGCTGTGGTGGGGGGATACTGAAGCCTGCCCTGATACCGCTTGGTCTGGCAGATGGACAGAATGTTGGGGGAAGGTGCCTTCAGGCTTGATCCCAGCTTGGCCCCTTCCTGACTGAGGGCCTTGGGCAAGCCCCTTAAGGTCTCTGAGCCTCAGGTTCCTCATTTGTGAAATGCGGGTAAAAGTTTACACTTTGCAGAATGAGAGGAGTCTAAAAAGGTTTTAGCACCGTGCCTGGCGCATAGTAGGTGCTCAATAAATATTCACCACTTCTTACCTTTTCGTCTGTCCAGGAAAACAAAACAAACCTTTGTCACCAGACCACAGTGCAAGGTCTTACAAGCACACACCAGGGTAGGCGGTGTCTCACAGGCATGAACTGAGCAAGCCAGAAGGTGTCCACCGGTGGGATGGATTTATTTCAGAATAGAGTGGGCTTCAGATCAGGAGTCTCGGGGAAGACCTCATCAAAGGCCAGAGGCTTGCACCGGGCCTCGAAGGCTTGTGCAGGATTGAGATAAGAGGAGACGGGGTGGGTGGAGAAATGGCATCGAGAAGGGAGAAAGGACATGCGCAAAGACATGGAGGTAGGAATGAGGTGGTGAGAGCAGGCACTCCATGCCCTGACCGGCTGAGTGCCCAGCTGGACAGCCCCAGGCCTGCGAGAGTGAAAGAGATCAGGCAGCAAGGCAGGGAGAAGATGCCGACTATTGCTCGCTTCCTCTCCATTCTCCTCTGGCAACACTTACATTAAGTTCAAAGGCTGGACGGGACCCTGAGAAGCCACCAGATGGTGAGTTCTCAGGACTGGGGCTTTTCAGTCACAGTCTCCCAAAGTGACTGCTCAGCTGCCCCCACCCCAGTTGCATACCTGGAGTGACATAAATCTCACCATCTCATGGGGCAGCTCCTTTGTTCTCTGTGCATCTCTGATCATTCAAGTTCTGTTTCAGATTTAAGGAGAAATTTGTGCCCCCCTCCATGATCCAAGTCCCTTTCCTGTCCCGACAGGACTAGCAACCCCTCCCAGCCTCCTTCAAGCATCCACACTGGCAGGAAGTCCTGCTTTATGTCCAACCTAAATGCTTTATGCTTCAACTAAAACCTTCATTGTCCAGTCCTTCACTCTTCTGCCCACCCCACCGCTCATCACTGGGATGGGCTCTGTGGACATGGAGGGCGCACATAGACTAAAGGTCATGGAAGGACTGTTGACGAGGGGCAACCCTCAAAGCTGCTGGTGAATGGGAGTGCAATTCCAGGTCTCCGCAAGAAGCAAGGCTGTGGCAGTCTCTCCTGGAGGCCCTCGCTGGCTGCAGGAGCTTCATTTATTCATTATTGCTATTTATATTGGGCCTGGTATTTGCAGAAGGCTGCAGCAGCCGTGCACACTCATTAGGCCCCGCCGTGCCCTGGGAGCGGGAGCCGGCCAGGGCCCTGCCAGGAGGTAGGTGTGATGGGCCCCAGCCCGGAGTCCCCTAGTGCACCCACCTGACAGCTGGGCCAGGCTCCCTATCCCCTCCCCCAGGGACAAGACCCAATCCTTGTTGGACCCTCACTCCCTATTCCAGCAGCTGCTGGGCTGCCCGTCCCCGAGGAGAACTTTCTAGCAATTGTAGCGGCTGGAAGGGTAGGGAACACCTGTCAATGGGGATAAGCAAGCTGGGACTAAAGGAAGCTGGGGCAGGATTCCTGCCCTAGGACATGAGATAGGTCCCTTCCAGGCCTAAAGATCCAAAGAGTACAGAGACAAAGATTCCAATATCCTCAGAATCCACACGGATTTATTTCTCAAACACTTACAAAGCATTTTTCTGTGTCAGGCCCTGGTCTAAGCCCTTGACAAATATTATTAACACGTTTAATCCTTTCCGCAGTCTTGTAAATTGTCACTACTATTTTACAGATGAGGAACCAGTGGCAGAGAGAAGTTAGGTGACTTGCTCAAGGTCACACAGCTAATAAATGGCAGAGCTGGTATTTGAATTCAGGGGACCAGGCTCCAGAGTCTGTGTTCTTAACGAGGATTCTGGATTCTAAGATTCAAAAACTCTGAGGCTTCCCTGGTGACGCAGTAGTTAAGAATCCGCCTGTCGATGCAGGAGGCACGAGTTCGAGCCCTGGTCCAGGAAGATTCCCACATGCCGCGGAGCAACTAAGCCCGTGTGCCACAACTACTGAGCCTGCGCTCTAGAGCCAGTGAGCCACAACTACTGAGCCCACGTGCCACAACTACTGAAGCCCGCGCGCCTAGAGCCCGTGCTCTGCAACAAGAGAAGCCACCGCAATGAGAAGCCCATGCACCGCAATGAAGAGTAGCCCCCGCTCACCACAGCTAGAGAAAGCCCGCATGCAGCAACGAAGACCCAACACAGCCAAAAATAAATAAATTTAATTAATTAATTAATTAAAAAAAAAAAAAGGTTCAAAAACTCTAAGGTTTCCAGGATTCCCAACAGGCAGAATAACCCCACCTACTAGAGCAGGGAGGGGACGGCCTGAGATACCCTCACATGGGCCACCCCGTGCCGCTTCGAGCACATTCCGCCAGGGCATGGAGAGGGACTGCTCTCAGCCCGGTACCCTGGATGGCTAAGAACCAGGCCCTGGGAGCAGCCCACCATGATCAGAGCTAGGGATAGAAGAAAACCAATGGCAGAAAACGAACTTCAACATTCCAAGAGCTTTTATTAAGCATCTACTGGGTACCGGGCCTGTGCCAGGGCTGAAGGACGTGACAAGATAGAAGGGTAACAGAAATGCTGACTGTGGATGAAACAAGGTGGAGATTTGGAGTCAGACTCAGAGGGAAGGTGGGCCAAAGCTGGTCCCCCCAGAGGCAGGTGCTTGATGGGTTCAGAGAGGCCAAGATGGACCCAGAGCCCAGTCTGGAGGGTCGTGGCTGGATTGGGCAGGGGAGAGAAGAACCCGAAGTTTCAGAGGGGAAAGAGCAGAGAGTGAAAGGAGAGGAGAGAAGATGAGAAGCCTGGACCACAGGGCAGGAGAGCCCCTGGGAGGGGCCCCCAGAGAGGAGGACCCTGATGTGCCCGTCCCCTCTCCCCCAGAAAGTTGCTAGATGCACACAGGCTTTGTGAGGGTGGGGTTTTCAGTGTGGGAATGTCAAGAAAGGATGAAACCCCCTGGGAGCTGCTGTGCACAAGGCCAGCCCTGGGCAGGTCAGCCAGTCCATCCGCCAATTGGACTAAGCTGGCGGAAGCAAAGGTCAGAGCCAGAGGGGCCCAGGAGGACACTGGCACCCCTTCAGGGTCGCTGCAGCCACAGGAATCCTTCCCAGGCTGGAAGGGTGGTGGTCCAGCATCTTACCCAGCTGAGGAGAGGCAGCCCCCTCCCCGAGACAGGGGCCCATATCCTCTATCACCCCACTTAACCCGGTGAGAGGGATCATGGAGCTCATTTTACAGATGAGAGAACCAAGATCCAGAGAAATTAAGTCAATTGCCCAGGGTCACATAGCTAGTGAGCGGCAGAAACAGGATTCTATGCCACAGTGAGTGTGTGTGTGTGTGTGTGTGTGTGTGTGTGAGAGAGAGAGAGAGAGAGAGAGAGAGAGACAAGAAGAGGGAGGATAGAGATCCATCTCCAACTGCCCAGGAAGGAGGCTGGAGATGGGCAGAGGGAGAGGGGACAGATCTCAGGACCCCCAGTTTCCTGCCAGGTGGGAGAGCCCTGACTCACAGCCAAAAGAAGGCTTTGTTGCCCTAGAAGCTTCCCAGATGGGGCTTGAAGAACCTAGTCTGGGCGCAGTGGACAGGGCTGCTGTATGCCCCAGAAGTCTGCAGTGGGTGGGGGCGGGGGCAGGGGCAAGGAGAGTCAGCAGCTTTATTCCAGGGTGAACGTCCGAGAAGAGAACGGCAGCCCTGCCCAGACCCCCAGCCCAGACAGGACACCAGAAACCCCCTAACAGCCAACTAGCGCTTGACCATTGGCAAATCACCCCCTCTGTGCCTCACAGCATCCGGCGCGCATAACCCGGCATGCAGTAGGTGCTCAGCATTTGCTCAGTGCATTCCTTGAATGCCAGCACTCAGTCATTTCTAGGTCCATGTTACTGATCAGGGAATTGAGGTGATGTGGCATGCGGACAGTCACTCCAGGTGGCCACTCAGTGACATTTATGAACCACCTACTATGTGTCAGGTATTGGATGTACGGAGACGAATGAAACCCAGCCCAGCAGGGGGATGGCCATGTTCAGATAACCGGTGGTAAGCGCAGTGGAGAAGGGGGCCCGCAAGGAAACCGTCTTTTCTGGTGGGGGAGGGTCAAAGCAGGCTTCACATGCAGAGCAACCCTCTGAAGGCTTGGCTGGGGGGTGGGCGCAGTGGGCAGCGGGTGGGCAAGGGCTTTCCTGGCAGAACATTGCAGGAAGGTCATCTCAGGCAGGGGTCAGGAGGAGAAAGGCCTGGGGCTGTGAAGGAGCAGAGCTTGTTTTGGGAAAAAACCTGCTTTGAATGCCAGGCCAAGGGGATGCAAGGGAGGAGTGGCAAGGTCAGGTTTGTTGTGGAAGCCCGGACCTGGGTGCCATGTGAGAGCCCATCGCAGGAGGCAGGATGAGGGCCCAGAGACCTAACTAGCCTGGGCTGTATTGCTGACAGGAGGGATGCGGACAGACTTGAGGGATGCTTTGGAGTCAGAGGGACAGGACTTAGAAACTTAAGGAGGGAGGGCCCTGGTTTCTGGTCCTTCCCCAGGTGGACGGTGGTGCCTGACATCTCCCCCAGCCTGGGAAGGCAGACAGTGGGATGGGGGGTGAGACAGGCACAGTGAGGGAGACACAGCAAACGAGAGAGATGGGAGAGTATGAGATAAAGGACATGGGAAGAGAGAGGTGAAGGGAGAGACCAGAGACACAGTGGAGCCGGAGGGGAGAGCGACGGGAGGAACCAAGGGAAATCAGCCTCTGCTTTCTTCTCTCTGTCTCTGTCTCTGTCTCTGTGGGAGCGCTTCTCCTTTTTCCTGTTCCTGTTTCCCATCTCCCTTCCTCCTTTCTCTGACTCTGTCCATCTTTCTCCCTCCATCCCCCTCTGTCCATGTCCACCTCTCCTCCCAGTATTCCCCTGTCTCCCTAACTCGGGGGGCCACTCCCTCTCCATCTGTCTTCATCCTCTGTGTGTAAGTCTCCCTGCACACATGCTCTCACTGTCTTTTTCTCTCTGCCCTTCCTGCTGTTTGGAGAAAGAATAATGGAGCAGGCAACTCTTCCCTTTATCCTCCGCTGGACAAACAAACGCTGGCACCCCTGCAGTCAGGCCTCCGGGAAGCCACCTTCAATGTCGCCCTCAAGGAGAGATGATTGGGGGCTGTGCGGGTGGGAGAGGGGCCCTGGGCTGCAGAGGCTACTCCAGGTTGCCCTCAGTCCTCACCCTGCAACCCCGGGACCCCTGCTGGCTCAGGATAGGCATTCGAGGGAGCAGCTCCTGGAGCTCCCTGCGTGGTTGAAATTCTTCCTTTCCTTTAAGGTTCTGATCTTTGTTAAAACTGGAACCCACCTCACCCCACCTCCCACTCCCCTACCCGCCCCACCCCTGGCCCCGGGAAGAATCATGGAGCCCAGTTCCCCAGCCCTGGGGCCAGGTCTGTACCTATGCCAGCTCTGGGTTTTGGAGAATAATCCCCAGTCCTGCCCTCTGTTTGGCCTTGGTCTTGGGGGTTGAGAGGAGGGGATGAAAAGCCATAATCAAATGTCTCCACCTAGAGAGTGCCTTTGCGTCCTCAAGGCCAGCTCAGTCTCTTCCCCCCATCACACCAGACGAGTGTGGTCCTCATCCCTCACCCCCACCCTGAATTGACAGCCTAGCACTTTGTCCTGCCCCTGCCAGACTGGGACCCCTGCAAAGAAGGGCAGAGCTGGGCATAGAGCAGGTGGCAGGGGCTTGCTGAATGAATGAATGGATGAATGAATGAATGAATGATTATCACACAGGAGGGTGTAACAGGGCCACTTTATCCGTTTAGCACCTCCTCTCTGAGCCCCGACTATGTGCCAGGCACAGTTTTAGGCCCTGGGGGTACAGCAATGAACAAAATGAAGTCCTTGCCCTGTCGTGGAGCTTATATTGTAGTCAGCGAGTCAGAAAATACATAAGATAAAAATGTGCAATATATAGTACATCATATATGATCAGCCTGTAGAGAAAAATAAAGCTGGGGAGAAAGATAGACAGTGAGGATGGGGTCATTTTAAGCGAGGTAGTCAGGGACGTGATCAGACTCAGATCCTAAAACATCATCCTGGCTGCTACATAGCGACCAGGCTGGGAGGCGGCATTGCTCATTGGTCTCCGCACGCTCTAGGGCCAGAGGGCTGATGCTTTCTCAGCAAGTCCCTGGTCCCTGAGGCAAATGGCCCCTGACACCTGGGCCCACCTACCCAGCTGAGGGCCCAGACTCTTCTCCCTGTGGGTGAGCAGAGCCTGGGGCTCAAGCTGCCCCACTTTATCTCAGCCCCTCCGTCCATCTCTCATCTTCCATTCTCTTCCACCATCCCTAGGGCACACACATTCCCTTTATAAAACCCTTCCAGGAATCCTTCCATCTAGGGCGGAGACACAGACCATGGTCAGGGTGTTTGAGGGGTCCACGGGGGAATGGAGGACACAGGTGCACATCCTCAGTGGAGATCTGGGAGGCTTCCTGCAGAGAGTAGCTTTCAAGATGCACCTTGAAGGTGAGAGTAGCCATCCACAGATTAAGGTGGAGGGACACTTCCAGTGGGGGGCGGGGGGGGGGTCGCAGAACCCAGCCTCCAATTCTGTTTGAATGTCAAATTATATATACACAGTTGGGGAAGCAGTATGAGCTAACCCGCTGAGGCAGAAAAGCGCACACCTGATGGAGAGGCCTCAGGTGTTCTGGTAACCAGCATGACCTCACCACCTCCACATCCGTGAATTCCCTTGCTCCCCACCCCCAGCTTTTCAAGGTGAGCAGGGTCATCATGTTCCTCTGGCAGATGCAGAAGCAAGGACCAGAGAGGCCAACAGACTGGCCGAGGTCACACAGCAGAAAGCAACAGAGCTCAAAAGCCCAGCCTGGGTCCACTCTCTAGATAGTCTGGGGCTTGCAGCCACCCTGCTCCCAGTCTTTGGGGACCTTGCCATCCCCCCGCACCCCAAGCCTCTGGGTAAAACTGGAGAGGGGTTCTCCACTACTTTCACTTCCGGGGTATAGAGCTGCACGCCCCCAGAGAAGAAGAAACACACAGAGACACACAATCCCCACACTCCTGTGTGTACACCACAAACACCACAGACAGCCTCACACATACACCCAAACAGATAGAATTTTTATTAAATACACCCTCACAGCAAGACACGGATTCGCACAGATACGTTCACACTCCCTCTCAAGTACACACAGCCACTTGAGCGTTACTGTTATTAGGTTCACACAAACACAAACACAGAGCAAAAATACCCTTTCTCAAAGGCACTCATGAAGGGAGAAAGGCATAGTTAAGTGTTAGAGAGACAGAGGGAAAGGGAAGGACGAGAAAGAGGAGGAAGGTGGAAAAATCGAGGGAGAGAGAGAGAGTGAGGGAACGGGCAGAACAGGGAGGGAGCGAGTTTAGAACATCCAGGAGGAGAGAGATTTAGGGAGAAAGATAGGAGAGGAGAGGGGAATGTTGGGGAGGAAAAATAAGGAGACAAGGAGGCAGTAAGGGGACGGAGGACGAAGGCGGGAAGGAGGGAGGAGCCTGTGATTGGAGCCTAACTTTAGCTGCAGCAGCTTGATGACTCACACGGGGGGTGGGGGGGGGGAGCGTTGGGTTGGCTCCAGGCTTCTGTTTATATACCTCGATGAGCTAAATATACAGGCTAAGGGGTTCTTCTGTTCTGGTCCAGCAGCTCCTCTGCATTCTTCCTCCCGCCCTCACCTCCCCTCCCTAGCACACACAGGCACACACACGCGCGCGCGCGCGCACACACACACACACACACACACACACTCAGAGCCCCTGCCTCTCCCTCCCCCAAGCCCACAGGGCCCTGCCTGTGCCCTCCTGCAGCCACCAGCACACATCCTGCCCTTGCCTACAGCTCTCCCCACCAGTGTATTGGCTGCCAGGAGCTGACCATGGAGCTTGGCTCCAAGCTCAGGAATAACATGGTCCAAACTGCCCCTTTCTGATTTCAGGAGGTCAGGTGGGAGGGGTTGACACTTGTCCAAGGTCACACAGCATGCAAGTAGATGAGCCCCACCAGAGCCTCCTGTGACTGCCAAGCCAGAAGCTCCCGCAGGAGACAGAGGTGAGGGTCTGAGGTGGTGGGACTGAGTGCCCAGGGGCAGGCAGGCTGGGGCCTGGAGAAGGGAGAGTGGAGCTTGGAGGGAGAGAAAGCGCGAGCCAACTCCCGCAGAACAAGGAAGAAATGGAACTGGGGCTGATGGTAGGGGGTGGTGACGGAGGGTCTTGGGAGAGAAGGAGAAAGAGGATTCCATTGGCGAAATCATCTCTGGACCCACAGGGAGCTCTTCTGTCATCATGAGCCCCCAACCCCGCTCCCTGCACCCAGACCTCCTGAGTCCGCATGCATGGCCAGCCCCCCAACCCGGTCACAAGCCTGTAGAATCCCGTCCCGTAGATCGCGGGCCGTGTCGCTGTCCGTGGTGCTGAACCTCTCCATGGCCTCTCCCAGGCCTGGACAGGGTCCATTCCCACCCAAACCTCTCCCAGCAGTTCAGCAGGGTTGAGGCATGAGATAGTGGTGGGAAGGAAGGGGGAGATGGAGACGAAGGACAGGGATTGTGAAGGAGGTGGCCTCAGCCAAAGATTTTCAGGGAGAGAGAGCGATTTCTCCTTTGACATAGTTTTCAAATAACCACAGTGACCAGGAACACCACAGCAAAGATGGCTGACAAGTCGCGGAACCAAGGCAGAGCGAGACGTCTGCAAATCTGGGCGAGTGTTGACACGCACAAATGAATCCAGGCCGGAGGGCGGAAACTGGGCAGCCTGAGAGTAACGTCCTCAGCAGACTTGAACCAAAACGCTTCTAGTTTTCCTGTGTTTTTATTACCCATCTTGATGAAAAGATTGTGCGTTTTCACACTGTCACAGAGCAAACAGAGCCGTGACTTCCGTTTCCCAGGGTACGTGGCTGGTTCACGTACTCCTCACAGCTCCAACACATTCCTGACAGTTTCGAAAATTTTTGTTTTCCTCTGGGAACATAGAAGCATGCTAACCCTCCCTTTCCCCATTACACGCCAGGCTCAGGAGCCCCGTTCCCTGGCACACACCTGCCCCCCCCGCAATGCTCTAATTACACTTGCCCCCTCCCTATGCTGTCTCATGCCTCCAAGGCCTTTGCACATGCTGTTTCCACACACACACCTGAAGTGTCTTCCTTCCCCCTTTTCTCCTTCTAGGCCTAGCTTCTCTGTCTCCTCTGCTGGACTCTGCAGGGCAGGAAGTACCACACTCATCTCAGTATCCCCAGCAGCCAGCATAGAGGCTGTCATACCCACTTACTGGGTTTCCCTTCCATTTAGATGAGTGAGCTGAACTGAAGAAACACTTGACTAAATATTCTAGGGTTGGGGGGGAGGGGTGCAAATTGACTTTTCTAGCAAGGAGAGTGGTGCAGATGTTCAAAGGGAGAGGTCTCCACGTTCTTAGACAGAAACTTACTGCATAAAGCAACCTTAAGGGAAGTTTAATACAATCCTCCCTCCCTGCTTTGTCTCATTTTGCAGATGAGAAAACTGAGGCTGAGAGAGGAAGGGCCTTGGTGCATGGTTGTCCAGGGAGATAGTGGGCATCCCGAAGCTGCCCGAGATGACAGGAATGTCCTTCTGAATGGAGCAGGCGGGGAGGGGGCTGGCTCTCTCTTCCAGGCCGCTGGGCCCCAGCTTGACCATACGTATCCCTTAGGAGAGAATCTATCAGCCCTGGCAGAAAGATGGCCCCACCCCCTCTCCTCCACCACCCCACCTGCCAGAGAATCCCAGCCTTCAAATAATGAACGATTCCTAATTTAATTACATCTTTAATTCATTTGGGTCTCTGAGGAGCTTTGAGCTGGAGTCTGAGGAAATGCTCAATAGTTTCCGAGAGGGAGGGAGGATTTCCTTTCCTGTTTCAGAGAAGGGAGAAAGAGAGGCCGTGGCCCCCTTTTCCTCTGGGACTGTGTGTGCCCCCTACTTTCCCTGAAGGGAATCCCTCCATCAGACTTGGACTTTGAGACAAACAAGGTGCTGGCAGAGGGCAGGGTAGCAGCTGGTGGAGGAAGCAGGGGGTATTGGGGACCCCCCCACACACTATTTTAAAAGACACAGTGCTCACTCACACAGCAGGGAATTGGTTGTGGACTCCCTTCTGTGGCTGGAGCATCATAATCACTGCAATCATTTCTTGAGGGTCTTCTGTTGTCAGGCACTGCATCCAACTTAACGTTTACCTCTCAATATTACCATCTGTGTTTTGCAAAAGAGGAAACCAAGGCTCCGAGGAGAGGAAATGACTTGCCCGAGACCATAAGGTAGGTAAGAGGCACAACCAGCACTCAACAGTTTTCTTTCTGGCTCGAAGCCGCTGCCCAAAAACTCTACCTCCACCCCCACCCCCACCTGCCGCATCTCGGACAAGGAATCCCAGGAGATGTCTAATCCAAGGATGCTGACACTCCAGGGATGAACCTCTTGGAAGTATTTGGGAAATCTTGTGCCTATTGCAAATTTCATCAACTTATAATAATAAGGGCAGACATTTATACAGTCTTTACTGTGAGCTAGGCACTATTCTAAGCACTTTCACGTATTACCTCATTTAACCTTCACATCAGTCCTATGAGGTAGGTGCTAGTATTATCACCCCCATTTTACAGATGAGGAGACTGAGGCACTGAGAGGCAAGCAACCTGGCTAAAGGTCACATACCTGGGAAGTAGTGGGTTCTTAGAGTCCTGCAGAGAAAGGTTTATAATCCTGACTCTAAAGCTCAGGAAACAGGCTTAGAAGGGGCAGGGCATCTCTCAAAGACACACAGGAAATGACCTAACTTAAACTCACACCCAGGTCTGACCAAGTTCCAGACTCTCCATTGCACTGAGTAGGTGGGAACCTCAATTTCCTCATTTGTCAAGTAGGTCAGACATCTGTGTCACAGATTAACTGGGAGGACCAGATGTTAACTGGGAAAGCACTCTGTAAATGGATAGGCACCAAAAACATGATAGCTACGTTCCTAAGGCACTTAGAATGTGTTCATTTAATCCCCACAAGAACCTACAGGGTTGACATTATGGTTAAGCACAATTTATGATGAGGAAACTAAAGCACAGAGAGTTTAAGTAATTTGCCTAAGGTCACACAGCCCATAGATGGTGGAGCTAAGATTTGAACCCAGGCAGCTGACTCCAGAGTCATGCCCTTAACCACCATGCTCTGCTCCCTCCACCTGGGAGCATCAGGGAGGGTGGGGAAGGGATGGGAGCCAGTGATGAGACCTGGGAGGACACAGAAGGAGGTCATCTGGCAGAGAAGAGGGGAGAGCAGAAGCAGAAGAGGGGACAATTCTGGGACCAGACCTGGGGCGGGGACACAGCCTAGCGCCCCACCCCGAGGACCGAGGGGTCTTAGGAGCCATTTGTGTAGAAGCCAAAGCCATGGGGCCCCAGGCACAAAGGTTTGTATGGTGGGGAGGGGGTGTGTTGCCAACCCAGGGGCCAGCAGATGGGGCAACAGCAGCCCTAAGGGCCACATGGGCCACCAGCTGGACGGGCAAAAGTTGCCCAGCAACTCCTGCCACTAGGAAGCATCTGAAGGGGGACAGGCCTGGGGGCAGATGAGAGGCTGTCCAGAGGGGCTGATGACCTGGGCTGGGGCGTAGTCCTGGAGGTGGAGAGACAGGAGAGTCTGAGGTGATTTAGAAAGTTGAATGGACAGGATGGGTGACTCCTCTCATGGGGGGTAAAGGACAAGGGGAGAGTGGCACCCCAGTTTCTGGCTGGCGTGAGACAGAGGAGAGGAGAAGCAGGTTTGGGAGAGGAAAGCAAACTCCAGTTGGGACAAGTTGAGGCTGAGAGGTTTATGCAACATGCAAGAGCAGAGGACATGCCCAGGAGGCCATGGAGACGTGAGTCTGGGGCCCTAGAGAGAGGTCTGAGCTCATACAGAAGCCGCACAGCCTGGGATGGCTCAGCCAAGGGCTGGTGGACTCACCAGCCTCCCCCGTTGCGGAGCACAGGCTCCGGACGCGCAGGCTCAGCGGCCATGGCTCACGGGCCCAGCCGCCCCACGGCAGGTGGGATCTTCCCGGACCGGGGCACGAACCCGCGTCCCCTGCATCGGCAGGCGGACTCTCAACCACTGCGCCACCAGGGAAGCCCATCACCAGCCTCCTTTTACCTGTTTCTCAGGAGAGGAGTTGAATGGAGCTGCCAGGACCCTCTGGGGACATCTCCTGCCCCTGTCCACCAAGCCAGGGCCCCAGTTGGGGGGCCGGGGGGGCTGTCACCCAGGACTCCCTCCTAGACTGAGGCTGCAAGTTGCGCTGTCCTCAGGCTGGGCTTTGCCTCCCATCCAGGCGATTCAAGAGACAGGACCCCAAGCACAGACGCCGGCAGACAGTGTGGGCACCAAGGGCTGACTTTACTGCAGCTTCTCCAAGTCTGAGAGCCATCCTGCCAGGGAACAGGCTGCCCACTAAGGAGTGAGCTCCCCATAACAGGTTACAGCCACACAACTAATGAATGCTCCCTCCTCCCAACCAAGCCTTCCCACCCATCTCCCTGTCTTTGAGTCTGTGGACACCATTTGTACCCCACCCATCACACCAGGCTCTAGCATCTCACATTCACACTCACCCTGCTCCCCTGTCACGCTTCCTGCCTCAAACCTCGCCCATACTGAATGAGGAAACAGTCTCCGGCACATAGTAAGTGCTCAGTAATATTTTTTACCTAACAAATGGCTTGACATTCACTCATTCATTCAACAAACATCTGCCAGGCACCACTTGAGGGTCTGCGGCTACAGGCAAGAGCGAGATATAAACAGTCTCCCAGACAAGCAAAGCTAAAGGAGTTCATCACCACTAAGCCAACCTTACAAGAAATGTTAAAGGGGTTCCTTTAAAAAGAAAAGAAAAGGCCATAACTAGAAATACAAATATTATGAAAGAGAAAAGCTCACAGTAAAGACAAACATATAATAAAGGCAGTAGAACAACCACCTATACAGCTAGTACGAAGGTTAAAAGACAAAAGCAGTGAAACCGTCTATTCTACAATAATGAGTTAAGGGATACATAGTACGAAAAGATGTAAAATATGACATCAACAACATAAAATGTGAGAGGGGGAGTAAAAATGTAGCGCTTTTAGAACACACTCAAACTTAAGCGACCATCCGCTTACAAGAGACTGCCGTACACATAGGTTGTTACATAAAACCTCATGGTAACCACAAACCAATAACAGACACAAAAAATAGAGAAAGGAAGACAAACGTAACACTAAAGAAAGTCATCAAATCACAAGGGAAGAGAGAAGAGAAGAAAGGAACAGAGAAGAACAACCAGAACAACCAGAAGTAATTAACAAAATGGCAGTAAGTGCGCTCCTATTACATTTAATAGTTTTTAAGTGTAAATGGACTAAAGGCTTCAATCAAAAGCCTCGGGGGAAAAAAGGGTGTAGAGAAGCTCTGTGGCCCTCACATCATGATTGAGAAGACAGACAACAAACAAGAATAAGAAGTGGAAGTAGGGCTTCCCTGGTGGCGCCGTGGTTGAGAGTCCGCCTGCCGATGCAGGGGACACGGGTTTGTGCCCCGGTCCGGGAAGATCCCACATGCCGCGGAGCGGCTGGGCCCGTGAGCCATGGCCGCTGAGCCTGCGCGTCCGGAGCCTGTGCTCCGCAATGGGAGAGGCCACAGCAGTGAGAGGCCCGCGTATCGCAAAAAAAAAAGAAGTGGAAGGAAAATATCTGGTGGTCAGACCATGGTAAGTGCTGTGGAGGGAACAGCAGGGAGGGGTGCGGGGAGTGGGGTGTTGGGGGGCAGGCCACGGTAATTTGAAGATCCCAGGGTGATCCACCTGTGGATCCATTACTGCGCCACGCTGGCTCGAGGCTCTACACGCTAGCACTCCTGAGTCCTCACGACCCTAGAAGGTGGGTGTCATTCTTTTCATTTTCCAGATGAGGAAACCGAGGCACAGGCAGGGTGAGTCTCTGGCCCCTGGTCTCACACAGGACCTGAACCAGGCTGTCTGGTTCCTGTGCTGGGAGGGTGGGGTGAGAGCGTCTTAGAAAACCCTTCCAGGCAACCCGTGTGCCCTCGCCCTCGGGCAGGGCAACATCACTGGGGTGTGACAGGCACAGTCCCACAGGGCTCCCCTCCCCCCACCCCCGGAAGGGCCTCATGCTTAGTTTAATGCTCTGCTCTCAGCTCACCATCTCAATTATTTTTTAATAGTTATTATTTTTTTAATATTTAGTTAGTTAGTTAGTTAGTTATTTGGTTGTGCCGGGTCTTTAACTGTGGTACGCGGGATCTTCGTTGCGGTGTGTGGGATCTTTTAGTTGCGGCATGCGAATCCTTAGTTGCAGCACGTGGAATCTAGTTCCCTGACCAGGGATCGAGCCTGGGCCCCCTGCATTGGGAGCGTGGAGTCTTAACCACTGGACCACCAGGGAAGTTCCCCCATCTCAATTATTTTTGAACAAGGGGCCCCGCACTTTTATTTTGCACTGGGATCCACAAATAGGTAGCCAGTCCTGCCCTCAGAGAAGAAGGCCTCTAACAGATGCTCCCCTCACTCCCAGCCCCTCTTCCTCAGGCCTGCCAGCCCTAATCACACAGCCAAGGGGCACTGTCACCCATCTTCCCCACCAGGCTCCTTGACGGTGGTGGGGACAGAGCATTCCTTCTCTGTGTCTCCAAAGCCCAGCGGGCAAAAGCAGACCCTCTGGGACTGTTGGCTGGGTTGGACCAGCTGGGTTGGGATGGAGTGAACTGGCCCCTCTTGCGGGTCCTTGGTGGAGTTATTGGTGCAAATCTCTAACAACTCTGCTTCCTTCTGCGAGATCCTGCGATTCCCCTCTGGCCACATCTGACTCTTGATGCCAGGCTCCTGACTGGGAGGCATCCTCTCAGGACACACCCAATTAGGGGCTCTGGGGTCCAGGGACATCCCCACCACCCGCCCAGCCCCTGGCCCCTGTACCCTCAGCTCCACCTGTGTGGGGTGAAGAGAGTCAGACATTTCACACCTTCTCTTTTCACGGGTTGGCAAAGAGGATCAAAGAGGGCTGCCTCTCCTGGGCTGAGAGCAAGGACGCACAGGAGTGCGATGAGAGCCCCAGCCTCTGACCCTTGTTCCTCTCTAAGTGCCCCCTCTGAGCATCTCAGGACGCTGGGGCCTCCTCCTCTGTGGTTGAGGAAGTCCCAGAGGCCTGGCCAAAGTCTCAGTACACCCCCAGGCCTGAAGCTCCAGCTCCAGGCTTCTTCGTCCTCTGCATCCTTGAAGCCTGCACCTGCAGGGGACCAGGGTTTTCACCACCGAGCAGACACAGGACCCTGAAGCCATGACAAAGCCTCCTCGTTCTGCCTCTGTTCATAAACTTCACATGACACAGGTCATTCCAGACCCCCAGCCTGACCTCCTGGAGGCTCCTGGGGACTGCCAGGAGGGAAACTGGGAGGTGTATTAGTCAGGATGTGCTGTGCTGTGGTAACAAATCGATCCTGAAATCTCAGAGCTATAAAAACTATAACAACAAAAGTTTATTGCTTGGGCTTCCCTGGTGGTGCAGTGGTTAAGAATCGGCCTGCCAATGCAGGCGACACGGGTTCGAGCCCTGGTCCGGGAAGATCCCACATGCCAAGCAGCAGCTAAGCCCATGCGCCACAACTACTGAGCCCACGCGCCACAACTACTGAAGCCCGCGCGCCTAGAACCCATGCTCCGCAACAAGAGAAGCCACCGCAGTGAGAAGCCTCCACACCGCAATGAAGAGTAGCCCCTGCTCACCGCAACTAGAGAAAGCCCACATGCAGCAATGAAGACCCAACGCAGCCATAAATAAATAAATAAATTTATTTTTTTAAAAAAAAGAGTTTATTGCTTATCTGTGTCACAGTTCAACTGGACCATCCTCTGCCATCCACAGTATAACGTACCAAGGTCATGGTAGCAAGAAACATGAGCTGAAGCTTGCAAGGGATGCTTTCAAGGGCCAGGCCAGGCCCAGAGTGGCATCATCCCCTCCACCAACACTCCAGCAGCCAGAACTAATTTCCTACCCTACCTAACTGCAGAGGAAGCAGCGGTAGAGGTAGGGGAGCTGATGTAAGCACCAGCACTGTCCAGTCATGATTGGTAAGAGAGTTAATGCACATTCTCTGGCCACTTCTGAGAACGGAGCCCCTGTCTTGTTCAATATCTGGCCCCTCCAAGACCAGCCCCTAGAGCCCCACCCTTGTTCTTGCAGGGATGTAATCTTACCACTTTAGCATCAAGAGCTCAAAATCAACCATCAGTTGCATTTTGCAGCCGTTACTCCCCACCCCTGTCTTCCCCTCCCAGCACTTAGCATAAGGCCACAATCACCCAGAAGTTCAGGGGCTGAAAGGTTTGCACAGAACAGCCCGTGCTCATCCTTTCTCTCGCTGTCATAATTGTTAATTTGTCATTTATACTCTCAGCTATTTCTAAAGAGGATTTCTTAGAAAGTGAAATAAAAGATTAGAAATCATTTAGGGAACAGGAATGAGCCAGATATATTAGAAAGTTGAGATGGACACATTACAGTTGAACAATACAGTAATGTAATACAATGATGTAGTCAGTTACCTTTATTACTACAGCACAGTAATAATGCTATCCAAGCGGAGCTTCCTAGCAACAGAGGCAAAAAGAGAAACAACTTCTCTCTCCATATAGGCATCCCTTCCTGCTTCTTTGGCCAGCGCTCTTTTCCCTTCCCAAAGCTCTTTCTGTTTATCCTCCCTTGTTTTCAGATCCACTGGGGATAGAGAGATCCCACCACCACTTTTTAGGCACCCATGTCCCCCTTGCAAGGAAAGAACAGCATAAAGTCAAATGGCTAAGGACATGGAAGCAACCTAAGTGTCTGTCGACAGATGAATGGATAAGGAAGATGTGGCACACATACACAATGGAATATTACTCAGCCATAAAATGGAACGAAATTCAGTTATTTGTAGCGAGGTGGATGGACCTAGAGTCTGTCCTACAGAGTGAAGTAAGTCAGAAAGATAAAAACAAATACCGTGTGCTAACACATATGTATGGAATCTTAAAAAAACTGGAAAAAAAGGTTCTGGGCAGGACAAGAATAAAGATGCAGACATAGAGGACACGGGGAGGGGAAAGGGTAAGCTGGGATGAAGTGAGAGAGTGGCAGGGACATATATACACTACCAAACGTGAAATAGATAGCTAGTGGGAAGCAGCCGCATAGCACAGGGAGATCAGCTGGTGCTTTGTGACCACCTAGAGGGATGGGATAGGGAGGGACGGAGGGGGATGCAAGAGGGAGGAGATATGGGGATATATGTATATGTATAGCTGATTCACTTTGTTATAAAGCAGAAACTAACACACCATTGTAAAGCAATTATACTCCAAAAAAGATGTTTTAAAAAAAAAAAAGAGTCAAATGGCTACAGTATTAGTGTAAGGGAAGCTCCAACCTGAAGAACTGAGCGTACACAGGACTTGAAGGTCACTCTCACTCTTTTGGCTCTTGGTTAAGGGATGGAGCAGAGGCTAGAACTCCAGGGCAAGAGACACCTTATTCTTCATGGGGAGGGGTCCAGGCCATGGCTTCATCAAGTACCCTGGAACTGCATCTGGAGGGCAGATGCCCCCTTCCCTGACGTCCTACACATTAAATCACTGAATCCCCAGGATGACCCTGCGAGAGAGGCCTATATCCCCAATTCGCAAATGGAGATACTGAGGCCAAGAAGGGAAATGACTTCAGCAATGTTACCCAGCTTCCCCTAAAGACCGAGCCTCAGGGCAGGAGACCCCCAAGCTGTGGATGAAATGCTCAGAGTTCTGAGAGGGGGAGGAGTGGGGTTCCCAGGCAGGCCCCAGCTTGGTCAGGAAGGTTCAGGAGATGGAGACCAGCTCCCCTCTCCCCAACCTCAGACTCCAGTTGCCATGACAACAGGGCCTCCATTCCGGGTGTTTGTTGGAAATTTGCATTTTAATGGAGATGTAATTAGAATTTAAAAGCTGAGGCTGGAAGGGACCGAATCCTTCCCAGTCCCTGGGGAGCCAGAACCCCCCCTCCGACTACTCACCCTCTGCTCCACCCAGAGCCCTATTCTGACACTTTCACAACCGCTATACTCCTGGCGTCTGTCCCCACTGCCCAGATGGGGACCCTGAGGCCCCGAGCAGAGAAGGGGCTTATTCAGGATCTCACAGCGAGGACAAGTCCCCAAGGTCTGCTCTGCCCAAGGACTCCCAAATTGACCCCCTCCGTGGCGGTGAGGTCTCAGAGCAAGAGCTGGCTGGAGGCGGGGTTGTTGGCTTGCTGAGGGCCCCTCAAGTCCTCCCCTAACTCTTCCAAGCTCACCCTTCCTCTCCCTGTAATCTCACAACCTCTCGGTGGCCCTGGGGGCCTGGCAGGGCTGGGGGACTCCTCCCATCTCACCCCAGGGGGAACTGAGGCCCAAGGGATGTGCCACGGTCACACAGCAGCTTAGTGGCAGAGCTGTGCCCTTGGCTGGTCAGCATTGAGCCCTTAAAAATATTCTACCCTTGACCCCCCACCCAGAGTCACTATCTGACCCCAGACCTCCGTGGAGAATTTCTAGCAGCTTCTTCCTGTGTCTTTATTAAGTTCTTAAAATCAGTCATGCCAGCAATTTTGTCTTTTCAAATCGTTGAAAGGAAGCTACTCTGACTCTGCCTGGACACCCCCAGACGGGCTGCTGTCCCTGGGGAGTGTCTATGCGCACCACCCTAAACTCCACAAACCCTGGGGTCACAAACACAGGCCCTCAAGAGGCAGAAAAGGCTCACACCTGCTGAGAGTGTAACACGAGTGTGTGAGCAGCACAGGACCCAGATCCCTCGTTCACCTAAAATCCACTTCCCTGCACATGGCTTGGCTCCTAGTGTGGCCTCAGCAGGTGTTTACTGAGTGAATAGAAGATTAAGTGCCAGGCCTGGTGATGAGAACATGCCATGCAAACTCCCACTGCACCCTCCCCCTCCACACACCCCTGAGGGAGACACCACCAGCGCCCACAAGAGCCCTTCCCCGGGTCACACAGCTGGTAGGTGGCAAAGGCTACATTTGAACACAGACCCGCTCACTCCAGGCTCTGGAGCATTACTGCTGGAGGTCCAGCAGCTACATACATGTGCAGGTCACACTCACAAACGTGGACACGGGTCCCACGGGCACACTGCTGGCCCACATGGCAATCCTTTATTTTCAAACATATAGTGCTTACTCTGTGTCCAACGTGCTGTTCCAAGTATATACTTTGTACTCAATCCTCACAGCCACCCTGCAAGGTAGGGACCGTTATTATAATCAACATACAGATGAGGAAACCAAGGCACAGAGAGGTTATGTGACTTGCCCAAAGTCACACAGCGAGTGAATGAAAAAGCCAGAATCGGAACTTACACAGGCTGGCTCCAGAACGCGTGCTCCCTCCAGACCTCAGGACCCCGGAGCCAGGAGCTCTGGGTCACCACCACCCTCAGCCATGGGAGGAGGGCTGGACAATATTTCTCAAAGCCCAATTCACAGAGGAGGAGACAGGTCTGGAGAAAGAAGGTGGCCCGCTTTGGGGTACACAGCTGTGTGAGCGCAGGCTGGGAAGCCCAGAGCATCTGCATCAGTCCCAGCCCCCTGGGGGTTCCCCCAGCCCTGCCCATCTCCCAACCCTTCCCTCTGCCCACGGTGCCCTCCCCCACCCGGGAGGACTGAGCAGGAGTGATTGCCTGGTGACAGCCTGGGCAGGAGGAAATGAGACCTCTCAGAAAAGAAAGCTCCAGAGACCCTGAGAGGGATGTGATGAAACCAGAGGCCGAAAGGAGCCCATTCCTCGCCCATTTAGAACCAGACAGCACAGAAATGGATTTTCTCTTGAGAGCTCTTGTGAACACACTTCAAAGCCACTGATGGCGGGAGTAGGAAGTGAGAGGGAGGGAGGGAGAGGGGCCTTGGAAGTAACGCAGGGCCAGGCAGCAGAGAGAAGGGAGAGGGCCAGGCAGTCACCGGTCAGAAGAGGCAATTGGAAATTCCATTTGGGTTTTCAATTTGAAGGTAGAGAAAGGCCAGGAACTTGTGGGGAGGGGTGGTGGTGACTGCGGCAGAGAAGGAAAGAGTCAGAGATAAGGAGACAGAGACACACAGAAAGATGGGGAGGCAAAAGCAAATTACAAGATCCCAGGTGTCCCCCCCCAACACACAATTCAAAAGGTCACACACATATGCTCACCCACGCTATTGCTCAGGACTCAGAGACCTGGGTTCTAGTTTTCCCTCTGCTCTTGAAATACCCCGTGACCCTGCAGAAGACCCTACCTCCCTCTGAGCCTTGGGGTTCCCCCCACCAAGGCCTAGTGAGGTTAAGTTGGTTCCAGAAAGGCCAGGAAGGAGACCGGGATGGGGCACGCGGGCGACAGAGGCTAGGGAGGTGGCCACCTCACTGTGATGCTTCTTCTGTGTGGCCAAGGGCCTGGGCTGAGCGGGCACCGAGGGGCATCCAGAGAAGGGCCAGGGCCCAGCGTTTCCACGTGTAGATGAGGAAACAGGCTGAGGGCAGGAAAGCACCCTGAAGCCAGGCAACCAGGACAGGAACCCACCTGTAAGACCTCACGACTCCCGCCCTCCACCCCCCACAGGGACAGGGACAGAGCAGGAGGGAGCTGCCCTTTCAGAGCCTGTCCCATCAGGGGTCCAAGACAGGCCTGGCACTTCTTAGGTGCCCATATGCGGGCACCTCTTTCTTGCTCAGAGTGGGGCAGACCCGTCTGTAACATCACTGACCCACCCAGTCCCTATTCGGGTAATAAGAGCTTTACCCGTATTAACTTACTTGCTCCTCACACCCACTCTATTACGGAGCTAAGTCCCATTTAACAGATGAACAAACTGAGGCACTGTCTATTAAGGGATTGAGCGAGTGAGTGCCCAGCTGTCATGTGCACACCTTTCCGGAAGAAAGCCTCATGTCCCCGCTGGGCAGCCCAGCCTGGTGGTTCTGCCTCAGCTTCCCCATTCAGTCTTGGAAGGCCGCGGGGCAGGGACAGCCGGAAGCCAGGGCCACGCAGGGCTGGCCGCAAAGAGCCAGCTGACGTCGAGGGGCGTCCAGACCCCACTCTCGGACACCCCAGCCTGGACGGCGGCGGACCAGATCGCGGTGCCGCGCCGCGCGAGAAAGCTGTCCTGCGGCGCCACCTAGTGGCCAGAGTGGCCGCTCGGCCCCTCCAGAGTCTGGCAGAGACGCTGCAGGAATCTACGGCTTCGCTGGGACATTGGAACACAAAATGTCCCTCCACCCTGGGGACCGTGTTCTGACCACCCCAGGTCGGGAGGAGAAAGAGGTACGGTGGAGTTTGGTCCTTTGCCCTCCTGAGGGGCAGACTCACTCATCCCACCTGGACATCTCTGTCTTCATCTATCTGATTCGTGCATTTATGGAGCCCTTACTGTATGCCAGGCTCTGTTCCAGGCGCTAGTGAACAAAGAAAGATCCCTGCCTTTGTAGAGTTTACAGTGGAGAATGGGTGAGGAAACAGTCAATAAACAATAAATGAGTGGGACTTCCCTTGTGGGCAGTGGTTAAGACTCCATGCTCCTCGTTCAGGGGGCCCAGGTTTGATCCCTGCTCAGGGAACTAGATCCCACATGCATACCACAACTAAGAGTTCGCATGCCACAACTAAGGAGCCCTCCTGCCACATCTAGGACTCGGTGCCAAAAAAAAAAAAAAAAAATTAAAATAAAACAATAAATGAAGATAATAAAAGAAATTAAAAAACAATCTGGCTATTTCAGAAGCAGGAGAAAAAGAGCCTGTCTGACAGCATCACTGAGCTCCAGGGGACCCACAACCCTCAGGGCAAATCCGTGGAGCCTGATGCCAATGAAACCATGCAGCCCTCCTTGCTCCTCTGGGGCCACTCCTGTCCCAAGGGACATCCCCTCACTACAGGATCCTCCTGCCTGAGATACTCCCCTCCCACATGGCCAGCTCCTCTTCTCCTCCAGAGTCCTCCTGACTCCCACCCAGCGCCCCTGCAATGCTCTCCTGGGTGGGTGGCACTGGGGAGCAGTGCATAACTGCTCAGGCCGGGCTGTCTGTCTTGATTCCCAGCTCTGACACCACCTTGTGACCTGGACAGGTTCCTTGGCCTCTCTGTGCCCCTTTCCTCATTTGTAAAATGGGGAAAGCAGTTGTTCCTGCTCCAGAGGAGGGGAGGGCAGTGGTGGTATAAGTGAGTTAACAAATGCAAAACACTTAAGACAGCACCTTGACGCAGTGTTTGTTATTATTAACATCTGTTTAGGTTTTTCCCTCCTGGACTAGCTGATGGAGGTTAGTGAGGTTCATTCACAAAGGACCAACTGAGTCACCTCCATGTCCTACACTCTACAGTGTCATGTATACAAAAGGATCTCAGAACATGTTTGTACGGTGAATTCAGTGGTTCCCCCTCATTCACCACTGATTTATTGAGTGCCTTCTGCATGCCAAGTATTGGGCTAGGAGCTGCAGATGGAGCAGTGAACAAGACAGGTTTCCTCCCCACAGCAAGAAGAGTACTAATTTCTAAGCCAGAAGTTCTCAAACTATTTTGTCTAAGAACTCTTTACTCTTAAAAAAATTCAGGATCCCAAAGAGCTTTTGTATGTGTAACTATCTAACAAGAGTTACCATGTTAGAAACTAAAACAGAATTTAAAAAATACGTATTAATTCATTTAAAACAACAATAACAAGCCCACATATTAACATAAGTGACATATTTTAATGAAAACAAAACAAAATAGTGGGAAAACACTGATATTGTTTTGCATTTTTGCAAATGTCTCTTAATGGAAGATAGCTGGATTCTCATGCCGAACTAGATCTGTGCGATATGTTGCTCTGAAGTATAATACTTCCAAAAATACATTCCCCTTTTTCGTAAAAATTGAGAATACTAACATTCCGTCCCGAGCCCGGCCTCGCCCACTACGGAGACGCCTGACGCGATAGGATTGACCCACCAGGCTGGGCTAGCGGTGGACGGCTTCCGGGAGAAGGCGGGGCCTGGCTCCCAAAGGGTCGGTGGGGTTGCGATTGGACGACAAATGCGTCCTTCGGCGCGTTGGCCCCGCCTCCAGATCCCGCCCAGTGGTAAACCTAACGCCTGCGTCCTAAGGAAGGTGGGCACTTCCGCCCGCCCACTGCGGAACCTTTTGTTCTAGCTCGCGTTTCCACCGAAACGACAAGGGCGGCCAAGGCGGAAGTAGTTGAGGCGTGTGGGCGGAGCTAAACACCGCTATGTCGGTTTCCTTGCTGCGGCGAGGTTTGGAGCTTTTGGGGGTGCCTGAGGGTGAGGAGCTTCTTCCCAGAGACGTCCAGCCTGGGCGGGAAGGCGGCAGGGGCTGGGGGCAGGAGCCCCGAGGGTGCGAACGATCCAGACCGGGCTTAGCCTCGGTGGGATGGGAACCCTGAGCGCCCTCCGAACCGAGTCGGTTCCTCTCTTCCCCTACAGCCCCCAGGGACGCGCCAGGCCAAACCAAGACGAGCGAGGCTCCGATGAAGCGGACGCGGAAGGCAAAGGCGGCCCAGGCCCAGAAACTGCGGAACTCGGCCAAGGGAAAGGTGCCCAAATCGGCGCTGGGTGAGCTCGGGAAGGGGCTGGACGCGCTGCTCCCGGGGTCGGGGGGCGGTGCCGGGGAGGAAGGGGCGCTAGAGTGAGGGCTTGAAATGTTACCCAGGAGTTTCTAGAATACCTGCTGTGCGACGGGCGCGGGGCGGGACCCTGGGAACACGGAGGTGAACGAATCACATTGTCCCGGCCTTCAAGGTCTACAGCCCTAGTAGGGAGAGAAGCATCGAAGAGTTTCAAAATCAGCGTATGGTTGCTGTGATGGGGTCTATGCATCAAGACTGCGGTGCTCTGAGAGGGACTTAGAATGAAAGGCCAAATCGGGCTTCTCTGAGGAAGCAACAGTTAAGCCCAGACCCGATGGAAGTATACGAGTGAACCGGGGGAAGAGTATTCTAGGGAGAAAGGCATATGCGGAGTCAGAAAGAAGTTTATTGCCTTTGAAATCTTGAAAAAAAAAAGAAGCCTGGTCAAAGTGACATACAGGGAACGAGGGTCAGAGACGGAGCATTAAATTAATACTCCGTGTGCCAGGTGCTGTTCTAAGCCTCGTACAAATGTTTGCTCATGTAATTGCTCCCAGCAACCCTGTGAGGTCGGCACTATCACTACCTCCATTTTACAGAAGCAGAAACAGATAGTACCTGCCCAGATAGTACAGGTAGAAACCAGGCAGATTGTCTCCAGAGCCCTGATCCCACCTACTGCTTCAAGATGCTATGGTCTGGGCAGTGGTGATGGTGCGGAGATAAGAGAATTGTGCAGGTGGAACATGCGGTGAGGAGGGGGCATTGATGGCGTCAGTGGTGAATTGGCTGTGAGGATGGAGGAAGAGGGAGTCAGCGAGTACGGAATGTCTTGGGGGATGTGGTGCCACTTAACGACACCTACAGACTTGAGGAGCTGGAGTGGGCAGGAATGCAGGGTGTTTTTGACCTGTGGCAGGACTTGGTGAGCTCCTAGTGTGTCTTTGAATCCCCAGGGCCTCGTGCATAAAAGGTGTTCAAGTTGTTTGTTAAAAGAACTATGAATTCCGAGGAAATACAGCATGAGCAAAAGTGTGGAGGCAGGAAAGTGAGCCTGGGTTGAGCCACAGTGGTGCTGGTGTGGAACAGGCACACAAGGGGCCCGAGGGAGGTCACTCCTCCATCCCAGCCCCCGCCCCACCACCCTGTCATGGCACATGACTGAGGGCTGAGGGGACTCTCTCAAACCTCAGTGGCCAACCTAAAGAACACCTCTGTGGCTGCCACCTTGGTCTGAGCTACACACCATCTCTTGCCTGGATTATTGCAGAAGCCTCCTAACTGGTCTCCCTTCCACTGCCCCCTCCCCCAGTAATCTTGTTCTCACCATAGCTGCCGAAGTGATCCCGTAAAATCCTGAGTCAGACCTGTCTCTCCTCTGCCCTGCACCCACCAGGGTGACAGCCTGAGTCTGTCGGTGCCTGCTGAGGCCCCACATGATCTGCTCCTTCCAGCTTCGTCTCCTCGGCTTCTCCCCTCTCTGTCCAACCACTTTCTGTTCTTCAAGCACATTAGTCACACTTCTGCTTCAGAGCCTTTGCACTGGCTGTTCCCTCTACCCAGAATGCTCTTCTCCCACAGTGTCACACTCTCTCCCTCCAGTCTTTGCTCAGAATTCATTTCAGTGAGGCCTTCTCAGAGCCTCCTGTTTGGAATTGCAACCCTCCCCCCGGCATCTCTCATTTCTGTTTACTATTCTCTTTTTCTCCATAAAATGATCACCCTCTGAAATACCGTTTACCTTGTGTACCATCTCTCTTCCCACGGAATGGAAGTTCCATGAGGGCAGGACTTTTTGTCTGTTCTGTTTCCTGCTCTGTGCTCTTGCACCTAGAACAGTGGCTGACACACACAGAGTAAGTGCCCAGGCCACCTTTGTTGAGTAAATCACTTGAGCAGGTGGAACCAAGGGGGACTTTGAGCAGGATCTGTGTGGAGTGTGGTTTTGACAGAAGAGCCCAGGCTGTTGCAGCAACCTGGGGAAGGGACAACGGGGCCTTTGGCAGGGCCATGGGAGGTGGGAGTGGAGTGGGGAGATGTCAGGAAGGGACCCAGAAGGCTTCCAGGGAGTGAATCTGAAATGATGCCACCCTGCCTGCCATCCACAGCTGAGTTCCAGAAGCGAGAGCGTCGAGGTTACCTTGGAGTAAACCTGAGGTTTATGACTAGTGCAAGAAGCACAGTGGCCGAATCCGTCACCCAGCAGGTTCGTCAGGGGGATGGGTTGTGGGAAGGAACCTGCGGGGTGAGAACTGAGGCTGTTCCTGGTATCTGTGAGAGTCTCAGCCCTGAGCATAGGCTGGAGGGTGGAGCCCCCTCCAGGCCCCTAAGAGCTGGACACCCCGCTGTGCTGTGAGGGGCCTCCCCCTGGAGGGCCGAGAGCAGTGTGGGGAAGGTGGGAGGCTGGGCCTGGCCTTGCTCCCCTGGGACCCCTGTGGGCCTCCGCTGGCTCCTCTGTAAATGGAAACCACATGCCCTGCCTCCCGGGACGGTGTGAGGGCCAGGTGAGAGGGTGGCCCTTGGTCAGCTGCACCAGGATGTTTGGCTGCAAGTGGCTGGGAGTCCCCACCCAGGGCTCCTGACTCTCACCACCCCCCCCAAGATTGTGCGCCAGGACCGGGGCCGCAAGGCCTGTGACCGGCCTGCGGGCAAGACTAAGAAGAAGAAGAAGGCCGAGGGCACCGTGTTCACCGAGGAAGACTTCCAGAAGTTCCAGCAGGAGTACTTCGGCAGTTAGGCTCCCGGGAGGGCACAGCCGCCTCGGACCTCTCAGCCTGGCTCAGGAAAGCCGTGGAGTGGAGGCTGGCACGGAGCTGGCGAGCTGGAAGCCCAGGGGAGGACCTTCGCTCAGACCCGAACTGACATCTGCAGGCTCGGGAGGTGCCACCTGCCTGCTGGAAAGGAACACATTGGACTGTTTTGTCTGCTTTGGCCCAGGGAGGGCCTCGGGGCTGTTTGCTGTGGAGAGGCCTGTCACTGGGCCCTTGGGGACCACACCTCTGATAGGACGAGGGCCGCTGGGTGGGCTTCCAGGTTCTAATAAACGTGGCCCAGGGGCTGTGTGTGCTGCTCTAACAGGGTGTCTCCCGCCTCCTCTGGCACCGAGGAGCCTTCCCTCCCTCCCCCACCTCCCAGCTGGTTCTTAGGGCTCCAGGTCAGAAGTCCTGCAGCCCAGCCCCGGCGCAGGCACCACCAGAGAGCAGTTCACCCATCCGCAGACCCTGCAGGCCTCCTCTCCCTGGGGTGGCAGCCCCAGCTGAGAAGGCAGCTCTTGAGGAAGCTGAGGGAGGGAGCATGGCTGCCTCAGCCCAGTGCCCAGGGCTTGTGCCCTTGTGTGTTTTTTTTGGGGGGGGGGTGCGGGATGAAAGGCCACTTTTTGTTTCTCTTACTTCTGTCACAGGAGGTGGGGACTAGTGGGGCGACTCAGGAGGTGAGCTCAAGAAACAGGGTTTTACGCGCAGGTCTGCCGAGCAGAAGGGTGGTGCTGGGCCCAGAGCTGCACCACCAGGGGAAGGTGGAGGCTGGGCCGCGTCCGGAGGGGGCAGCGCAGGGCAGGTGCTGTTGAGCAGATGCCTGAGTGAGCGGGTGGTGGTGCCCAGCTGGGTCTTCAGTGTGGCACTGATGACAAGTCCTAGAAGCCCAGGGGTCCCTTCTGGGGAGGGGGCCCTGGAGGCCTCCAGGCTGCTCCGTCTGGCTCACCTAGTGCCACCCCCCGCACACCTAAAGGCTCCTTGGGACACGTGTTGTCTGGTAGAGGACTTCTGAAGGGACCCTGCCGTGGGTTCTTCTGTGCAAGAAGAGGGAAAGTTTTACCCCTCACACAGCCAGACCCCAGCAGGGCTGTTCCTGGTTGCTATCCAGGTTTCCATCCCAAGTGGGGACAGGAGGGGACCACAGAATTGCCTGAGGCAGAGTTGGCGCCTGTCCTGTCTGCAGTGCAGGTGGCCTCCGAGAGTAGGAAGCAGACCAGCCATCCAGGAAGTCAAGGTGGGCAGAAGAGGTGTCGTGACTCCAAACCGGTATTGCGCCACCATCCTCAGATGGCTTGTTCCAAGAAGGGAGAGAGGGGGTGTTTTCCCAAGCTCTCCTCCTGCCTGCTGAGCTTCACTGACCCCTGTGAGGAGAGACACTCCGGTGTCCTTGGAGGCTCTTTCCTCTTTTAAGCAGCTTAGCAAGCAGCAGCCTCAGCTTCTCGCTTTCTCTCACCAGTTTTCTGAAGAGCCGGCTGACCAGGGCCCCTTTCTAACGGGCACGCACCTGCTGTTATGTCATCACGAACAGGTTCCTGCCCCCTCCCCAGGTGTAGAATGAGGGGCCTGCCTCTGCGGGAGGGTGAGAGCAGGGGTCCTGCGCTTCTCTGTGAGTTTCCAGTAAGTCTTAATGTTTGTGCCGAGTAGCACCAGTGGGTGTGTGTCCGTGACCCCAAGGCATGACTGATGTTAGCGTTCACCAGAGACACTGGTCCTATGGGTCGGGGCGGGGCCCCTCAATCTGCTGTTAAGTCACCCTGGACTGCTCCGTTGCAGGTGGTGAGAAGGCAGCGGGTGGGGGCCCTGGGGAGGGGTGCCGGTGCAAAAGCCACACATGGGGGTGCTGACCATGAGCCGCGGACCGGGTGACTGACCATCTTTTGGGAAAGGGACAGGAACCAAGTGAGAGGACACTGTGGTGCCACATTGAGGGCTGGGAGGAAGAGGCCTTCCCTGATGGAGCGGCTCTATCACTGGTGGTTTGGAGGAGCTGACACATTTGCCTGGAGACCCAGGAGGGCAGGACTGCCACGTGGGACCTCAGTCAGGGTGTGTGTGTATGAGGCTTAACAGTTCCTGCAGGAGCTGGGCGGATCCCCATCAGGTGCCATCTAACACAGCTGGGGCCAGGGAGCCCTCTTAGAGAGGTGGGTGGGACCGTGTGCCCATTCCTCCAATGCTTTTTCTCAGGGTGCTCTCCCCATTCTACATCCACAACTTTCCCTGTCCTTCGAAGCCCAGCTCAGGGCAGTTAAGACCTCGAAGATCACCAGGTCCAAGGTCCACATGTGACACCTCCCTTGGTGCCTTGGGGAAGCATTCCCATCTGGGCCACCACCATCACTTCTCCCACATTACCCTCTGTTAGGCATCAAGAAGGTCAGGGAAATATCAGCCCCACCACAGCAGGCAAAACAGGCAAACACCCATAACCCTGGGTTCAAACAGGCTCTACAACTCCTCCAAATACCCTCTGCTGTAGGACCTGTGTGCCTGGTGCCCCATTTGCATCACCCTCATCCCAGCCACTCGTCTACACTGTCTTTCACAATGGAAAAATGGCCCTCCCTCAGCAGGCCCTGAAGGACCCAAGGAGAGAAGAAACCTGCGCCGGCTGGGCTGACTCCTGTACTCAACAGAAGATGACGTCTCCCTTATCTTGCAATAACTCACCTGCCAGGACTGCAGTGCCCTTCCATCCCGACATCAGGGATGGCAGGCTTTCCAGCTCGCTGAAGGTGCCAGCCAGGGAAGCAGCCACCCTGCTCTTCCATTTGTTCCAGCAAAAACTGAGAAGCCTTCTTTCCCTGAATAGACCCTTCTGGGAAGGCCTCTACAGAACTGCAGCAGCTTCTCAGTGAAACCTAAACCCCTTGTGCCCAGCTCAAAGACTTCGGGGCCTTATCTGGGTACTTAATGTTGGCACAAAGCAACAATCACGCGGGAACAGGTGGAGCCCAGGCTCCACTTCTCTGCCACCCTGCTCCTTAATAAAATTCCCCAGCCTCACTCGCATCCAAGGGTGGTTAACATCGAGTCAAACAGTTTTCGGTTCTGGGGAAATCACCCAGCCACCTACTAGGGGGTATCTAGCCCAACTCCCTGTCTCAGGGGTCCAACTGGTCATCAATGACCCTGACATACAGCCCAACAGTGTCAGAACAACAACAAAAAAATCTCACTCTGGGCTTTAATTCCAAGTCCCGATAGCCAACCCCAAAGCAAAATGCTGCTTCTGGGGATTGACTGGGCTCTTTACCAGAGGCAAGAAACCAGACACAGCAGTCTGCAGAAGTACTTTCACTACAAAATAATTTATTAAAACACACAGCTTCAGCACTAGCCTCCTATGTACAAGCACACCCCCTGACTACCCTATAGCTAGGGGCTCCTCTTCTTCCCCCTTGCCTTGCGGACCTCTTCTATTAAATCTTTCAGATACTGGATCTCCTTGGCCAAGGAATCTGCCTTCTCTTTCAGAGCCTCATTCTTCTTTTCTAGCTCTTTACATTCACCAGTGAGGGCCTCCTGCTCTGCCCTCTTCTTCTGGCGGTACCTAGTGGCTGCTGTCTTGTTCTGCTCCATTTTCTTCAGTTTTTTATCTAGTTTCTCACCCTTTACTTTTGCTATCATCTTCTCTCCAGGAGGGTCATAGGGCTTGGGGCGGACAGAGCCACCAGGGGCACCTGGAGATAGCAGGCTTCTATTTGGAGAACCCCTGGAGGTAGGGGGGCTATGCTGGGGAGAGCCCAGATAGGAGTCAGGGCTCATACAGACGCCACTATCATTATCTGAGGGAGCATCCTCTTCCTTTACGCACTGAGGGACCAGCATAACGTAAGCAGTAGAGTCTGGCTTCCTATCTTCTTCAGACATCACTTCACTGCATAGCTCTAAAGTAAAAGAATGATCTGGAGTGGAGAACAGGGCCCCTGGGGAGAGGGGAAGAGGCTGCAAGAAAGTGAAAGGGGCACCCTGGTCAGTTGTTGGCAAACTTTCTGGAAGATGGCCTATTGGGTTCACGATCTGGGGGGGCTCCTTAGTAGCCTCCTGGAGTAGGGGGTCAAAGAGATCACACGTGTCATCCAACGAGGCCAAAAGCTCATCTGGCATGGTTTCCAGATCATCTATACCCAACAGAGCATTAAAATCGAACTCCTTCAGATCCATTTTCTCCACCATCCAATCTGTCCCAGAGAAAGCATCCTCTGCAAAAAATTAGAGAGAGTTGGAACCAATGAGTCAAATGTACAAGACTGTCACCAGATCCCACCAGCAGATAAAAGAAGCCCACTCACCCTTGCCGTTACCTGAGGCACTGACCAACCCATCCATAGCCAGCCATTCGGAGAAGCCCGCCTTAGCCTTGTCGCCAGAGAACCCATGAGGTTTGAAGTGCTTGGCCACCTCCAGGTAGTCATCTAGGAGACCCAGGCTCTCTTCAGCCCCCAAACCCGACTGGTCGAAGGGGGACATGAAGTCCACCACCAACACCTCGCTGCTCAGGAAGCTCTTCTCGGCCATGTTGCGAGGTTTTGGTGGAATCGAGGAATGTGCTTAACTCGAAGGTGTCTTCGTCGGTTACAGCAACGCTGCTGCTGAATGCCTTGAAAAGCCTGAATACAAATCAGAAACCAAGTCCCATTAAAGATCAGCTGGCCTAAGAATTTCATCTTTTCATCCACGAGGCAAGATGGCCAAAATAGAACTCCATTCGGTGTTGAGAATCGGTACCACGTGGCCCCAGGGCCATCGCGTCACCGCCGCGTCCCTCAGGCTGCACAAAATGGACGCCCGGCCGTTCCCCCACCGGCCAGAAGAGGAAGCCGCCCCACCCGCACGTCCAAATCCGCCTCTGGACGCCCAGCCCCGCCCACGCCCCCCGTGACTCACGCGGCGGCCGCCGCCGCCCTACCACGCCGCCATCTTGGCTGCTGCCACGTTTCGCGGGGCACCAGGTGGAAGCCGGCGGGTTCGGGGGGCCGGGGCTGCCGGGGGCTCCCGACCCAAGGGCGCCGGCGTTTTGGGGACACCCAAGCAGGGGCCACGCGTTCCGGGCGCTCGTAAAACCGCTCCCGCCTCCGCGAAGCCGCCCAGCCGCTCCCAAGCAGGCAGAAACCCCTCACCGACCCAGGGGTGCACGGCCAGAGCAGCGCAGGCCCAGTACTTACGCCATGGCTTAAGCCGCTGGGGGGTGCCGCTGCAGAGCCTGGTGCTGCTGCCGCCGCTGCAAAAGCCAATGCTGCCGCAGGCACTGCTGCCTCTAATACGCCATGGTGGCCGCGGCCGCTGCGGGAGCGGAGAAAAAAAGGCGCGGACTCGCACGGAGAAACCACATACGTAGACAGAAGGAGAAAAAATGGCGGCGAGACGCCGAGCGCGGGTCCTTTATAAACTCTGCCCCTATGAGGACGCATCACAGACCATATCCTTCCGCCTCGGTCACGTGACTCGCGCCTCCCAACTACGCATTGCCATCTATTCGACGCCCCTATCGTTTCCAATCTCCGACTTTTAATTCTAGGGCGTAGCTGTGAAGAGAGAATGAATTGTTTTTATTTACGGCCTCAAGAAGAAGACGCACTACTTTACAAGGCTTTTAAGATAAAAGGGTCACTCCCGTCCGCCGCCGGGGAGCGCGGAGGGATCCGCCACACTCATTTCCGGCGTTGGTACGAAGGACGGAGAGAGAAGTCTTTCATCCCAAGAAAGGTTTTTACTGTAAAGTACGAGGTCTCCTAGTTCTCGCGCGATATGCTGGAGGAGAGCGCGCATCAAGATGATTGGTCAGACATGGTGAGTCATATATATCTCGAGTTTCTACTGGCTCAGGCCGCTGATATGCGCGGGAAGGGGCGGAGCGGCCGACGGTTCCAGCCGTCTGGTTCCGCGGTTTGCTTGGTTTTCTCTGTGACGCCGCTTTGCAGTGGCTTCCTCAGCCCTGCCCACCCGCAGCCGGTCAGGATTGCCCCAGGCAGCCCGGGCCCAGTGCGTCCCAAATAGTGGCGTTAGGCCCCGCCCCTTGCATTTCTTTCCTGCCGTCCTCAGTGAAGCTCCGAACTAGCGACCAGGTTCAGGCCCAAAGATGAAACTAGGCAAAAGGAAATGTCATTTCGTGTGCGTTTTCACACGCAAACACTTGCAAAATACTGAGGACGTGCAAGCCCTTCAGTAGTTGAAAGGGGAGGCTGATGACCTCAGTCGAGATCACCCGATCTATGCGCACCTACCATCAAAGGCGAGTCGGGGAAATGCGTAATCCTATAGTCTATCGTATTTTTACATATCCGTTTAGCTAAAATATAAGTTTGCTATTTTATTGAAGAATGCAGCCTATCACAGGGGAACTTCTTTCAGTTTATGTAGTTTCAGTTCCTCTAAGAAGAGAGATTTTATTCAGCTGCTCTCTCTCACTCTAGGGTAGTTCCAATTAGCTCCCAACGCTGTATAACTCCCAGGCATAACCGCTTCCCAGCAAGTCCTCCTAATGCCCAATTGCCGGAGTTTGTGTGTTCGGAGGCCGCAGTCCAGGTCAGGCCAACAACTTGCTCTCTCTACTGGGGAACTGTTAAGAGCAACAAGAAAACCCTCCCCCACCCTCCAGCCCTCTCGTCAGGCACTGCAGGGGCGGAAACCTTGAGTTTCTGCTTCCATTCCTTTCAGTAAGCCCTACAAATATTATTTCTGAGGACTGATGTCAAAAATTTGGGAAGGACTGTCCTACATTACTGACCATTCATTGACTTGATTCAGTCTAGCCCAGCAATTTTACAGTGGTAAACTGAGGACTAAAGGGATGAAGGGTCTTGCCCAGTGAAGGCAGTATGGGGTAGGAGTTAGAAGAGATTTTAGGGGCAAACCCCCCAAACTTGGCTCTTCCATTTATTAACGGAGACATTTTGGTTGAGTGACTTATCCTCGCTGAGTCTCAGTTTCCTGAGCTGTAAAATGAAGCTAATGGTGAGTATCCTTGCACTTAGAATGAAGATAATATAAGAGGCACTGAGCTTAGCGCCTGGTATCTGATAAGTGCTGGATAAATGGTTGCTGTTACTACTATTATTAGAACTCAGGTCTCTGACACACCTCCCAAGGCCCCCTCCCCATCTTCATTACATCGTCCTGCTTCCTCAGAGGACTATTATTAACTGAAATCAACAACTATAAACAACTGGTATATGCAAAGCATACTGGATGCTTGATGTGGTTTTTTTCTCCCCTTGGGGAATCACGAGTATCTAGATATATATAAAGCATCTAGTCTTTCAGTGCAAAGGCAGTAAGAATCCCTGAGCTACTACTCAAATCTTAAAAAGGATCCTCAGGGCATGTCCTCCTTTGGCTGTCAGATGACCATGCAGATGGCTGAGAATTAAAAGCAATGCTGCCCCAGGTTGACACTGCAGAGGGGTGGGAGAATGACTCCAGTGGCACCTTGTCCCATCCTTTCTATTATGGTGACCCAGATCAGGCACTTCAAAGGTTCTCCTAGCTGCAAATGGAGAACCAGTCCCACTCCTGTAGGAAAATGTTTCATACCACACACACAAGTCAAAGCTGTTGGAAAGGAGACTTTAATTTTCTTCTTCCCATGCTGTGGAAGGACAGCATGTTCCCCAGCTTTATTTCCTCCCTCAAGGAGAAAAAGGACAGTAGTTTTCTGGGTCTCAGGGCTAAGCTGCTTCTATATGGACCTAGCCAAGACAGGACAGAAAGACTGGTGACTGATTCCAAATCTATCAGCTAAACACATCAGCTGCTTATTGAAGGGCAAGCAAGTGACTGGAAGGCAGGTTGTGGACTTGGCCTCAGGGGCCAAGCACAGAGAGCATAACGTGATCAGAATGAAAAGGTAAACACCACGCTATATGCAGGTAACCCCAGAACTCACATCTCTGGTATTTTGGCCGCTTAGAATCAGCTAAGCGTATCTACAAGGGCTACAGCCTCACAGCTCTAGTCCTAAGTCCTCTTTGGCCTTGAGCTTCAGCACGAAGAGCAGGGTTCTCACAAATCCTGTGAGAGCAGAAGTTCTCAGCCAGGGTCATAGTGTCAAAGATGTGCCACGGCAGAGCCTCTGGACACATGCAGGGATCCCAGCCCCCCCGGCACCTCTCCAGGACCTTTTGATCCTGAAGCTGATTCCTTGTCAAAACCATTTGAGCTCTCAACTTGAGTGGAGAAGGGGGCAAAATCAGCTAATCTGGAGTGTGAACAGGACCACCAAAGGCTGAGCCTAGGAGGAAAGACTGTAGGCCTCACAACAGTTTTTCCAAACATGAGCTTCAATTATTTTTTTATTTGAAAAAAAAAGTCACAACCAAGCATATAAAGAAAAATACTGTTGTCCTGAACTCACGTTTTAGGAAGGGGCAACAGGGAAAAGCAAATTACACTTTGGAATTGATTGGGTTTTCAAGGTGATGAGTCTGTCTTCAAGCATTAGGCTATGTGCTTTGCTAACCTAGATGGTGCAAGAAACTTCCAGATGGAGAAGTAGGAGCAGATGCTGTTACTTCAGGCAAACGTGGGAGTTACTGAGTAGAAAGGCAGAAAAGCAGGAAAAGGCCCTACATCTTTCCCCAAAGATTAAAAAAAAAAAAAATGTGTGTGTGTTGGGGCGGGGGGTAGTCCCCTCCTCCAACCAAGAATCTCAAAGCACTGGACTGTCATCCAGGTATTACGATGAGACTTGCCCCATCTCAGTCAGCAAACCCACCAGGACCTGAGCCAAGGATTCCCACCGCTTCTAGTTCTGAGGACTTCTAAGAGGTTCTTGCTTGTGAAATGGCAGTTATGGTTTTTGGTTTTGTGAAACATAGGTAAGAGACAGAGCTGCCCTTAGAAAGATGCTCTTTAAGAGGAGATAAACTCAAATCACCATTACACTTGGCTTTGATAATTTGGGATTTGATCTTTAAAATCTTTTCTTTTTTGAGCTCTCCTTCCAATGTTTTATATGGAATTTGGTCAGACTCCAGCTTGGGAAAATTACAGGTTTTATAATATTCACATTGGGAAAACCAAATCCTTTATCTGAATGAAGACAAACCCATGCTTTTCCAACACATTCAGCCCTCCCCTCTCCCTTCCTTCCAGTGACACCAGATGGGCGCAATGGAACAGTCAGTGCCAGGCTCCACCCTCTGTGGACACCCTCTACACCAATCCCCCAGGGTAGCACTCAGGCATATGGAGTGTTTTATAAACTCCAAGTTGATTGTAATGAACAGCCAGGATGGAGACTCTCTCTCAGGGCTCTGGGCTTTCTATTTTTCATTCTCTCTCAATGTCTTCATACAAATGAAACAACTGAACCATTTTAGGGAAGCTTCACATGTATATGAGAGAAGAGGCAGGAAGAGTCTCCAAATATAGCCAAGGTTAACCCTAGTTCTCAACCTCCTAATCCAGGACAAAAAAGGGGACAAGAAGCTCTACCTTAAATTCAAAGGGAAGCTAAGGTTTCAATGCTATTTAAAGAGTCACTTCATGTCGCGGTCATTGGGAAGGAATGAGACAGCTGCAGAGAGCTTCACCAGAATCTCACTGATGGAGAGGTAGTAAGAATAAAAATAATAATAGGATTTGATGGGAGGAGAACAAAATACTGGATGGGCAGATCAGAAACAGAATTATCATCAGCCCCTTGGCACAAACAGGAAAAAATAAACACAGAACAAGAAGATGCACTGACTTGTATATTAAACTTTCCTCCCCACTCTCAGGATACTTTTTACATTGCAATAAATAGTGCAATTCTAGCAGCAGGAAACAAGAAGGAACGTGGCAAGTACCCACCTCCCTCTCATATGTGTTTCAGCCATACGCTCTCTTCCTAGGTAGCACCGGTTTCCCAGGTGCTGGGTGAGAGACAGGACAGGGGGAAGAGGTCTGTGCATATACGCCTGTCCTCTGGCCTCTGGAGGTGCCTGGAGAGCTCAGCAAACACCCCCATCACGTTCCTGTGACAGACACTGGGGAGCAGAGGGCTGGCTGCTGGGCCCGTTCTTCCTCTAAGGCAACATCCTAGAAAGGCAGGGCCTGACGTGGGAGAAACATGGTCACTGACGTTCAGCCGCCTGTCTAGCTGAACCTCTAGCACTAAGACTGTGTCCTTGAAGGCCTTGTCCTAATTGGCAAGAAGGTGGGGAAGGGGCAAACAACAGCCCCTTCCCTCCCGGTCTTTGTCTGACTCCCGCACGCAGTGGTGCCGGGCTGGACCAGGCACAGACATCAGGCACGCAGACCCTCTCCACCACCTCCAGGTTCCCCCACTCTACACTCACTGATGGCCACTAAGAAACACAGTCTCCGAATAACTACGCATGCAGTTTATCTTGAGCCCTCACTCCCGTGTGCGGCAACAACAGTGCTCCCATGAGAGACCTTCTTAGCACTTCTGGATATGAGTTGGCCGAGAGGTTGGGGCGGGGGGGGGGGGTGGCGGGGGGGGATGGGCTTCTTTTCCAGGAACCTGGGTCAAAGGCCAGCTTTTCCACCAGCTTTACCCCTAGAAACCCTAAATACTGTCTGGGCGCTCTCTGCAGAGTTCAGTTTGAAACATGCAATCATAACTTCAGTGACAGTCAACTAAAAGGCAGCATCTTGATTAGGCAGATGTGCTCCAGAAAAAAAAGCAAAACAGGTGTGAACAGGTGGAAAAAGAGACGACACTGAAAAGGGGCAGGTGGCAGGGCAGACACAGCAGACCTGTGCCGAAATGCAAAACACCAAGTGGTCTCCACAGTTCAGGCCACTGCTCCACCTTCTCAATTCATTCCAAGAAAAACTAGCCTGGAGCGAGGGGGAGGGGAAGAGTAGGGAGCACAGTGTTTGGTAACAAAAATAGAAATGGTTGGTGAGAAAAGAGGAGAGAGGGATACCTTTCTAATCAGCATGAAATGCCCAGGGCGATGACCAGCAAAGACGGGAGGCACCTAGGGACCCTGTGAGGCATCAACTATGGAACCAAGTGTTTCTAACAGAGAATCCAGGGCCTGACCGCTCGACACCTGCCTTCACCTGCCCTACGTCTGCAGCAGCACCTCCGGCTCAGACAGTGAGCAATAGAGAGTGTATCCCAATTCGTCTATTTCCTCAGGGGTGAGCTCTGCAAATAAGTTCACCTTGGGGTTTAGGGCACTGGGCAGGACTCCGGCCTCCAAGTAGCTGATCAGTCCCCTCAGGGCCTGCAGGAATCGGTCAGCCAGCACATCGGGAGACCAGTCAGCCTCCTCCTGGGCCACATGGAGGATGACGTTGGTGAGCTGGCTGGCAGTGAGGTGACCCAGGGCCGGAGTGGACTTGCACACGGCCTTGAGGATCTTGAGGCACAGAGAGCGGCAGCCAGAGTCGGCCTGGTCCAGAGCCCGCAAGCGCGCCGTCTCGGCAGGACGCAGGCTCAGCCGCCACAGGTTGTCATACTGGGCTAGCCGGTGTGGTTTGGCCACCAAGACAGTGTCACCAAGGGTCACCGATGGCAGGAAGTCAATGACGAGATGCCTGTCACGCTCATACTGCACTTCCAGAGTCAGAGCCTCTGGGGGTGGGGCCGGTCGAATCACATAGTCCAAGAGGGACCCGATGGCCGGCCAGTTGATGGAGCCAGACACTACCTTTTCGAACGTGTCTGCCACTGTCTTTGGAGAGAGGTAGCCCCCTACTACACAGCGGTCCCAGTAACTACTACCACGAGGAAAGTACTCTGGGTTCTCCCGGCGAACCAGGAAGAAGCCGGGGACGTTCATGATGGTGTCCTCTCCGGGGATACACGACCACAGGTTCTGCTCCAGCACAAGGGGCACGATGAGTTGGATGTGGTCGGCTGTCACCACCTGGTGGAGAAGAATTAAAAAGGTTTTGAGGGATTTAATCTGCTCAAGAGCCAAGTTTCCCCAAACACAGGTCCCACCATCTTATATCCCCCCCAACAAAAAGGGGAACTAAGAATTCTTCCACGTGACCATATCAATTCAGAGTGTGGATTTCAACCCAGGTCAGTCGGACACTGGCGCCCGTGCTCATTCCACACACCACGTTGCCTCTGGACACAGAAGTACACATGACATCCCCCAGGCCTTGACGGCTTGAAGGAAAGCCAGAAAGGAAAGATAGGGACAAGAATATAGGAAGGAGGAGACCTCTGACAGCTTCCTAGAAGTTGTGAGTATGACTAAAAAACAAAAAACGTTAAAGGCAGGGATCTCCAAATGCTACCACAGTATGTGGAATTCAGACGCAGTAGGACTAACCTTTCTGGCAAGCCTGGGAGACTGATCTCCTGTACCAACAGCCCTACTGAGAAGCATCCTGGTCAGTACAACCCTGCCCTTCGTAAGAACCCCCTGCTTACCTGCAGGTCATCATAGAGGCTGCCACTCAGGTACATGTCCCGAAGTGGCATGTCAGGCAACTTGGCCCGCAGGAAGCTCCGGAGCTCGGCACATATGTCCACGGCAGCTTGCTTGGCCCGAGCCTGCTCGCCAGCAGGGATGGCCGCCCGGTTCCGGTAGTAAGTAAGAAGTTTCTCCTGCAGGGACATGCGGAGTCGTGACTTCTTCAAGTCTACCTGGCCCTTCCTGGCCAATGGCTTGGGCCGGGGCAGGCAGAATGTATCTGCCAAGGCAAGAGAGAGAGGCACGTGAGCTCTTCCCGTGCTTGCTCATCCATGGCTGCCTCAGCCCCAAAGGAGACGGGCTTGGCACAAAAGGCTAGCATGGTGCCTGGCACATATGTCCCTAAGAACTGTGTTGAATGCATGAGTAGCACTGAGAGCCCCGAGGTCAGTCCCAGAAGGGGTACCAGCCTTCCTCACCTGTGTCAAAGGCCGAGGAGCCTGTGGGAAGGGCCTGTAGGGACCTGCTCAGGCCTGTCTTCATGTCCTTGTTGAGCAATCGGGGGGAGCCCATCCAGTTTGGTTCTTCCCAGCTCCTTTTCCCTGAATGGCTCAGGCGGGTGGGGCTGGTAGGGGCACTGATTGCCCTATCATACATCTGAAACAGCAGAGAGGACCCAGCACATGACCTTCTTTCCTGTTTCCCTCCTTCCCAGCAGCTTTGCCTTAATGAGTTCAGCTACTATTTTTCAATAACTTTGTTTTATTCTAGATTATGGAATCATTTGCTCCGCACAGAAAATCTCAGGAAATACTAAATGATATAAATAAGAAACAAATTTATCCATAATGTCATAACCCAGAGATAATGGTTAATATTTTGGTATATTTCTTTCTGAAAATATATATTTGTGTAATTAGGATCCTCCTCTATATATACTTTTGAAAACTGATTTTTTTTACATATCATTTTTATCACTCCCCCATATCACTAAAAATGAATCAGTGTTGAACATTATGGTACAATTTCTAACTATACAACACTGTATTTTATGAATGTACTGTAATGTCAAACACTGATCCATTTAACAAATACATCACTGAATGGCTACTCTGTGCCAGGAGTTGTTCTAGGTGCACAGAATAAAGCAGTAACCCAAAGAGACCCAATCCCTGCCCTCTTGGAGTTTACAGTTTAGCAGAGGGATGCAGGCAATACATAATCAACAAGCTAAACCATGCAGATATAGGTGTTAAGGAAAGTAAAGCAGGAAGGAGAAATAGGAAAAATGTGTGGTGGGAGTCCTGCTATTTTAAATAAGGTAGTCAAGGAAGGCTTTTTTGATTATTTGCAATTTTTCACTCGCTGGGATAAACTTTTTATTTGTATCTCCAACAGTTTCTTTAGGGTGGAGTCCTAAGAAGTAGATTTACTGAATCCTCTTAAGGTCTTGTCTAATAATGCCAAATTACCAAGTTACATTTCCATTAGCAGTATCAAAGTCTTATTCTAAGTCAGCTCCACTCGGCAGCCTCACCACCTCTCCAACCCCTGGCTGAGTGTACTTACCCGCTTAACCGCCAGTGTAGCAATGCCCAGCATGGCTGCTCCACCCACCCCCAGCACCAGCCGGGCATTGGAGAGCACAAAATCAATGGCCGTCCCGATGCCATTATCATCCTTCTTGCTTTTGCGCTCACCAGCGCCTGCCATTGCTCACCTGAGGAGGAAGGCAGAACACAGCCATCACCACCTTGGACCTTGGGAAGCAGCCCTCCTCCTCCCTCCACCATCAGGCCAGTCCCCAACAATTTCAGGGTACTCTGTGAGTTCCAGGAACCCTAGCACTCCATGTTCTAGGGTCAGGAGGGAGGTATTGTGTCCCTTGACGTATCTGGATGCAAGGCAGAGGAAATGATCATGCTAGTCATGGGAAAGCCTCCCCACCAATCTATTGAGATTACAGAGAGCGATAATAAGCTCACTGTCAACCCTTTCTCGTATGACAGTGAAGTACCCCACCCCCACGCAATACAACCCTCCGGACCCCTTCCCAACATTACAATGCAGATCATATTTTGATCCTCTGACCACTGCTTATGGAAGGTTAGACCTGAGAAGGTGTAAATTAATTAGAGACCCATCTAATCCCATCACATCACTTCACATGTAGGGAGGTGACTTGCCAGAGGTCCCAGAGAAAAGGAATGACAAAGCCATATGCAAAACTCAGGCCGCCTCTCAACTCCTAGCATGATGGTTTTTCTACTGTATCATGTTTCCCCTTACCCAAGTCAAACTGTTCCTATTCTATGTATTTTCTGCGAAAAATAATAATAACAACAAAAACACAGACTAAATACCCTGGCACACGGAGACAAAACTACAAGTCCACATGTGAGAAAGATCCAAAGAAGAAGAGAACTCTGTGGACAGGCCCACTTGACAAATGCTTTGTTTCTTGGGGCAAGTGTGCAGGGGCACCACAAGAAGCTCAGGTGAGCCTGGCACTGTGACAGAGACTGAGAATAAACAAAACGGTCACTGCAGACTCAGCTGTTAACTGGAAAACAAAATATCCACCTGCTCAAGTGTGCTTGGAAAATGAACTAAAAATGTGGTCACCTAAGCGGAGATCATGGGCACAAGGCAGAAGAGGCTGGCCTCCGTACAGTGCTGGAGCGAGGCGAGCACGCCTTTGCTCCTGGGCAACGACGGGGTCATCCTGACTGAAGTTCCCCTGGTCTCCCAGTAAGCCCATTTCCCAGGCAGTTAGAACCCTGGGCCTGACCCAGATAAAGGATGGCAAAGTGGCTCAAATCTGAGCACTGCTTTTAACACTGCTACCCCTCCTACCTCCCGTGTCCTGTACGCCAGGAACCACGTAGGGAAAAACAGTTGTTTACCATTCACCAATATACCTAGAACGGGAGGACAGAGAGGGACAAGATCACTGGTGCATCTTCCAGTGCGAAGTAGCATTCTTTCTAATACCCTTACAACTGGGTATTGCTAGTGTCGCATGTCATGCCCCTGGCCTCCCCTGTCAACGAGAGAAATATTTCTGCCTCTACTTATTCCAGCAATTGAGTTAACTAAGAGTCGCTGTCGATCCCAAAATTATTTTTTTCCCAACTAGAGTGCACAACCATGGCACTTTTCTTTTCTCCACCTTTTACCCTCGACAGGAGCTTCAGGTTTAGGGACATAATGAGAAACTGCTTGGCCAAATGAAATATACTCCCACTTCAAATGCACAGAGCCAACAAGGCTGAGGAGAAGAGTTAAACTCTGTATTTACAGGTGGGGTCAGGCAAGAACTCTAGTCATCCTCCCTCCAGTGGCCACTGAGACAGAGATGGGACATAAACTCATCTGAGGCAGAGTAATCCAATCAGGACAAAGGTGATCATTACACAGTTCCCGATACAAAACCATGACCACCGTTTTATTGCTTTTAAAACAAAAGAACCTTTAGAGATGTATTTACAATAGGGAGGCCCACCCTCTACATCAGGGGACCCCAACCCCCGGGCCGGTAGTGGTCCACAGCCTGTTAGGAACCAGGCCACACAGCAGGAGGTGGGTGGTGGGCGAACGAGGAAAGCTTCATCTGCCGCTCCCCGTCGCTCCCATCACCACCTGAGCCATCACCATCCCCCGCCCCGCCTGGGCCCGGGGAAAAATTGTCTTCCAACCAGTCCCTGGTGCCAAAAAGGTTGGGGACCGCTGCTCTAAATGATCCTTGCATGTGATGCAGCAGAGCAAGAAGGGCACATTCTTCCTCCACGCAGAAGCCGGAAGGAGCCTCTCTGGCTCCTTGGCCCCTCGGCCCCTCTGATGACTGGGGAGAACAAGGCACTGAGGTGGCGTAATAGAAGAGCCTGGGTTTTAGAGTCGGAAATCTTGAGATTGAGTACTTGCCTTTGAGCCCTGACTAATTAGCTGGGTGCCCTCAAATGAGTTAACCCCTCAGCTATGTAATGGGGATAATGATGCCTGCATGGCCTAAATCATAGGGTTGTAGTGAGGAAAACATATCTACTAAAATACCGTATGTGAACACTTTATACACCGTAAAAGGACTCTACAAATGTGGGCCATCATTAAGTCTTTTAAGATCTCCATCCACAGGACAAAAGGTCAACTTCCAGAAGGCGGCAGCAATCCAGACTGTCCTGTGAGTTACATCTTACCTTCTGAGACTAAGCCAGGAATGGCCTATGAAACCCAAGCTGATGCTATCCTGGGCTTGAGACCAGAACTATGAAGTTGAGCAGGCTTGGGAAAAGGCTTTTCTACTCTAGTGCAATATACTCCCCGCCCCATCCAAGGTCCAGGTGATGTCAAAGATCTGGTGACCTGGAAGAGGAAAGAACACCCACAGCTCCCACAGGGAGATCAAAGTTTCTATTCTAAAACTGAACTCAATCTGTTCCAGTTGAAACTACTTAACCACAGTCTACCCTCCACTCAGGCTCTGCCGCACTACCTGGGAGCCTGCAGGAGGTGGGAGCTCTGCCTGGCAAGGAGGAGGGCCTGGAGGAGCCCTGTTGTTCAATGCGTTTAGTTCCAGTTTTACAAGATGAAAAAGTTCTGGAGATCTCTTGTGCAACAATATGAATATCCTTTTTTTTGTTGTTTTTAATTTATTTTTGGCTGAGTTGGGTCTTCGTTGCTGCGCGTGAGCTTTCTCTAGTTGTGGCGAGCGGGGGCTACTCTGTTTTGCGGTGCGCAGGCTTCTCATTGCTGTGGCTTCCCTTGTTGCGGAGCATGGGCTCTAGGCGCGCAGGCTTCAGCAGTTGTGGCACGTGGTCTCAATAGTTGTGGCTCGTGGGCTTTAGAGCACAGGCTCAGTAGGTGTGGCGCACGGGCTTAGTTGCTCCGTGGCATGTGGGATCTTCCCGGACCAGGGCTCGAACCCGTGTTCCCTGCATTGGCAGGCGGATTCTTAACCACTGCGCCACCAGGGAAGTCCCTACAATATGAATATTCTTAACACCACTGAACTGTACACTTACAAACAGTTAAAATATTGGAAAAAAAAAAAAAAAAGAGGAGGCAGAACACTGACCTGGTGGGCAGGGCTGAGGATGGGGAATGTGAACTCTAGGAACATTTCAGACAAGTTGTTTAACCTGTCTCCTTAGATACAAAAGTGGGAATAGAAATACTCATCACCCCATTACAGTGGGAATGATGAGTAATGGAGGCCCTGTATCTTCCTAGGAGGACAGCACAGAACTGTGAAAATTCCAACTTATTCTCCTTGAAAAGGGCATATGACTTAAACATCTGGCTTGAGTACACTTGAGAAGAGCTAACATATACTGAGCGTGTACCGTGTGCTGGGCATTTTAAACCTATTAGTTCCCTTAGTTCCAACAATCCCATGAGATCAGTCACATTGTTACCTCCAACTTACAGATGAAGAAACTGAGGCAGAGGTAAAGTGTCAGAAAGTTCTGCAGCCAAGAGTTGAACCTGGAGCTCACGGGGCTGGGGAGTAGCTTACAGGGGTCCAAGTAGCCTGCAGCCCCTCCTCGTACACATCTCCTCTCTGCTAACCACTCGGACTCGGCCATACGCTTCCCAGGGGCGTTTTGGCTCATTCCCTGCTGTGTCCTCAGGGCCAGCAGTATTTGACACATAGCAAATATCTGTTGCATGAATGAGCTACTGATTCTATGGCTTTTTTTTTTCTGGGCGGGGGGGGGGGGGCGGGCAGTGAGGAGGTGGTAGCAGCACCTGTAACCCAACTCAGTCAAGATACTAGGAACACAAAGCCTTCAGTGTTCACTTCTACTCTCCCTGGGCAGGCAGGCCCTTGTGGGCATCATCTCTCACCTGGCCCTTTACTCCCCAAAGCCAGTCTGCCCAGCAACCAGAGTGGCCGAGGAGGACCCAAAGCCATTACGTCAGGCTCCTCCTCCTGCTTTCCCTCTGTTAAAGACAGCGCCGCCCACCCAGCTGGCACGCCTAACACCTCCCGGTCATCGCTCGCTCCTCTCTCCTCCTGCTGCAGCCAGCGTCCGCCTGGTGAAGTCCGCGGCTGCACACAGTGTGCTCACGGGCCACCCGGCCACCACAGTCCCTCCAGCTCACCTGGTCGGAGCCGCGGCCTCTGGTATCCCCTACCAATGTATTCTCCATGCTGCCACCGCCACGATCCCTCATCCACGCCATTCCCCTGCTGACAAAGTTCTGATGGTCCCCCTCTGTCAGATATCACAACCTCCTCAACAGGGGATTCGATGTCCTTCCAGACCTGGTCCAGCCTCAACTCTGGTCACCTGCCTTACAGGTGCACCACTCGAGCCACTCCGGACTCGGGTTTCCAGACTATAAAATGTGGTAGTCTCTGTTTTCAACTCCACACTTGCTTATTGCCCGTCTGCCCGGCAAGCTTCTATTTCTCACTTGAGGCAGACCTCAAATGTCCTCTTTTCTATGGCCACCTGTGATTCCTCCACTGCCACCCCGCCCCCAAGGCACAGTTTTGGCATCATCCCTGTCTCCAAGCCCTTTACCCGACCTCTAGCACAGAGCTGTTCACCCTGGAATTACCTCCCGTCGATCTCCACATGAGACCCGTCCCTTGATGGGCCACATCATTCACCTCTACCTCAGAGCCTACCAGAATGCCAGGGCCAGAGAAGGCCCTCTGGGAAGCTGCTGAATTAAATACAATCATTTGGTTACAGTGGGACTATCACACTGGCATGGGAACTAAACAGAACTAACATACCACTGGCCAAGAACTATTCCAAGTACTTTGTGTGCATTATCTCTTTTTTTCTTTTTTTTTTTTTTGGCCGTGCCGTGCGGCCCTCAGGATCTTAGTACCCAGACCAGGGACTGAACCTGGGCCCTCAGCAGTGAAAGCGCAGAGTCCTAACCACTGGACCGCCTGGGAATTCCCGAGTTGTCTCATTTAATTCTTGCGATAAGCTGAAGAGGTAGGTACTGTTATTTTACAAATGAGGGAATGGAGGCCTAGACAGATTTAGTGATTTACCCTAAATCCCACAGTTGTTAGTAGCAGTGTCAGGAAGGCACCGTCCTCCGAGGTCTGTACACTATGCTTGCTTTAGAGACTGTTGCAACAGAGTCTAGTTATGTTTGGGGAAACATGATCTTGCCCTCAATAGAAGTGAATCTACCAAAGAATGAGGCAGCCAGGAACTGAGCTCTAATAGTTTTAACCAATGTCTTTTCTAGCATTTTCATATGTAAAATGTTTTATGAAACAAAATGGTCTCCTGGTGGGGCCTGAAACTCAGGGCCTTTTTTTTCTTAACAAGGGAACATACTGCTGTTAATATGTTTGTATTTCCTCCATTGATTTATGACTAAAGGACTCTGGTCACTAAAGGAAAGGTTCTCCCTCTCCTGGACCCCTGCAACAGAAAAAATGAAACCTACAGGAACAAGGGCCTACCTACCTGAGGCTTCTTACTGCATCTGTGAGGTGGAGGTGGGAGAGAGGCAGGCGTGTCTATGGAAGGCACTTTTGTCCTCTTTCCCTTGGAATTAGGATGGGAGGGGAAAGGAGAGGATCCTAAATAATCCCTCCCAGTTTGCTGTGGAGGAATACCAGGCCCTTTTCCAGCTGCCTCTCCCGGGCCTCAGGATCCTCTAGCTTCTGATTTTTCCGGAACTCACGGCGAATGGAGGCAAAGTAGAAGTCTCGATCAGTGTAGCGAAGCTCTCGGCCTTGGCGCAGCAGAGCCCGGTAGAGACTCAGCACCGCCTCTCGGCTCCATGGGGCCATGGGGGACTGACAGGGGCTGGGCGTCAGGCTATACGCAGAAGGGAAGAAAGAGAAGCCTAGAATCAGAATTAATGATGGAAGGGCCTGTGGAGACTATCTAATTCAGTGGTTCTTAATCTAGGTCTTAGAGACCTCCCCAAGGTCACAATATGACTTAGCGGCGGGGCTGGGACTATATCCCAGCCTACCGACTCCTGCTCGTGGGAAACTACCAGTTACGCTGAAAGGCCAGGCCTTGGAAGCTGGACTGTGTGTGCTTGAATCTTGGCTCTGCCACTTATCTGCCATATAGCTTAGTGCAAAGTACATAACCTCTCTGAGCAACAGCTTCCTCACTTTTCAAATACAGATGATGCTATCTACATTTACGTACTGCTACGCATCGATACTACATCCGCCAACAGTACTTACCACATAGGGTTATTTTGAGAATTGCCTGAGATATCACTTGTAAAGCACCTGTAACTGAAGTTCACCGCAAGGGGTGGTCTAGAGCCGGTGGAGACGAGGGGTCTCAGTCACACTTGAATCCTGGCACCACCGCTTATGAGCTCATTCATTACCTTGGGCAAGTTTCTTAACCTCTCTGGGCTTACCTTAGTTCCTCATCTGTAAAATGAGGATTAAAATTGTATTTTCCTTATGGTTTATATGAGGATTAAATGAGTTTATATATGTAAACGTGGTTAGAATAGCGCTGGCATATACTAAGCAGTCTATCAGGGACAGGTGTCAACATTATTAACGCTACCTACCCTCGTTTGTAAGTGCTCAGTAAGTATTAGATACACATAAACTGTCACCATCTTCCTTCCGTAACAATAAAGCCTTACACAATCACAGAGGGTTACCATCTGTAAAGTGCTTTGTCATCCATTATCACATTTAAACTGAGGAATTTATGAAGTAGTCAACGTTCGTAACAAGAAGCGTTAACGCTTATGGAGTGTTGACTATGTAGCACGCATGGTATAAGCAGATCCCACGTGACAACTCTTCTCACTCCATCAACAAACCCAGTGCCGTCAGTATCCCCATTTTAAGTGGAGGAAACTGACGCTCCCAGAGAGAAGTAACTTGCCCACAGGGGCACCCAGCTATAAAGGGGCAGGGGGGGCACTCCCGACCCCAACTCTGACTGCCTGTGTAATGATAACTACTATTTGCTGGGATCTTACCATGTGTACAGCACTTCCAGGTGCTTTACAAACTTTCCCAGCACACCGCCTGGCACACACCAAGGGCTCAAAAAAGAAGCTGAACGAAAGAGGGAACCCTCACAACGTCCCTGTGTGGAAAAAAGCATCATCCCTCTTTATGAAATAAAGAACTGAGACTGAGTGGAAGAGGTATTTGACTGGTAAAAAGGTCTGGACTTTGGGCCCAAAGTCGGCTAGCCATCAGCCTCCGGCCTTCATAACTTGCTGCGCGAGCTTGAGGAAGCCACTGTCCGCGTCCCTTTTTCCTCAGCTGTAGAAGAGCGCCCCTCGGCCCCAAGGGCCTCCCGGAGTGGGAGATGAATCCAGAAATCAACAGGAAAAATGCTTTATGAAGTAGGAGGCGATTGTCACGCGAGGGCTGTTACTACAAGGTCGATCGGCGAGTGCACCGCTGGGCCCCGTCAGGTCCCCAGGTCCTCCCCCTACCCTGCGGGTCGTCGCACCTAGCCGGGGTGGAGAGGCCCCGAGGCTGGGGCAGGCCGGCTCAGGGGCCCCGGGAGGGCTCCGGAGGCTGAGGCGGGGCCCCGGAGCGGCCTCCAGGGGAAAGCCCAGGGCGGGCTGGGGCGAGACCCCCGACGACCAGGCCGGTAGCCCGGGCCCGGGCCGGATGGGGGGGGGCCCAGACAGAGGCCCTGAGAGAAGGCGTGGCGAGCCCCAGACCCCGGCCCTCACTCCACCCCTCACTCACCTGCGGACCGCGCACACTTCCACTCCTCGGGACTCGCCTCTCTCCCGGTAACTCTCCTGGGGTCACCCACCAACATGGCCACTTCACTTCCGGGACACGACCTTGCGCACGGAGCTGAGGAGTGGGACCGAAGGGAGCCTGGAGGCAGGTGGGGGCTGGAGGACTTCCGGTCTTCCAGGCCTATGCTTCTCTCGGGGTGGGGCCAGGAGCCGCGTCAGGCTCCGCCCCTTGCGCGGCTCCGCCCCACAGGCCGGAGTCCCGCCTCCATACGTGACGTCACCAAAGGACGGGCCGGCCGAGGCCATTCGGGCCCCGCCCACCCATTCGGGCCCCGCCCAGTCGGAGGGCGGAGGAGCGGGAGTCCGGGTTGGGCAGAGCGGGGGAAGGCGGGGTGCAGACGTTGTGCGGCGTAGTCCCCCAACCTGCTGCCAGCTCTGTAGCCTGTGTGGCTCCAGCACTGTCTGCTGATCTCGGGCTGGAGCCATGGGGGTGCCTGGGGGAGGTTTCACGCTAAGGGTATTCCGTATCGTGGCTTTTAAAGGTCTTCCATTTTCTCAGATTGCTTTCTTTTCATCCCTCCGTGCTGTTCCCGCACCCCTGGCAAGGACCTACCTTTCAAGGTCCCCCTCAAATGTCCCCCTCTAGAAGTCTTTTAGATACCCTTCCTCGCCCCTCATCCAACACACTTAGGTATCTCCTTTGGGCCCCACAGAAATGTCTGCACACCGCCGTTAGGGCTTCGCTCCTTCAACAGCAAAACGTGTTTATTGGCGCCTGTTATTTGCCAGGCACTGTTTTTTAATTTCTGCATTAGTTTCTGTCTCTCATCAGATTTGAGGGCAGGAGCCATGTCATTATGGAATCCATAGAGGGAGAGGGGAAGAGGCAGGCTTTGGAATCAGGCCCAGGCGGCTCCAGATGCAGCTCCACCACTTAAGGACAGCTGCCTGCCCTCTGACAACTTTTCTAACCTCCTCAGCACCTCTCAGCTTTTGTGAAGATTTAAAAGGCATCTATCAGGAAGGCGTGGGCACTTACACAGAGCAGTTGCCCACCCATCCATTTATTCTTGCACAGATCCTTGTTTGGGGTGTCTAATGTGCAAAGCACTGCCACAGGCATTGCAGGGAACAGAGAAATCAAGTCCTCATCTTCTAGTGGGCCTGATGTGAGAGGAGGAGATAAGGACTGGAGGAGGAATACTGGGTGAGAGGATGGAGAGAAAGGAGGTGCTTTTTTTTTGTTGTTTTGTGGTACGCGGGCCTCTCACTGTTGGGGCCTCTTCCGTTGCGGAGCACAGGCTCCGGACGCGCAGGCTCAGCGGCCACGGCTCACGGGCCCAGCCGCTCCGCGGCATGTGGGATCTTCCCGGACCGGGGCACGAACTCGTGTCCCCTGCATCGGCAGGCGGACTCTCAACCACTGCGCCACCAGGGAAGCCCAGGAGTTGCTTTTTTACTTGGTGTGTTGCTGGAAGGCCTGTCTGTTAAGGGGACCTGAGTAGGACCTTCAGGAAGGGCATTCCAGGTGTTGGCCCACAGGTGGGCCCTCAGGCTGTCCTAGGAGCAACAAGGAGGAGGCCAGTGCATGGGGAATAGTGTAAGAGCGTGAGCAAGGGCTAGGGGGGTGGGGGGTGGGAAGAGGCAGGACAGGGGGTCCTTATCAGGGGCAGGGGAGGGGAAATCTTGCTGGGACAGGAGTCACCAGAGAGTCTGGAGCAAAGGAGTGATGGGACCTGACTTCCATTTGTTTGTTTGTTTATGGTGAAAAAATTTATATTTAGAATTAGCCAGCTGGATGCAGTTTAGATGATCCCAATTTTGTTGGCACCACTCAAAGCATCATAGTCAGGGCCAGTTGAACATATGCCTTCTTCTTTCCATCAGACCCCATCAGGGTGTTGGCCTTGGCTATGTGATGTCATAAAAGTGTCTTCCCAGCCTGTCTGATACGTGTTGATGGCCTTGACCTCCACAGTGAACACAAGTGTGTTGCTCTCTTCTTCATGGCAGACTCAGTGGTCTGGGGAACGTGGTGTCGGTGTAGTGGTCAAGCTTGTTTCTCCTGGGGGCGCATATCCGAGGATATTTAGGCTGCCGTTGGAGCCGCTGCATCTTTTGTGTGTGTGTCTGTGGATCCACTTCAGCACCGCCTTCTCGGCCTTCAGAGTCTTTGCTTTGGCTTCAGCTTTGGGAGGACAGGGGCTTCCTTCTTCACTTTCGGCGCCATCTTTGTGAAAAAGGTCTCTGACTTCCATTTTTCACAGGATCAGTCTGGCTTTGAGACTAACGGAAGGATGCAAGGGCTAAAGCAGGGAGACTGGTCAAGAGGCTGCTGCAAAGCCCCAGGGGAGAGAGGACAGGGGTTCAGACCAGGAGGTGGCAGTGTGGAGGGGAGTGGTCAGATCCAGGAAGTATTTGGAGGTAGAGCCACAGAAGTTGCTGATGTGGGGGTGAGATAGAAGGGTCAACAGTGGCTTCAGCGTCCTGCCTGAGCAATTGCCCTGCTGCCTCTCTGCTCCAGCCTAACCAGGAGCATCTTCCAGGCCTCCCAAACTGCTAAAAGAAGGCAGTTTTCCAGGGCCCTAGGGTCCCCACTCAGGTAAAGGAAGACTTTCCATGGCATATGGAGCCCCATCAATACTGGGGAGATCGTGAACCCCTGGAACTTCTAGGAAAGGGAGGGGCCCAGATGGGGGCCTTGAGGAAGCTTAAGATTTAAGAGCAATAATGCGTGTGGCATCTGTGATCTTAGGCATCATTCTCCCAGGGCTGGCTTGGTGTGGGAAAAACACGCACACTGGGACGGCACCAGACTCTACATCTGCTTTTATTAAGCGTCTCTTGTGTGTCAGACGCTGGATTGAGTAGTTTACAAATGCTGTATTGTGTCTAATCCCAACATCCCTGTTTGGTCAGCATGATTATCCTGATGATGAAAACCAAAGCAGAGAGAGGTTCAGGCATTTCTCGAAGACACTGAGCCAGGCAGACAAAAAGCTCGCTGTGGAGCCCAGGTCTGTCTCACTCCAAAATGTGTGTCCTTTCCGCTCTTCGAGGCTGCCCTACTTTGCTCTTTAAAGAATAATTTTGTGACACAAATAAATCTAATTGGTGACATTCCCAGCTGGAAGACCGGGGAACCTTTTATGTCTCTCCTAATCCCCCTGTCCTACAGAACATTATTTTTAGGAGGGAAGGAGGGAGGTCCCTTGGCAGGGAGGGGTCTGCCCTTCAGATCAGCTCCCCCGGACTCTTCTTACTCTTCAGGGTCTTCTCTTTATTTCCAGACTCACAAGCCTCCTCCCTGCCCCCCCCATGCTCCCATGGCAACGGAGGTGGGGTAGCGGGGCAGGCATCTGGCACCCACATGCGTCCGTGGTCCCGAAATCTCAGGGCTCTACCTGGTTCGACAGGACGGGCAGGCTGAGACCTGCAGGAGATCAGTCCCCAGGCCACTGTGGTGTCCCTCGAAGGGGTCATCAGTGGGCAGTAAGAGTGAACAGTTCCTGAGCTCTCCGCCTGTGCCAAGACACATGCACCAACCCCCACCTGCCATCCGAGTCCTGCGAGGATAAGACTGTCATTGTCCCATCTGCATCCAAGGAGACGGGATCTCGAAGAGCCATAAGCGGTGGGACTAGGGCCTGAGCTCCAAACCATCCAAGGGCTAGATGAAATCACTCAGGACAAGGGTGGAGGCAGAGGAAAAGGAGGAGCAGCCCTGGCGACACCGATCGGAAGCAAAGGATGCTGGAGAGGACCAGTCAGAAGACAGGAGTGTCCTGCAGGCTTGGGGGGAGGAGGGTGTGTTCACAGAGGCCAGCGCCCCAGCAAGTCCCATATCATCCTTCCCCTGTTAGGAGCTGGTCTCTGACTGACTGGCTCAGCAAGAGGTGGGGGCAGAGGCCCAGGGGCTGAAGAGTGAATGGAAAGTAGAGAGAGACACAGTGATTTTGCTGAGAAGGGAAAGAGCAAGATGAGAGGACAGTTAGAGGGGAAGAAAAGCAGATTGGGTTGGGTGGGCTTGGGCTTGGGGTTGGCTGGTGCCCGTTCTAGCCTCAAGCAGGGGAGGGAAGGAGCCAGTAGAGGGAGAGAAGCTGAAAATGCCATCGTGAGTAAGCCCTCCCTGGAGGGATGTCACAGAGGGGCAGGAGGGGAGAGTGAGAGCGGGCCAGGTACCCCTTTACCTGCAGGAGGAGTGGCTCAGCGCAGCCCCAGGCTTCCCTAAGAAGGCAGAGAGAACCCTGAGGCCTGGGTCTTTCCAGTCTCATTCCCTTTACTTTGCCCAGGAGGATGCCTTATAAAATTGAGACGCTCTGTAAATGCTTGGTGCTCTGAAGTGGAGGGAAATTGCTATTGGATGTCAAGACAGAAGGCTCGGTGCAGCCCACCAGCCCTCCGCAGCCCTCCCAGGGGAACCCAGGGTGGAGTGAAGGTGCAGATGCTCTTATCACCCAGGATGACGGAGATGTTGGCTGTAGGCAGATCAGTGAGGCTCTGGAGTTTCAGCAGCCAGGGACCTGGAAATCGTTCTCAGAGAGCCAACCCCCTCCTAACGGGCTTTGCTGTCCTCAGATGTCATTGATCCTGCGTTCACCAAACTAAAACCTGACATCCCTGGACAGGAGTGAGGCTCCCCTGTTGTCCTGTGAAATCTCTGCTGCCCACATTGTGCCAGGTACTGTTGCAATGGGCAAAGGGAACGTAGGCTTGTTCACGGAGTACCTCCCTTTGGCAGGCAGCAGGAGTGGGTGGCCAGGGCAGCAGATGTGTGGGCTCGGAGCCCAGATCCCACCTCCCCAGTTCCCACCTGTGCACCTCTGCACAGGGAATTTCAGGGCTTAGGAGAAGGATTGTGCCCAGCCCAGAGCAATCGCTCAATGAATGCTAGTTGGTTTCCCTTTACACCCTTCATCCCCATGGATCACTACTACAGCCTGCAAGGGCTGGGTATCAATGTGCCCATCTTACAGATGAGGCAGCACCACTCAGGCTGACTATAGCTTCCACCTCCTCAAGGGGCAAACTGGAGGTCCACGTGCTGGACTGGACTGAGAAGTGTTCTCCTTGCTCCACAAAGAACTTTGTAAGATGCAGACAATTATAAAAGACAGCTTTCCAGGTTTGCTTGAATGTTTTTTTTTTTAAATTTATTTTATTTTTGGCTGCGTTGGGTCTTTTTTGCTGCGCGCGGGCTTTCTCTGGTTGTGGTGAGTGGGGACTACTCTTCATTGTGGTACGTGGGCTTCTCATTGTGGTGGCTTCTCTTGTTGCGGAGCACGGGCTCTAGGCGGGTGGGTTTCAGTAGCTGTGGCACACGGGCTTAGTTGCTCCGCGACATGTGGGATCTTCCCGGACCAGGGCTCGAACCCGTGTCCCCTGCATTGGCAGGCGGATTCTTAACCACTGCGCCACCAGGGAAGTCCTGCTTGAATGTTTAGGAGATCTGGAAGCACTGGACTCCCCACCTATGCTGAGGAGCAGCCACCACCTTTGGACAGAGTATGAGCTCCCCAGCTTACTCCAATCCCCACCGCTCCCTCTTGTCTCCTCCATGGGTGTTCACTCATTTGCATGACCCGTTGGGCTCCTCTGGTCTGCTGAGTCTGCCAAGGCCTCATGAGCATTTTTCATATGATATGGGAAGGAAAGGGATTCGGAGAGAAAGCCTGACTGCCCACCAGAGTCAGGATGAATACCCTCTCTGACATGTCTTCCCAGCTCCAATCACAAAGCACCAAACCTGGGCCTCCCTGGTGGCGCAGTGGTTGAGAGTCCGCCTGCCGATGCAGGGGACACGGGTTCGTGCCCCGGTCTGGGAGGATCCCACATGCCGCGGAGCGGCTGGGCCCATGAGCCATGGCCACTGAGCCTGTGCGTCCAGAGCCTGTGCTCCGCAAGCAACGGGAGAGGCCACAACGGTGAGAGGCCCGCACACAGCAAAAAAAAAAAAAAACAAAAAAAAAAGCACCAAACCTTAAAATATAGCACAAGGAAACCAAAACAGCACAGCTGTGCTCAAGTCCAAGGTAAATACTTCCACAGCCCGGAAAGGACCTGAAGCAGAAGGCCTGGGTGCAGCCTGGGAGGTGGGCTCCGGAGGGATGCTGGGACCTGCAGGGCTCCCACACCCGGGGGCTAGGAGTGCCAGAGAGCTGAGAATATTCCAGTCAAGGAGGAAGTGTTACAGGAGGCAGATGGGTGTGGTGGGCTGAGGTCTCTGGGCTTAGAGTCGGGGTGAAATGAATGAATGGCAGCTTTTACCGTTGTTAGACCCTGGAGTTTATCCAGCTCAATCCTCCCTACTGACCCCCCCCCCACAAACACGCTCAGCTGTACAGCCACCCAGAGACAGAAAATACTGGCCAAGTTGTACTTTTTAAAATTTTTATATCTGTGGTGTATTCACCTGGAATTCACTTCAGTGTAAGGAGTGAGGGAGGGATTGTAATTAGCCTTTTTTTCTAAATGGCTGTCAGATATTTATGAAATAATCCTTCTTTCCCCCAGTGCCACCTTTATCATATATTAAATTCTTGTGTGTAGGTAAGCACCCCATCTCCAGTTCTTCAGAATATTGTGACAACTTTACATTTTCCAACTTCCGGGTGAGTGTGCCCTCCGCAAGGCTCCCTGGAGCTGCATCAGGAACTTTGACTTGGCACGGTAGGTTATGAGGAGCTATAGACTATATTTAAGTTGGGAAGGGGTGGTAATAGAATCAGATCTAGAATGTAGAGGCAGGGCTGCTGGGTGGGTTGCTCAGGTTACGTACTGCACAAGGACACCACATCCAAGGAGCACCTGTCACATCTTAGACCTTGTAGAGTTGTGTGTTTCTTATGACATTTCTTTAGCAGAAGGCAGTGATTTGTCTCATTCTAATGAAATCAATACATTATGGCAATTTTCTAATAGATGGAAGTAAAATGTCTTGAGGAAGAGATGCCCTTCCCAGTTTTGCACAAAAGCCTGTATGGGCTGGCAGCAGCCCTGCATGGAGAATGGACTAGTAGGGGGAGACTGGAAGAGGGAAAAGGAAGAACAATGGATGATTTCTGCATTTCCAGGTCAAGGTCTGGGGTGTATGGCAAGGCCAGTAATCGAGTCCTTGGGGCCCGACTGGGGACACGCCGGTGGAGCAGATAGCAACATCTACTACTACTAATTCTAACGCCAGTTAGAGGCCTGGGAGACCAGTCACCCAAGGAAGGGTGAGTTACTACGTGCATCTCGGGTCAGTAGAATTCGACAAGGATTTAGTGAGCGTGGCCAGGCCCTGGGCAGAGTGCTGGGGACCCAGAAGTGAGGCCCAGCCCTGCTGGGTAGACAAGACAAATGTTCCAGAGGTGTGTCCTCCACCAGTGTTCCTCCTCAGAGCTCTGACACCTCCCATGCAAGTTCTGGAAACTTCATTTCCTCTGTAAAAGGGGAGAAAAGGATCCCTTTCCTCTGTCTGCCTCTAGCACTTTGACATTCCCCCAGCACTGCCTTCAGCGTTTTGAGTTATATCCTAGGTTTGGTTTTCTTTTATCGTTATCATTTTCCACGGTTCTGATTTTTATACATTTGCTTTTCCATTCTGTGGCCTGTATTTGTATAATCTACCTCATATCCTGGGTGGTGTCCAGTGAGAAGGAAGAAAGAAGAAGGAAAGGAGAAAAGGGAAGGCTGCGCCGCGGGTCACGGACATGCCCGGCTCTCCCACCAGGTGGCAGTGCTGCACCACGAGAAGGCTGGTGGAACCCTGGTCCTAAATCCCAGCTGGGGAAGCTGCGTGCCATTGAGCAAATTCTACCCTTAATGTCCCTAAATCCTAGGCTCCCCACCTCCAATCTCGTAGGCTGGAAAGTGGGAGGACCGCCCCCCCCAAATACTGTTCAGATTACAGGAGATCGCATATGCAAAGGGCCTGGCGTGGACACAGCAGAAGCTCAGTGGTTGGGTGCTCCTGCTTACCTCTAACAATGTCTGGAGACATGTTTGGTTGTCACACTTGGGGGAGTGGATTCTACTGGCGTCTAGTGGGTAGAGCTCAGGGATGCTGCTAAACCTCTGCAATGCACAGGACAGCGCCCCCAGCAAAGAACGACCTGGCCCACCATGTTGGTAGCGGTGAGGTCGGGAAACCCCGGTCTACTCCTCATCGATTTTGAACTCCTGGAAGGCAGAAAATGTGTCTTGTCCATTTCTGTATCTTCCTCAGGGCCTGTCACACAGCAGTCTGTCACTGAGTGGAGGGTCAAGTTGAAAGGCAAGTAGTGGCCCGGATATGGTGGTAGGACCAGCGGGCATCAGACCAGAGGACTGATGGTCATGGCACAGGGCCACGTGCCTGACTGCATCAGCAATGGGGCTTCCTGAGGGCTGAACGGGATTTGCAAGAACGTAACTGCCTCCTAAGCGCGTTAGTCAGATTGCTTCAAATGCTAACGATCAAGGGGCCTCTTTGAAAGTTTTATTGAATTGAGCACCCCCAGCAGAGCCTTCTGTCCCAAGAAGTGGTCTCATTAACTGGAACGGGTGAATCAGGAGACTCGCTGCCTCGTACAAATCTCAAGAATGTCGTGTCTTGTTCCTCCCACCCCTCAACCTACGCCCCAGGCCTTGACCAATGTTTGTGGAACCAAATGCGAGAAAGTCTAGAAGTCCCGTTCCTGGAAGGGCAAGGGAGTGGTGGGCAGAGCAGATCACGGGAGGGAGAGGATTGTTATTTTTGCCTCCTTGATGGACTGTCACGTGGATGAAGGCCTGGCTTTGCCCTGTGTGACCCTCTAGAAGGCAGAGCCCCCTAAAGTGGGGCTTGTGTGAGGCAGGCTGGGTCTTCAGAGAGGCAGCCTGGCAGGACAGGCTGGAGGTTCTAATTACGCCACAGAGGCTGATCCAGTGTGATCTTCAATAGAAGTGGCAAGTCTGGGCCAGGCTGGGTGGATAACTGCGGGGCAGCCGATCCTGTGGGCAAGCCCTGCAGAGGAGGACGTTTGGGCCGTAGAATACCTACTGCCCTCGGATGGGCAGGGAGGGTGTCTGTGACAGAACGCCAGCCCTTGGGCTGGCAGCGTGGGGTGACCAAGGAGCTGGGGGTCAGGGAAGTGGGGGTATCAGACAGCACTGGAGACAGTCCCGGGTTCGAATCCTGGCGCCTCCACTGTTTAGTGGCGTTGAGTTATTTAGTCATTCATTCCTCTGATAGCTATTGAGTTGTGCCACAACTGTTTCTGGGAGACAAACACAAAAGCAGACAATTCTAAGTCCATGTGGAAAGGGCATCATTGGAGACATTCAGACAGAACGGGAGCCCAGAAAGTCAGCACCTAACCCGGGTGTGGAGAACCTGACACCGGAGTGGAGCCCAAAAGAGCGAAAAAGTTGGGTGCATAATGGTGGCAGAAAGTTCTGGGAGGAGAGAATAGTGGGTACAAACTGGCAGAGGAGTGATGAGTTCCATCAGATGAGTTCAAATGTTTTTGGCTGTGAGTAGCAGAAAACCCAACTCAAAGTGTCTTTATTTTTTATCTTTTTAAAAATATTTATTTATTCCACTTTCTTTATGGCCTCATCGGGTCTCAGTTGCGGCACGCAGGATCATTGTTGTGTCATGTGGGATCTTTCGTTGCGGCGCGCAGACTCTTCATTGCAGCTCATAGGCTTCTCTCTAGTTGAGGCACTCAATAGTTGTGGCGCGAGGGCCCAGCTGCACCGCGGCGTGTGGGATCCTACCTCCCTGATCAGGGATCGAACCCGCGTCCCCAGCATCGGAAAGGGGACTCTTTACCACTGGACCACCAGGGAAGTCCCTTAAAGTGTCTTTAACAAAAGGGAATTTATGGGCTCACATAGCTGAGAAGTCCTAGATGTGGGTTTTAGCAGAGGCTCCACACAGCAGCCAGTGCTATAAGCTATATGCTCTACACACACCCCTGTATTTTTTCTGGTAGTGGAAGGGGGGTAGTTCCTTTTCTATTATTCTTGAAGAAGAGAGAAGAACTTCTTTTCTAGGAGCTTCCGGCAATTTCTTCTGTATCACTAGCCTGAACTGGTCCACTTGTCCATCCCTGAAGCAATCGCCCTGACCTGGCAGCGGATGTCACTAATTGGCTTAGCCATGCAGGGCTACCTCAGGAGCTGGTGTGGGCATGTGTGGGCATGTGTGTGTGCACATGTGCTTGTGTGTCAACCATGCCAAAATGCATGGTTAAATTCTGGGAGGAAGATCAGGAAACTTGCACAAGCCTCTTAGATAGCCTCATCCACCAGAGGGCAGACAGCAGAAGCAAGAAGAACTACAATCCTGCAGCCTGTGGAACAAAAACCACATTCACAGAAAGATAGACAAGATGAAAAGGCAGAGGGCTATGTACCAGATGGAGGAACAAGATAAAACCCCAGAAAAACAACTAAATGAAGTGGAGATAGGCAACCTTCCAGAAAAAGAATTCAGAATAATGATAGTGAAGATTCTGTCTTCACCACTATCTTCACTCTCACCACTGTTATTCAACACGGTTTTGGAAGTCCTAGCCACAGCAATCAGAGAAGAAAAAGAAATAAAAGGAATCCAAATTGGAAAAGAAGAAGTAAAACTGGCACTGTTTGCAGATGACATGATACTATACATAGAGAATCCTAAAGATGCCACCAGAAAACTACTAGAACTAATCAATGAATTTGGTAAAGTTGCAGGATACAAAATTAATGCACAGAAATCTCTTGCATTCCTATACACTAATGATGAAAAATCTGAAAGAGAAATTAAGGAAACACTCCCATTTACCACTGCAACAAAAAGAATAAAATACCTAGGAATAAACCTACCTAGGGAGACAAAAGACCTGTATGCAGAAAACTGTAAGACACTGATGAAAGAAATCAAAGATGATACCAACATACCATGTTCTTGGATTGGAAGAATAAATATTGTGAAAATGACTATACTACCCAAAGCAATCTACACATTCAATGCAATCCCTATCAAATTACCAATGGCACTTTTTACGGAACTAGAACAAAAAAATCTTAAAATTTGTATGGAGACACAAAAGACCCCAAATAGCCAAAGCAGTCTTGAGGGGGAAAAAAACGGAGCTGGAGGAATCAGACTCCCTGACTTCAGACTATACTACAAAGCTACAGTAATCAAGACAATACAGTACTGGCACAAAAACAGAAACATAGATCAATGGAACAAGATAGAAAGCCCAGAGATAAACCCACACACCTATGGTCAACTAATCTATGACAAAGGAGGCAAGGATATACAATGGAGAAAATACAGTCTCTTCAATAAGTGGTGTTGGGAAAACTGGACAGCTACATGTAAAAGAATGAAATTAGAACACTCCCTAACACCATACATGAAAATAAACTCAAAATAGATTAGAGACCTAAATGTAAGACCGGACACTATAAAACTCTTAGAGGAAAACATAGGAAGAACACTCTTTGACATAAATCACAGCAAGATCTTTTTTGATCCACCTCCTAGAGTAATGGAAATAAAAACAAAAATAAACAAGTGGGACCTAATGAAACTTAAAAGCTTTTACACAGCAAAGGAGACCATAAACAAGATGAAAAGACAACCCTCAGAATGGGAGAAAATATTTGCAAACGAATCAATGGACAAAGGATTAATCTCCAAAATATATAAACAGCTCATGCAGCTCAATATTAAAGAAACAAACAACCCAATCCAAAAATGGGCAGAAGACCTAAATAGACATTTCTCCAAAGAAGACATACAGATGGCCAAGAAGCACATGAAAAGCTGCTCAACATCACTAATTATTAGAGAAATGCAAATCAAAACTACAGTGAGGTATCACCTCACACCAGTTAGAATGGGCATCTTCAGAAAATCTACAAACAACAAATGCTGGAGAGGGTGTGGAGAAAAGGGAACCCTCTTGCACTGTTGGTGGGAATGTTAATTGATACAGCCACTAGGGAGAACAGTATGGAGGTTCCTTAAAAAACTAAAAATAGAATTACCATATGATCCAGCAATCCCACTACTGGGCATATACCCAGAGAAAACCATAATTCAAAAAGACACATGCACCCCAATGTTCATTGCAGCACTATTTACAATAGCCAGGTCATGGAATCAACCTAAACGCCCAATGACAGACGAATGGATAAAGAAGATGTGGTACATATAAACAGTGGAATATTACTCAGCCATAAAAAGAACGAAATTGGGTCATTTGTTGAGACGTGGATGGACCTAGAGACTGTCATACAGAGTGAAGTGAGTCAGAAAGCGAAAAACAAATATCGTATATTACGCATGTATGTGGAACCTAGAAAAATGGTACAGGTGAACCAGTTTGCAGGGCAGAAGTTGAGACACAGATGTAGAGAACAAACGTATGGACACCAAAGGAGGAAAGCCGCAGGGGGTTGGGGATGGTGGTGTGATGAATTGAGCGATTGGGATTGACATGTATACACTGATGTGTATAAAATTGATGACTAACAAGAACCTGCTGTATAAAAATATAAATTAAATAAAATTCAAAAAAAATTCTGGGAGGAAGAGATATGGGAAAGAGCAAGTGCAGATGTCCACGGCAGGTAGCACTGCCTGAGTGCCTACTGGGTGCCCAGCTCTGTGTCAACTGCTTCACAGGCATCATTTAATACCCATGACAACTAACGCTTTGAGTTGTCATCTCTACTTTTTTTAAAAAATAAATTTATTTATTTATTTACTTTTGGCTGTGTTGGGTCTTTTGCTGTGCACGGCTTTCTCTAGTTGCGGCAAGTGGGGACTACTCTTCATTGTGGTGCATGGGCTTCTCATTGTGGTGGCTTCTCTTGTTGTGGAGCACGGTCTCTAAGCACGCAGGTCAGTAGCTGTGGCTCGCGGGCTCTAGAGTGCAAGCTCAGTAGTTGTGGCGCACGGGCTTAGTTGCTCCACGGCATGTGGGATCTTCCCAGACCAGGGCTCGAACCCTTGTCCCCTACATTGGCAGGCGGACTCTTAACCACTGTGCCACCAGGGAAGCCCAGTCATCTCTACTTTACAAATGCTGAGATGAACACATCTAGGGTCATGTGATTAGCAAGTGGGAATCTGGGATTTGGACACTGGATGGTTAGATCATAACACAGTCCCCGGTATACAGCAGGTGCTCAATAAATGGTAGCTACTATTAGGGAGAATTCAAGAATGACTCTCAGATTTCCAGCTGTTGTGATTGGGAGGATGAAGGGTCATCAATGGGATGGAAAGTAGAGAACAGGAGGAAGAGCCTGTGGGGAAGCTGAGTTCCATGTGGCTCCTTGGTGTTTGAGGTGACCTTGACACCTTGGGGACTCATCTAACAGTGGGTTCCATGGACCAGATGCTCAGGAGACAGGACTCCCTGGAGAGAGTGAGCTGACGCCACCTTGACTAGAGTCATATACTGTAAGCAGAGCAGTGAGCCCAGGACTAAGCCATGGGGAGCCCCCTTATTGAAGGGGTGCATGGCGTTAAAGGAGCCCAGAAAGGCAACCAAGGAGGAATGTCAGGGAGGAGGAAGAAGTAGTCACAGAGGCTAAGGGAAGGGGTGTTGAGACAGGCTGTGTGATCCGTGTGTCAGATGCACCACGTGAGGAAGTGGAGCGGGAGAACATAGTCATGATGATGATAACTCACACTTTTGACACTCCCACAGTGCTCCAGGCTTTGTCCCAAGCTCTGAGCATCTTCACAACCACTCTGGAAGTCTGTCCTATGAAGAGCCTCATTTCCCAGATGATCCAGGAGAGGGAGTTTACCAAGGGCTGGTAAAAGGCCTGATGGAGGCAGTTGAGGTTGTACCAATGGTGGCATCTTTGCCCCCACTTTGGGGGGACCATCCCCCCTCCTTTTCAATAAGGCGATCAGTATATTCCAACCCCCCTCCAGTCTCAGTGCTCAAGGCATGATCACATGACCACATCCAAGTCAGTGAGATCCAGGCATAGGACTTGTAGGGGGAGGAGCTCTACTTCTTCTGTGCTGAATACACAAGATGAGATGTTGTGAGACCTGCAGCTGCTACAGCCATCTTGCAGGCACGAGGGGTAAACCCATCTGAGAATAAGGACAACACAGGTTGGGATGTGGAACTGAGCTGAGCCACAGAGAGAGCTGGATGACAATGTGACACTGAGCTCTGCCTCAAGCTGGATCCAAAGCCTTTGACATTACTGAACTTTACCCCCAGCAAGCCAATAAATTCCTTCTCTGCTTTTCTAGTTTGGGTTGGCTTTTCTGTCATTAACTGAAAGCAAACTGTATCAGTTATGTAGAGCCACAACTAGCTGTGTAACAAATCACCCCACAGCTTAGTGGCTAAAGCAGTTCAGCTGAGACTGGATTGATCTTTAGGTTGGACTTGACTGGGAAATTCTCTGGCCTTGACCAGTTGGGATAATGGGGACAACCAGGCCACATGTCGAGGCCACACTAGTAATGATCTGTGTCACTGTTGACGTTTTGTCTCTGGAAGCTTTCAGTAGTCTAGGATAGGTGCTTCAAAGGTGGTCTGTGAACTGCTGAGCCTGGGCTCTAGAGCCCACAAGCCACAACTACTGAGCCCGTGTGCCACAACTACTGAAGCCCGTGCACCAAGAGCCCGTGCTCCACAACAAGAGAAGCCACCGCAATGAGAAGCCCGCGTACCACAACAAAGAGTAGCCCCCCTCTTGCCGCAACTAGAGAAAGCCCGCGTGCAGCCAAAAATAAATAAATAAACAAATAAATTTTTATATATATATATATATATATAAAGATGGTCTGTGATACTGATACAGGGTTGGGCTTTTCTCGCAAACACGGCAGCACAGGGTTGCAGGCAATAAGGGGGGTGTATATATGAAGGGCCATTTTTTGTGTAGATTGTTCCTTAATGTGGGTTTGTGTGATGCTCCTTGGGATCATCGTCAGGCAATGGCTTTTTTGGCAGTAGACCTCGTGGGTGATGTGGGTCCTTCTCAGAGCGTCTTTTCAGTGGGTCTGTGAGGTTGGGGGAGTCCTGTCTGTGTGTGTGATGGCTGACTGGCTGACAGGCTCATTCTTTTGTGCGTTATCCCTTCCTTTGTCACCAACAGTGTAGGTCAGGTCTGAGCACGTGGGTGCGTCCCTGTAGCAGCTGCCCGCCCGCTGCTGAGCAGAAGAACTGTTCGGCTGAACCCAGCCTGAATGGTAGAACTGTGAGCAGATAGATTGTTGTTTTATCTACTAAATTTCAGGGTGGTTTGTGTTACAGCAATAAATAAGCAATAGAGTAAGAAAAAAAAACTATTAAAAGACTATATGAATTTGAAAGAGTTAGTTTCCTGCAATAACGGAGTCTCTGGAAATTCACTAGAACAGCAGGTGAGGGGCCAAGGATGCTGGCCAGAAGACTGGCCCTGGGCAAGGCCTTTCACTCCTTTGAGCTTTAACCAGAGATTTGTGGATGTTTCATGATTTGGGGCACATGGGTGGGGACTTCCAATGGGATCCAGGATGATGGGCCTTCGGGATTTGGGGGTTTTATGTACACACAGCTGAAGCTCCAACTTGCAAAGCGAACTGGGCAGGGCGGTGGTTAATGACTGGTGTTGACTGTAGTCGTCACTTTTGCTCTTGTCTCTTCCATCCTGATGGCGCTTAACAGGTTGCCATGCATTTCCCTTTATTTCATTTTACCCTCTATGCACAGTAAAGCTTTCTATGGGCCATTTTTACAGAGAGAAGACTGAGTCTGGAAGGGAATACGCGTCCCTCCCAAGGTCATGGAGCCTGTCAGCACCCCACACCCTCCTGGATGGCCAGCGGAGGGGGAGTGCTGTACCTGATGCTCACGGACAGAGCACCATGCCGGTTCCTGGGCTCTGAGGACTCTGCGCCAGCCTCACCTCACCGTCCTGAGGTCGTGCTTACCTGTCTGTGTTCCCCCACTGACTGTGGTCCTTCTGCGAACAGGGACTGTCCTCGCTCTCAGTGTCCCGTGACCCAGCACCGTGCCTGGCTCAGTTAGGAGCCTGGATGATGTCTGAACATTGACGCAGGCATCACCGCCATCCTGTCCTCACCTCTTCTCCCCTTCCTCCTCCCCGAGTGGATGCTGATAGAGGGAGTGCACTTTGGCAGTTAAGAGCTCAGCTTCTGGGTTTAGGCAAACTCTGACTCCGCCATTCACTGCCTATTTAATATGTCCAAGCCTCACTTTCCACATCTGTAAAATGGGAATGATGGGGAGGGAACACTCAGCCCAGAGTTTGGCACAAAATAGGCATTTAATAAATAATGTCTGTAAATGTTTATGACGGTCGTGATTCACTCTCAGACTTTTTTTTTTTTCGGCCTTGCCGCCCCGGCAGTGCGAACGCCAAGTCCTAAACACTGGACTGCCAGGGAATTCCCTCAGGTGTGATTTAAGGGCTGTAAGCTTATCTTAAGTGGCAAGTGGGTCACCACCGCTCTCTTCCAGATAGATGCGACATCTACATCTCTTCCACTCTTGCTCAATCCTGCACCTGTGGGCGCCTTCCTGGGCTTTGGGGGTGTGGCCGGGAGTCCAGGCATCAGAGTTACGTGTGTACAGCGCCTGGCAATTTGCGGGGGCTCAGGAGGCATTAGCCCCTGCTCCAGCCACCAACACTCTGTCACTTCTCTTCCTATCCCCAGCCTCAGTCTCCCCACAGACAGTTGCTTCACAGCCACCCCATGAGGTACCAAGGCAGAGTTCAAAGTGTGTCCACTCCCACCATCTCTGACACTGTCCTTAGAATATACCCAGAGGCTCCCCTCCCCAGGACAATGCCAGGATCTGGAAGGCCTAGAGGAAGCTGTCGGGGAAGTCCCCACATTCCACAGCCCAGACACCATCACAGCCCAAGTCCAGATTAGCTCCATAGGGGAGATGACCCTTCCTGGAGGCTGTCGCCCTTACCTGCCCCAGAGGGCTGGTGACAGGACTAGTCCTGGGAATTCAGATCTGGCCCTGGTCTGCCACCAAGTGGCTGTGTGGCCTTAGGACCCCTGACAGGCGTAGGGAGGAAGACCGCTGAGAGCACAATTGCGGGAGAATCGCCCCACTCTCACTAGAGGCACAAAAGTCTTCATCTAGATCCCCAAAGGGGTCCCCACCCACCTCAGGAGGGTGGGCATAGCCAGGCCAGGTCCTTCTGTGAAGGACTGTTAGCGCCTCCCTTTCCAGGCCCGTTTCCACTGGTGGAAGGGACAGATGCTCCCTTGGTCGGGGCAAGGGGAGGGGGTAAGTGCATGTCTAAATGAAGATGCTCAGAACGGCCCCTCCCTCACCGCTGTCCAGTCCCCAGGAAGGCTCACACCCCACCGACCCAGCAAGACCAGAGCTACCCACTCGCACCCCTCCCTGCCCCAGAGCACCCCCAAACTGGCCACTCAAGCACACACTGCAGACTTTGTAGCTGTTTTTATTATTAATATTATCTTCTCCTTTAAGCATCCCTTTAAGGGTGAAATGAAATCCAACCATTTACAGAGAAAATGATTTCAGAATGTACATATTGATTTTCCCTTACAAAAAAAATAATACTATTATTATTATTGGTGTCCTTAAATTACACATTTCCCAGGACCCTGCCCGCTGCTTGGGCAAGTCCTGCCTCCCCACCCTGTCACCTTTGTCCCCAAAACTCTTCCACGCCTGCCCATGGGAACCAACATGATCCGAGGTGTGCTGGGCCTCCTTGAGTCTGGAGGCCATAGGGCGGGTGGTTCCCAGAGAAAGCAAGCTGGCTATGGCGCCAGGGCCAGCAGTGCACTGGCGCTCACATTCACAGTTTGGTTTCCCTTTATACTGGGGGAGTGGCCCAGGGCTCCCCTGCCCCCGAAATTCCCAGTGTCTGACATGCCTATAAGTGAAACTCTTCAACCCCACGCCTTGGCCCCCACAGCCTGCTGGAAGCCGTGCGCTCCGCTCCGTGGCCAGGCCTCCACTTGGCGGTGGCCGTGAATGCGCCCGGCCCTCCTGGGTCTGAGAGGGAAGGTGGGGCCTGGCAGGTCTGAGCTCCTCCCCTCTGCCTTCCCCTGCCCCTGAGCTGGTGAACTGGAGGCCAGGGACCCCTGACAGCCCGGACAGGGGCATCCCTTCAGCAGTAGAGTGTGCCAGGGGCGTAGGGCGAGGAAGCTGTCAGGGAGGGGGGCCCTGGGCTGGGGCTCAGGCACGAGTCAGAAGCCCCTAGGGACTGCCCGCCCGGCGGGGAGCAGAGGTGGCTGGAGGTGAGGCCAGGTCACCCTGGCCTGGGTGACCCAGAGTCACAGGGACACCCTGACCTCTTGAGCCCCTTAGCTGCAAGAGGGGCCAGAGAGAAGGGGGCTGCTCTACCTCCAAGGGAAGGGTTCCCTCGGGACACCCCCTCAATGGGAGGGACAGTGGGGGCAACAGAGACCCCCATACCTGCTTCACACCCACCCGCCCGAGGCTGCTCTGCGGCCAGCTCCCCGAGCCACACCCACGGTGGGCGCCTCCCCAGGCAGAGCTATGGCAAAGGAGACGCCCTCCTCTCCCGACCCATCAGGAAACCCCCAATAAGACACCCCAAGAAAATCCCGGCTGGAGGCTGGAGGGGCTGGGATGGAGGGAAGGGGCCGGGGGGTTGTGGTGGGCTCTCAGCCCTACAGCACTCTGGTCGGGAGGATTCTCATTCCTTGGACTGAAAGACAGACAGACAGACAGACGGACCCAACATCCCCTTTAGCCTGGCTTTCCGGGCTCCCCAGCTTGCTTTCTGCCTCAGTTATTTTGGGAAGTTGCAGGAGGTGTGGCCCCAGGCTCCAGGTCTCGGGAAGGGTGGCCTGGGCCCTGCTTCCACATCCACACACAAGCATATATGTACAGGGGCGCACCAACACAGTCACGTACAAGTATACAGCAAGCATGCACCCATGCCCATAAATACACACACACACACACACACACACACACACGCACACGCACAAACACGTACAGTTCCACAGGCAGGCTCTGCGACCCGGCATCACTGGGTAAACATCTGAGGGGGCCTCGGGGAGGAGGCGTCTCTCCCAGCCCACAGCGGCAGGCTCTCACTGCACCCTGGCCCTGGGCTGGCAGTGAGGGGGGCAGGGGCAGGTTTCAGGAGCTCTGTACATGCGAGCAGGATCTACAACTACAACAGTCATTTCTACCCTCTCCCCTCCTCCCCTTGTGCCAGAGATGATCCTGTACCCATATCCATCCTCTCCTCCTCCTTCCTTTAATAAATGAACAGGGCAGCCCAGCTGAAGACTACTTTTCCCGCTTCCCTTGCAGCTACTTGTGGCCATGTGACTAAGTCCTGGCCAGTGAGATGCCATCGGAAGTGACTGTGCCACCTCTGGCTCATGCTCTTAACAGGAAGGGTGTGCCCTTCCATGCCTTTTTCTGGTTCCCTCAGACACGGATGCACATGTGATGGTGGGAGCTCGAGCAACCACTCTACCCAGAATTGGAAAGTGGGATGAAGGAAAACAGAGCTGCCCTACCAGATCCAGACAACCTCCCTCTGGAGAGTTAAGTTAGAAACAAGCTTCTGTCTGCTTTAAGCCACTGTATTTGGGGGTCTCTTAATCACAGCAGCTTAGAATCTACTCTAACAATACACCCCCTCCCCCACGAGGCAACTAAGGAATGAGATGCCATACAACTGGCCTTAATGTCCCTCTTGGGCCCAGGGCAACCTCATGGCCCCTTCCTGGCCCCTAGCCAGCCCCAAGGAGGGGCACATGGGTGACTCCACCTGAGATGGTGGAGAGCTGGGGCTGTGGGTTCCAGTGGGAAGGGGTGATGGGGGAGGAGGAGGCTCCTCCCCCAGGGCTGACTTACTAGGCTGGCTGACAGTCACATCCCACCCTGAGAACTGGACTCCTGGTCTTGCAAGGACTGGGTGGGCAGCCCACAAGACAGCGATGTCAAAAGTAAGAAGGAATGTCAAGGCCAGGTTTGGAACCAAAAGGAAGACTTCCCAGGCTTCCCAGGCCCCACATCTGTGTCAGGTCCGGAGGGGCTGGGGGCACAGGGCCATCCGTGCAGTGTGTCCTGTGAGGCAGCGGGGTGGAGGTCCCTGCTCCCTCTGGCCCAGCACTCCTGAGGACACTACAAAGCATCCATCGGGGCTTCCTTCCAGCTGCCACTTTCATCCCCTCCGACCTTGGTGTCCCTTCTTCCTCCTGGGCCCAAATGCATCTATTTACAGAGCCCTGGGATCTCCCGGCATCCCCCTTTCCCACTGCAGGTCCAAAGCCCCAGGAGGCCGAATGGTGGGCTTCTCCCCAGAGGGGACCATAGCTCCCACTTGGCTGCCCTAGAGAGTTCCTGCAGGCTCCCTTCCCCACCCTCCCCTGCTCCCCAGTAACCACCGTGCACTCTCCGTTGGCACCTCCTGGCTGCAGCACTCTTGGAGGGGTGAAAGGGCCTGCTCTCCTCTCCTGACTAGGAAGGATGTTTTCTGAGCTCACAGGCCTGACCCTGGATTCACAGGGGCTTGAGTAGGAAAGACTCCCCCACCTATCCACTCCTGGTTCTCTTAAGAGCCACCCAGACGGCGGAAGGAGACAGGAAGGTAACAGGGGGGCAGCCGCCCACCCCCCACCCTGGCCACCGGCCCTATAAGATCATGCAGCCTTAGCCTTCAACCACGTCCAATTTGCTCCTGGCGGGCGGCCTTCCCTCCGGACGCTTGCTCCGCCGCCCACCGTCTGCTGTGCTCTTGGGCTCCTGATAGGGGTTGTCCAGCAGGTAGCGGAACTGGTGGTAGTTCTTGAGCAGGTACTTAGGGGCATACATGTGTTCGCTGGGGTCGGCCGGCGGGTACTCCTGCTGCGTGCCGTCGAACCAGCCCCCTGTGCGGATCAAGCTCCGGATGTAATTGAGGTCCCGCTTGTCCTCGTAGTCACCCCAGCGGGGGAAGTCGCCGTTCTGGGCGGACACCAGCTTGAAGTAGATGCCCTCGGGTGTGAAGCACCAGGAACAGTGCCAGCCGGCGAAGTGCAGGGGGCTGCCAAGTGACCACTGCACCAGGATGTGGCCCGTGCGGTTCTCGTACTGGCGGAAGTTGGGCATGGTGTAGTACTGGCGGCGGCGCAGACGGATGCCGTCCAGCCCGTACACCGTCTGCAGCATGTCCACCGTGCAGCCCGACACCACCTCTAGGGTGCCCGGCTGCTTCCAGAAGAAGCCGTACAGTGACTTGCGCATGTGGAAGGCGAAGGGCTCCGTCCAGCCGTCGTAGAGCTTGAGGAAGAGCACGCCGTCGCGAGCGGGGATCTCGTCGGCGTCGTCGATGATGAAGACGTCATCGGGCCGCAGGTTGCGCAGCCGCGACACGCCATCCTGCGTCAGGAAGGTGCGCAGGTAGTCGTCGGCGATCCAGCCGTCCTGCCGCCCGCCCGGCGGGAAGTGGTCCAGGAAGACGTAGAGCACCTTGTGCCGGATGTACTCGAAGGTGCCGTTGGTCAGCATCTCGCGGAACTTGAGCGGCCGCGGCTCCCCGTAGGCCGTGAAGTTGGACTCGCACACCACGAAGGCGTCCACCACGTCGCCCAGCTCGTGGAAGCGCACGTCCAGCAGGTCGAACTCATGGTTGATGTTGATGGCGTTGATGACCCTCCGCGGCACCTCGCGGGGCACCAGGCGCTCCTTGGTGGGCAGGTTGGAGTACTGCACCACGGTGGGCACGCCGCAGCTCGGCCCGTGCCAGCCCGGGAGGCACACGCACTCCACCCACTTGCGCCGCGCGCCGCGCCCCCCCGGCCGCTCCCGGGCGCTCAGCAGCTGCCGGCCCGGGCCCCGCGCCGACGCGCCTTCGCCCGCCTCTGCCTTCTCCTCTGGCCGCCCTGATGGCGGCTTCTCCAGCGTCTTGGTACCTGGCTTGAAGCAGACGCCCCCGGCTTTGGTGCGGAGGAAGTACTCGGTGGTGTCCTCGGGCAGCACGAAGTCCATCCGGTGGATTTCCTCCGTGGCCTTGCTTGGCGACAGCGGCTGGAGCAGGGGCGAGTGGGAATAGAGCGGGGTACGCAGCAGGTCGGGGCTGCCCGGCTCGGGGCTGGCCTGGGGCGTGACCGGGGCATTGTTCCAGAAGAAGCTGGACACCAGGTTAGGGCTGAGGGAGGCCAGTTCTCGGGGGAAGGTGACATAGGACAGGGTCTTAAAGAAGTGCAGGAAGGAGATGAGGCACAGACCGGCCATACAGAACATGAGAAAGAGCTTGTAGCGTCTCATCTTCATCCTGCAGGAAACAGGGAGACAGCAGATGGGTCAGGGGTCTGCAGACCCGGGCAAGGGGAGCCTGAGGCTCTTCTCCTAAGGGAGGGAACGGGGAGGGCTTTGTTGCCACCGTGTTTGTGCATGTCCTGACCAGCGCCTGGTGACCCTGCAGGAAGTCACCTCCAGGCGACTCCTCTAGAAGTCAAGCCTGTGAGTCCAACTCACTGCACCAAGGACCCCTGGAAGCCCCAGCATCAAGGAAACCCCACCAGGCTCAGGACCCCTCCACTCCCACAACCTCTCCCCTCCAAGACCACCAGGTCACCACACATACCCCTGGCAACCTGCCCGCCCCACCCTGACTGTACCAGCTGCATTGTTAGGCTTTGCTCCAGGAACAAGATGCATCCTGGGAAAAGCGCAACCCTGCAGTGCAGAACCTGCCCCAGGGGGCTTCCAGGCCCCAAGGGAGGGGGAGAGTGGGTCGCAGGCTGCGGAGGTGGGGTCCCTTCCCTGCACCACCCACGGTGCTTTCTCGTTCTATCTGTCCATCTCTCTGTCTCTTTATCTATATTTTCTGTGGCTATATTTACAAACCTTTTTCACTGAAAAAATTCCCAGGTCTCAAGGGAACACTTCTAATTCTAACATATTTAAAGAACAAAATTAAGAAAAAGTTCCCCTTCATTACCCCATGCCAGGCAGTAGATTGATATCCAGCCATAAACAGTTCATGTGTTTGAGGTGTATCACCGGTCTTACGTGCAATTTTTCTGTTCTCAGTTTTTTATAATTATTATCATACTTGGTTGGGATGACCTACAGAGTCACAGGAGGGGCTGGGACAGAAAGCGGCCTTTGGCACCTGGTGTTTTCATGTCCCCTTCCATAGATCCCTGTGTAGGGGACGCTGTCCCTTCCCTTAAAATGTTCCTTTCTGTGGCTTCCCCTTAACATCTCTGGTTCTTCCTCTGGGTCATTTGGGTGCCTTCCTGCCATACCCTCCCCTCCATATCCTAACCTAAGCAAGGGTCCTCACCATTCTGAACCTCAGTTTCTACATCTGTGAAATGGGCACAGAGTTCCTGCTGTGCAGCAGGTGCTCGATAAGCTTTCACTTCTTTCAAAGCTCGAGGCTGGAAGACTCCAACATAAATTTTCTCTAAGCTACATGGTCATAAGTCACAAAATCATGAAATGTTGGACCCAGGACAAAACTTTAAGGACCACCTGCACCAACCCTTTCATTCTGTGGAGGAGGCCCGCCTTCCCCGGCCTCACCTTGGTGAGGAGTCCTGAGTATGCTAGTGAGAAGCAGTCGAGTCGCCGATCCCGCTGGCCAGGGCGGTACTTGTGCTCTCAGGACCCAGATGTCCCCCCTCCTCCAGTTTAAATGCTGACGCCCTGGAGCCTGCCATCGGGGGGCCGGCACAGCTGACTATAGGAGGCAGGACAATCGGGGGTGAGGGCCTGACCTCTGCTAAATGTCAGCTGCCCCAGGAGCAGAGGGGGGACAGGTCTCCACTGGGAGGCAGGAGGGAGGGCTGCTCCTTGGCAATGTTTTGAAGTGTGTCTTCCAGGTTCCTCTCCCCACCATGGGTTCCTGCCCTGCTCTGGCAAAGCGAGACCAGGCAGGCCAGGCCAGCAGGGCGAGTGGAGAGGCAAAGGGCTGAGGCCCAACAGAGGCAGGCGGATAGGAGGTCTTGCTGGGGTAGGGACTAGGTACAAGGCGACACTGCAGAAGCCTCCAGAGTGACCCACCCGAGGGCTTGTAGGACCTGGCAAGGCAGCCCTGATCCTTCTGGCGGATTATTTGTCCCCACTTGGGGCGTGTCTCTGTGGGGCACCCCAATCCCAGCCCTTGCTGGACTGAACTGGCCGTGAGCTGTGAAGGGCAAGGCCGGGGCTGCCGCTCAGACTAAATTCCCTGGCAGCAGTGAACAAAGGCCTTAGGAAGGTCAGTGAAACTCAGGGAGGCAAGTGAACGCCCTGCTTAGAGCAAAGGGGCCCCTACAGCCCTGCTGAGGTCACACTGACCCAGCTGCCCCTTGGCTCCCTGGTCAGGTTGGCTTTCAGGATCTAGTTACACCTGGCCAGCTGTGCGCTTCAGAGGACAGACTCACCAGTGCTTGGGATCCCCCTCTTAATCACTGGGGTCTTCAGGGTGAGGCCGTTTGACATAGGCCCCAGCCTGGCTTGCTGCCAATAATCATGGAACCGAGTGTGTCTCCCTCATCGCTCAGGCTGCTAGGAGGCTCACAGACACACGGTGGTTGGCCCAGAGCAAGTCAGTGCGTCACAGGCCAAGTTTTCCAGGACACCTTCACACACAGCTGCCTGTGTTTTTTAAACTTACTCTTCTTGGCCCGATCCCTTTTTATCTTATCTTCAAGTATTTTGATAAGTGCTTCAGATACATTTTTTAGACTGAATGGCATATTAATAGGAAACCAAATAAATAAATAAGCATTGGCACCCGGGGTCTCATGTAAGTCTCACCACCCCTGGGAGACTGAGGACTGTGAACGCCCCATTTTTACAGGTGGGGAAATTGAGACTCAGAAAGATGATGAGACTTTCCCCAAAAAACCTTAAGAAGGTGACTGAACAGGACCTGAACATAAGTTCTGTTCCTGAGCCAGCCTCTCCCTCCTGACCGCTGAGACCATAGCCCTCCCTGGAGCAGCTGGCCTGGCTGTGGGCTAAAGCCATGGAACCAAATTTGGCCCCAGCTCCAGCATTTCTCCCTCTGTTGTAAAGCTTCATCCAGAACCATCAGGTGTAACGAGATTGCTGACCCTTACAGGCCAGCTACTGTCCTGAGCACATTACACGCAGTCCTCACTGGACCCCCCCAACACGCAGCAGGTACCCTTGTCCTCTCCATTATACAGACGAGGAGACCGAGGCCAGAGAGATGGTATAACTTGTTCAGTGACACACAATTAGTAAGGGTCAGACTCAATTCTGTGGGGTCAATAATGGGATTTCATCCAGTGGTAAAGCTGTCCTGGGTCCCTTCCATCTGCCAAGATCAACCCCAGTGGGGTGATAAGGGTCCCACGGACAGTCCACCAGTGACCAGGGAACACAACCCAGTGGATGGAACAGCCACAATTGCATTTGACCCACACGACCCCCCGTGGGGTGTCACCCAACCTGTCTCCTCCATTCACTCAGCGACTACTTACTGAGAGCCCACTGGGTGCCAGGCGCTGTGCTGGCCCTGGGAGCACAGGGGACGCGGGTGACAAGAACCCCCGCCCCGTGGAGCGGGCACAGGCGTGCGCAGGGCAAGGGACCGCTGCCAATCATATGGTATGTTACAAAGAGTCGTGCTCTGGAGAAAACTGAAACAGGGTAAAGGACAGGAGGGGGCAGGTTCAGTGGTCATCAGGTGGCCAGGGAGGGCCTCACTGAGAAGAGTGAGGCCAGAAGACGAGGGTGCAGGGGCAGCAGGCTCCGGGCAACAGGACAGCCAGCGCCCAGGAGAGCGTCTGCCGCCCACGAGCGAGGAAACACACGGAGGGCAGAGCGGAGGGAGGTGGACAGGCTGGATCACACGGGGCCCGGGGCCGCGGCCAGAAGTGCGGCTTTCACGGGAGGATTCAGCGCGGAGCCTCCAGCCTGAACAGCCTCACTTGGGCTGCTTGGCCGACAGCAGACTGTTGCCTCGAGGGCAGAGCAGGGGGAGTGGTGAGGACCCTGCACTGCCTGGGCAAGAGGCGGGGCCGCAGGAAGCGGTTAGATTCTGCTGGATTGCCGATGACCTGGATGTGAAGTGCGAGCGAGGAGTCGCATTCGGTGCATCCAGGACCTGCAGGATGGACCAGCTTTTGACTGGGGCGGAGGCCACCCCTCAACAGCCACCATGGAGATGGGCAATGGGGGAGCTGGGGCTGGAGGCAGCTCTCTCTGCAGGGTCCTCTCCCTAAGCACTGCCCTGCCCACTTCAAATGAGACACCAAATCGGAGAGACCAATCCACAGTCCCACCCCTGCCCCTTTCCCAGCGCTCACCATGCTCAGCCCATCTCCGCGGATGTCTGTCTCCCCAGCTGGACACGAGCCCCCGAGGCAGGGGCCTCCAGAGCCGCCTCCACGCGCACAGCCACTCGCGCGCGCACAGACTCTAGAATCAGACTGCCCAGCTCCAGTCCCGACCCTGCCATTTCCTATCTGTGTGGCCTGGAGCAGGTGAGTAACATTCCTCCTTTGGCTCATCTAGAAAATGAGGGTCGAATAATAATCCATGCAGAGAGCCTAGCACATAGTAAGAGCCCAATAAGCTTCAGCTCTTCTTATCATTAGTGGTATTCTCCCGCCTGGAAGAAGAGTAGAGAGGGACTTCAGGCGGGGGGGCGCAGCTGGTGCAAAGGCTCGGAGCCAAGCCCCTGGCAGGGCCTGGGCCCTGGCAGGTGCTGCCTTGTTTAAGAGCAGCAAGGAGCAGAGTGGGAGCCCAAGTGGAGCCCGGACAGAACCTGAGCCTGACGGGGGGTGGGCTGGGAAACGAGTGACCCGCGTCCTGGGGCTCCAAGGAAAGGAGGGAAGAACTGTGAGGCTCTCTGGGAGCCTCCCTAGAAGAGCCCACACGCACATACACACGCTCCGTGAGTTGCTCCCAGCCCCAGGGGCCTGGGTTTCCGGCGTGAAGGGGATGGGGGACGGGCCAGGTGCTTCCTGGTAGCTAGATAATCGTGGATGCGGGAGGCTGATCCAGACCCAGGATAGTGGCAGGACCAGCCCACCCCGGGCCTCCTCTTTCTGTACTGACTTGCAGCCGTGCCCGTGCCCAGAAGGTTCTAGCTGGGCAGATTTTCTTCCTTCCCTCCCGCTTCCCACTTCTCCCTTCTCCTTGTGGCCTCTTTCCTTGGGCTCTGCTTGATACGATTATGAGGTGAGACGGAGCAGATGAGCCTCACCCCACGACCCAGTCACTACCTTGGGGTCTGGGCTCAGGCTGAATCCAGTGGGGGCTCCTGGCCAGAGAGAAGACAGGTGCTCCCTGGAGGCCACAGGCTGTGACTTCGGGGCTAGCCAGGTGGGCAGCAGCCTCCCGGGTACAGACGCACCCTGACAGCTGTCACCGGGTGACAGGAATCTCCTGTGGAGCTCTCCGTGGTCCTGAGCTCACATGCGCTGACCAGGGTCCTAGCTCGGCCCTGGGATGCCTTTGGCCAGCGTCACCCTGGCCCCTGCCAGCCTCCCCTGTGGTTCAGCAGCTTCTGTCCTGATGGCCACTTCCCCTGTCTGCCACCCTCTGGGCCCCTTCCCCACCTGCCTTACAACACCCTGGTGACAGCTGTGATCCCTGGGTCCTCAGCTCTGGGAGATCCGCAGGGCACTCAACTCCTCCAACTGGGAGAACGGGCCAGCAGGGAACAGGTCCGACACCTAGTAGGTGCTCAGGGTGCTCCTGGAATATCCATGGGGGAATCCTGGAGGTCGCACAGCCCACCCTCAGTCTCCACTCCTGGCAGGAATTGGCCCATCTACAACCCCCAACCTAAAAGTACCTTCAGATGGACCCTCACCACCACCCATCTGCTTCAAAGGGCATCTTGACTCTGAGCTGAAGGCTGACTTCCACCCAGTCCCAGTTCTGCCCCATGTTACCAAAGGGCTCTGCCAGTTCCGTGTGCCAGGCCTTGCTCCTGGCCAGCTCTGTTAAAGGACTGGGCCAACTGGGGGGCTGCTTACTACTGACTGGCCCCCACCACCCTGCAGGGCATTCTCAGTGACTCATCTGGCTTTCAGAACCAAGGCCAGAATTGGGAAATCTGGAGCCCCATGGAGGGTCCAGACTCCTCTCCCAAGGTTTGAAGGACCCTGGAAAAAGAATATTGCCCAAACGTTCACCCTAGGCCAGTGTCCCTGCCAAGTGCCCATCTGGCCTCTGCTTGTCCAATCCTTAGTACCGCCCATCCCAGGACATTTGTGCTGCTAGAAATCGTTCTTCCTATTGGCCTAAATCAGCCTCCCTGGAACTTCCGCTACCACTTCTGGGTTCTTCCTTGGAGTTAAGCAGAAGCAATCAGCGTCTCAGGGATCAGAAGACGGCCACCACCACCTGACTCTGAAACTAAATAAAGGTCTTTCCAACGTGAGGTTCCATAATCCCACACGGAGAAGACAGGCAGAGGAGGTGGCTACAGGATATGATAGATTCCAGAGTTCTGGCAAGATGGGAGAAACAGCTGACGCTGTGTTTATTCCTTCGTCTCTCCTTGTTTTATTCATTCCCTTGGTTCATATCCATCAGGCAGGCTCCACAAAAAACAAGCCTACACCAGCACATCATCCAGGCTGCTAGCGGACATTTACCAAGAACCTGCCGTGAGCCAGGCACTGCCGATGCAAGGGCTGGAGAGAAATCAGGGGCACATTCATGGGGCCAACCCTGAAGGATGGCATATGTGTGTCTCCATTCTGCAGATGAGGAAATGGAGGCTTCAAGAAGCTAAGCTGGGGCTTCCCTGGTGGCGCAGTTTTTGAGAATCCGCCTGCCAATGCAGGGGACATGGGTTTGAGTCCTGGTCCGGGAAGATCCCATATGCCGTGGAGCAACTAAGCCCGTGTGCCACAACTACTGAGCCTGCACTCTAGAGCCCGCGAGCCATGACTACTGAAGACCGTGCACCTAGAGCCCGTGCTCCGCAACAAGAGAAGCCACCGGAATGAGAAGCCCACGTGCCGCAACGAAGAGTAGCCCCCGCTCGCCGCAACTAGAGAAAAGCCCGCACGCAGCAACGGAGACCCAACACAGCCATAAATAAATTAAATAAATAAATAAATAGAAGGCTAAGCTACTTGCTCAGCCAGCCAGGGCTTGTGGGAATGAAGCAGATGGAAACTGAGACTCCCCAAGCATCCTGCACCTGCCAACAGGTAGACCTGGAGCCCAGTGGGGCTGCAGATTTGGGAGTCTTGTCCCAGGCTAAGCATGAATGTCTTGGCCAAGGGAGGGTCTGGTGTATCATGACCCTCAGTCCCCAGGAATTCTGCTCCCCTGGCACTCCCTGGAGAGAGGGAATCGGCTCAAGGGGCCAGCCCCTGCCAAGAACTCCCTCTGCCCAGGTGACCAGAATGTGCTGGCAAAACCTATTTACCATGGGCTGGGGGTGGGGGCAGCTGCTGCTCTTCCCATCCACAGATAAGGACACCAAGGCCGAGAGAGGCGAGGCAGAGCCACACTGGGAGCCAGTTCTTGGACTAGCCGGACGGGGCACCCAGGCCACTTCCCTGGGCACAATGGTCTGGGCCCCACTCTCTCTGCTGGCTCGGCTCCAGGGTGGGAGCCTGGCTGAAGGCTCAGTCCCATGCCCATGCTGAAGCCCACCCCCTCCCTGCTACCCCACAGCAAGCCCCTGTGCACCCTGGCCCTCTCTCTCCTTCCTCCAAACCCCTCCCCACTCCGCCTGACCCCAGCCCCTTCAGGTGCCTGAGGACTTTCCCACAGAGTGGCTAGCACGTGCCTGGGAAAGTTAGTCTCCAAGGCTGGGACCTGCCCTCGGCTCCCTGGGGCTTCCTCCCCTCTTCCCACCGGTCACTGGCCCACCCAGGACATCAGCCTCTGGTCCCCAAAAGCCCATGGGCGGTGAAGATATGGAACATTTCCACCATCCCAGAATGTCCTGTTGGACAGCACTGGAGGCTAAACAGATGAGTCTTCCTCAGGCACCAGCCAGTGGGGCGTTTGTGTTCAGAAGCCTGCAGTGGCTCCCACCGTCCAGAACCGAAGTTCACAGCTGTTGTGACCCCGGTCTTGAAAGCTGCCTCCGCCTTACCTTATTCACGTTAACTCGATGGTCACCACTAGTACGTGCTTAAACCTGTGCCAGCTGTCAGCTGGGGGTTTTACTTATACTTGACCCTCACAACCATCTTGGGAGGTAGGAATCATTGTCCCCATTTTACAGATGAGGAAACTGAGACTCAGAGGGTAAATCAACTTGTAGAGCATTCCTCCGCTCATCTGTGCAACCCCAGTGCTCTCCAGGGTCTGAGACCCACACAGCCTCCACTTTTAAAGGGGGCAGGGGGAGGTGACACTGGCCTGAGCCCCAGGCCACTGAAGGCTCTGAGTGGAGCGACCCCAACAGCCTGTGCCTCAGGGTGATCAATCTGTTTGCTTCCAGAGCTGTCCAACAGCACGGTCTGCAGTGGTGGAAACGTCTAGGCCTGCGCTGTCCATGCACCATCCACTAGCCACGTGTGGCTACTGAGCCCTTGAAATTGACAGGGGAGACTGAGGAACTAATTAAAAATTTAATTTAATTTTCAGTTTTAATAGCCACGTGTGCTAGTGGCTACTCCATTGGACCGCCCAGCATTAGACAGACTGTGGAGGAGCTGAGGCGGGGAGGACACACGGCAGGACAGCCGCGGTGCTGAAGCGAGGGGGCAGCGGTGAGCTGGCGATGAGGTACCTGCTAAATACTCGGTGACTGAGGGAGGGAGCGGGAGGGATGCGGCCCCGGGGGCACTGGGGCCAGACATCCCGGGACCGAGCATGGGGGCTGGAGGCGGGACCTGGGGAGAGCCTGGGAAGGAAGAAGAGTAGAAGCAGAGCCGTGGAGGACAGGCAGGTGCCGGTGGTCAGTGCGAGGCCGGGACACACACTGCCCCAAGCCTGGGGGCGGGGCCTAGGCCTGGATCTGCACAGAGGCCACCTGAGGCAGTGTCCAGACCCTGCAGCCAGACGGCAGGGCTTCGCCATTTCCCTGCATCAGTGTAATGGGGCTATAATGGCGTCCATGTCACAGGGCTGTGGTGAGCGGTCCGCATATCTAAAGTGCCTGGAACAGGAAGTGTGCGTGAAACAACAGCTGGTGAGGGGCACACGGTGAATGTCTGTCACAGGAGGAGGGAGACCAAGGCCTCTGAGGTGGAAGCAGGGACTCCTGGGTGGCCTTGGGGACAAGGAGAGGGGCTAGACGCAGAGACATACAAACATCCCTGCAAACAGGTGGTCCCAAATCCGGCACCCCTCCAAGGCGCCCCAGCCCTAACCCTAACCCTAACCCTAACCCCCCCCTCCGTGTGACCGGGCACCACCGGACTGCCTCCTCCAGCCCCTGCTTCTGCCCTGCCACGGCAAACCTCAGCAGCAACTGGGCTGGTCCCCTGCCTCTCCAGCCTCCGCTCCCACAATGTGAATTCTCCAAGCCAGGTGGGGCCCGCGCTCCCCACGCCCGGCCCGGGGCCCAGACAAACAGACGTTCAGTGAGTGTCCGGGACAAGCCAGAGCAAGGAGCGCTACGGCAGAATTTCAGGCACAGGGATCTGGGGGCGCTGGGCCAGGCTGGAGGGAAGCCACCCTGGGGCTGTGAGAGGGCCTTGCGGGCATATGAGGACCGAGGTCGGGCCACCGGTGCTTCTGCCTTGTCCTGGGGTGGGTGGAGAGAGCAGACTGGCCCCGGGCGTGGAGCTGGGGGTGCAGCAGGAGCAAGATGGGGGGATGAGGTCCTCACAGAGCTCAGTCCAGTGGAGGGACAGAGGACAAATGAGAGAACCGGCCAACAGAGGATGCCAGGCATCAGGGAGGGCCTCCCGAGGAGAGGACACTTCAGCCGAGACCCAAGGTCAAGAGGGAGCCACCACGCAGAGTAGGGACAGCGGCCCAGGCATTGGGCCGAGGGTACAGAAGCCTGTGTGTCGGCAACCCCAGTGCAGCGGCAGCAAAGCAGGGGCCCCAAGTCTTGTGAGGGGGTGTAGGGCCTCGAGGAGTGGCAAGGACACTCCCCACACTTCAGGGGCTCCTTAGGCAGAAGCCTGGGCACCCCATCTTGGTCAGCACCCTCTTGGGTCAGCAACCCTAAGGCTGCTGCGAAAGATTTTCAATCTAAAATAGAACCAGAAGACGTAAAATGGAGAGTCTCACGCATGTGCCCTCAGGGAGACAAAACTTAAAGACCAGGAGACTTGATTTCCCGTAAATGCCGGATTTCCAGAAAACTGATAGCGATGGGATTTTCTTGGATTGGAGGGTTGATCAGAGGTTGTCTCCTAAAACCCTTGGAAAGTTTTGCCAGAGGCAGAATGGAAGATGACCCAGGTCGAGTTGGTCTCACAAACTGGACCAGATGAGCCTTGTTTGTTTTTTTTGTTTGTTTGTTTGTTTTTCTGCGGTACGCGGGCCTCTCACTGTTGTGGCCTCTCCCGTTGAGGAGCACAGGCTCCGGACGCGCGGGCTCACGGGCCCAGCCGCTCCGCAGCATGTGGGATCCTCCCGGACCGGGGCACGAACCCGCGTCCCCTGCATCGGCAGGCGGACTCTCAGCCACTGCGCCACCAGGGAACCCCTGAGCTTTGTTTGTGTGACTAGACTGATCCTGTCTGCTCAAGAAGTTTTTAAGGCTGGTCTCCTTTTGTTTCTGATCTTAACAAACCCTCACTGAACTCTCCCCTCTACAGTCCCTGCCCGTAAATACGACCTGCCCCAAACCCTCCACAGACTCGCTCATAGCTGGCTCCACTTTGCTTGTCCCAAACTGCAAGTCCTCACCTCTTTGAGCTGGCCTCAGTTTACCTCTTTACTGAGGTCAACACAGCTACACCCTCTAGCTGGGCAGGGCTGGGCAGGGCTGGAGAGCAGCAAGCCTGGAACATTCCTCCCAGGAGATGGCGCCTCCATCACCACCGCCTTCTTCAGGGCAGCTAGCACTTACTGAGTGCCGCGGGTGCCAGCCGCTGCGTGAGCTGGCCTTACTCCATTATCCTCAAGGCAACTGGGCAGGAGGAGAGGGGCACAGGGGCTGAGGGACCTGCCTGAGACTCAGCTGGCAGCAGCAGGACTCACACCCACACGCCACCGCTGCGGCTTCTCATTCAGGCTTTCCCGCACAAAGTCTAGGCTGCTGCCTTGAGCCTAGCCCGGGTCCCCTGCACGTCTGCCCCGGCCCCCAGCAGGAGCCCGTGGGCCTGCGTTTGTGGGTCACAGTCCTTCCTGGCTCTGGCATACGCCCAGACCAGCCACCAGAGCCCCGTGCCCAGGACAGCTGCACCCTCCCAAAACCCCTCTGCCGGCAGCTTCCCCGCCCCACCCCCCCCACCCCGACTCCCCCTGGAACAGTGTGAGCGCCCCCTTCCCCCGTGGCACTCTCAAGGCTGGGCTGCATTGACTTAAAACCGCATTTCAGGGCTTCCCTGGTGGCGCAATGGTTGAGAGTCCGCCTGCCGATGCAGGGGACGCGGGTTCATGTCCCGGTCTGGGAAGATCCCACATGCCGCGGAGCGGCTGGGCCCGTGAGCCATGGCCGCTGAGCCTGCGCGTCCGGAGCCTGTGCTCTGCAACGGGAGAAGCCACAACAGTGAGAGGCCCGCGTACCGAAAAGAAAAAAAAAAAAAAACCCGCATTTCACAAAACCCAGGGTTCCCTGAAAGGCTGAAGGAGCCCCAGAGCCCTTTCCCATCCCCCACCAACTCCAATGGGAACAGATCACCCTGGACAGGGTCCCGTGTCGCGGTCTCCAGTAGCCTGAAGGGGGTCTGGTGCTCTAAAAAGTCGAGAAACCTCTGAGGCCAGGCCTGGACTTCAGGAGCTCTGGCGGCCTGAAGCTCCTTAGGGGACCTGACTCCTGCAGACCCCTGCCAGGGGTCGTCGTCTGCCCATGTGTACTGCCCTCCTGCCCACACCCTCCCTCTCTTCAACTTCTATCCCCACCTTGCCCTTTACTTTTTCCCTAGCCCTGCTGGCCTGGAGCTCAGACAGTGAGGGAGGGCCCCACACCGACTGCACCCACCACTTGGGGGTTTCTGTTTGCTTGCAGTTTGCCAGCTGGGCCTGGCCGTATGGCCTGGGGACACACAGACCCCCACGCCCGTGGCCACCCCTACCAGCCTGTCACCATATGGGGGGAAGAAGAGCGCCCACCTGAGGCCTATCCCAGAGCCACTCTCTGGCAGGTGCACTAAGTGCTTTAGCTCTGATCTGATCCTTCCATTAGCCCCCATCACCGTCACAGGCGAGGAGAGGGGTTCAGAGTCTGAGTGACCAGCCTGACTCACCCTCTAGGCGGCAGCAGAGTGGCCGACCAGCCCCTGGGCCCTCGCGGTACCCACCACCCCACCCTGATCTCTGCCTGGCACCTCCCTGGAACCCCCAGGCCCACCCTCCCCTCACCTGACCCAGTACCTGCCTCGGGTCCCGGCGTGGCACGCCACAGGTAAGGCAGTGTCCCATCCCGGCGGCTGCACCATGCTTCCCGCCCCCCTCCCGGCCTATATGGCTTGTTTCTCCCTGGAGGCTGTCCCCCACCCCAAGCTGAGCGCAGGCAACACTTAGGTGGCGATGCGGTGAGCCAACTCTGGCCTGGCCTGACACCAGCTCTGCCCTTCATCAGGGCTGGTTTCCTGGCTCCACCTCTTCCCAGCCGGGTGGCCTCACCTCTATCTACGAGGTACAAACACTAACCGAGCGGCAGGGCAAGGCAGCCTCCCGCTGCGGGAGCCGCTCCCCAGAGCCAAGAGCCGAGGAGGTGAGGGCACCCGGCGTTTCCGTGTCACAGGTGAGGGGCCTGTCGGTGCCCTGCACTCAGTAGACCGCGAGCCCAACTCCTCTTGGAGTCTCTGCCTGCTCACTCTCTGGGCAGAAGTTCACCGTGACCTGTGCCCTGACTCCCAAGGCGCTGCTGGGCACATCCAGCGGGACGCGGATGGGACACGGAGGTCCACGCAGAAGAACTCAGAAGCAAACTCGCCCCACTGGTGGGACCCAGTGGCTCAAACAAAGCGGGGGCTGGGGGCGGGGAGAGGAGCTGGGGGACCCGGGTCTGAATCCGACTCTGCCCATTAGGAGAACCTGGGCTGTTCACCTGCACGGGGGCCCAGGTTCTCCGGGAGTGGGAAAAGAGGCTGGCCAGGGATGAGAAATCAGAGGGCTCAGAGCAGACCCCCAAACAGCTACCGTACTGCCTGGCTCCACGTCCAAGTCCACCACTGGCAAGGCATTAGTTCTCTGTGTTAGGAATGGCCCTCTCCGGGGTCCTCCCGAGAGGGTGAAGCCGTAAATCGGGCCCTGGCGCAGAAGGGGGCTGGCCGGCAGAGCTGCCAGCATTCGTGCTGCTGGAGGGTGGGATGCATCAGAGCCCTTTAAACACACTGCCCCACACCCCTGGGACTCCTCCTCCCCCCTCCTCCCCCCTCCTCACAATGCAGCTTAGCCCTCGCCTCCCGGGGGTGCGGCGCTGCAGGGGCGCCTCCACCCAGCTTGCTCGGGAGAGAAACTTCCTATCGGTCTGTCTGCCTGCCCTGCAGCCCCCCTGTGCCTCAGTGTCTCCCTCTGTCACATAGGATCAGCTCCACCCAGTAGGGTGGCTGGAGGCCCGAGTGAGAGGACACCCCCAAGTAGGGGGACGTCCCAAGGGCCCAGGGGCTGGGTCATCTCTGCAGGGAAAGGGCTGGGAGAGGCGGGGTGGCGTGCGGTGCCGGTGCCGGAAGGGAGAGAAAGCAGGAAGGGAGAGGAGGCCAGGGTCCAGCCGAGGTGGAGCCTAGGCAGCAGGAGGCTGCAGTAATGACTCGGGCAGACTATTACTCATTAATAGAGCTTCTGACTGAAGGACTGAGAAGAACCCGGCTTCTTCCAGTTCATGACAGTAACACACTGCCAGTCCTTCAGCGAATGTGGACGGAGCCCCGCCCCACGCAGGCCTATTGCTCACATCCTTACGGAGCCCACTGAGGCCAGTGGGGAGGAAACCCCCCCAGAGACCCCTGCACCTCGGGCTTGCAGCTCCTGGACCACCTCCCAGCCGCTCGGCCTTCCAGACCCAAATGACCCGCCCTGGCCCGTCAGGAAGAGAGGGCGGCCAGAGCAGACAAGTCCAGGGGCCGAGGCCAGCCCTGCCCTGCCTCAGTCTCCACATCTGTGGAATGGAAATCAGAGCACCCACACCTCCCAGACTCACAGTGAGGAAAAACAAGGCCAGTCAGGCCGGGGCTGAGCACTTTGTGCCTCTACAAGAACTCATTTCTGGGCCCGGCACGATGTGAGATGCCCCCAGCCCCATCTCTCAGGAGCGAGAGCCCTCAATGACAGAGCAGTGGGGCAGCAGCTCCCTGGAATCCAAACTCCAGGGGAACTGTACTCAAATCCGGCCCCTGCGCCTTCTCGACCCCCTGTGTGATCCTGGGCAGGTCACTCAATATCCCTGGACCTCGGAGTCCCCGTCAACAACGTGGGATCATCCCAGCCCCTCACCTCAGGAGAATTAAACGGGGTAACGCCCAAAGCACCTTGACAGAGACCAGTCCTCTGATCTCCTAGGCTGAGTTCATGCCGGCTCTCCACACAGCCTCACCACGTGCCTGGATGGCCTGGCTGGGGGCGGTGCTAGGCCTGCTGGCACCTCCCTCCAAAATGCCTCTACTCCTCCTCACCGGCCCCGCCTTCCCTTTATTTTCTGTCTTGAAATTCTTAATTTTTGAACAAGGGGCCCTGCATTTTCATCTGGCACTGAGCCCACCAATTCTGTCACTGCGAATCCCCATCAGGCCACATCCCTCTGCGCAAACCCCTCAACACACTCAGAATAAAATGCAAACTCCTTTCTGCACGCACAGGCCCAGTCCCTGCATCTTTGCTGACCTCGCCTCCCTTGTCCACTTGACTCCAGCCACAGTCCCTGCCTTCCCATCCCTTCCACACCCCAGGCTCACCCGTCTCAGGGTCCTCGCACTGGCTGTTCCCTCCTCCTGGAATGCCCTTCCCTCAGATCTCCACATGCCAGCCACCTGCTCAGAGGGGCCTTCCTGACCAGCCAGCTAAAGGGGCCGTCCCCTCCCAGGTCATCTGCTCCACGACACTCCTCACCGCTGAAGCTATCTGTCTCCTTGTTTATGTGTTAGTGGTCTGTCTCCCCCACCCACACCCTGCTCGCTTGGAATGTCAACAACATGAGAGCAGGGTCACCATGGGCCCCAGTCATCGGTCACTGCTACTCCCCACCCCCTAGGACAAAGCCTGGCCCAGAGCAGGAGCTCCATAAACAGCTGTTGAATGAGGATGGAACTCATATGAGAAGTGATGCTAGACCCCTGGTGGCAAGTATCATCTGGTTTGGGGGTGCCTGAGGCAGCAGGCCCGCCAGTGCACAGCCACACCTAGCAGGGCTCCCTCCACTGCTCCAGAGGAAGCCCCCCCAGCCCTGCTGAGATCAGCGCCGTCCTGCCCAGGCAGCCCCAGCAGTGCCAGCCCCTCCTGCCAGGCTCGCCCATCCTCCAGGGACAATGTACAAAGGGCCACTTCAGTTCGGAGCCTCAGCTCCATCTCCAGCCCAGCAGGCCTGAGCGTGGGGGAAGAGAGGGGAGGGCACACCCCACCCCTCCTCTGTCCTCGTGGAGCTTTCTCTAGCACAGGCAGGATGCAGGGTGGGTGACAGAATCAAGCGATAGCTGGAGAGACTTTGTCCCATGTGCTGCCCCCTGGGGGGCAGGGGTAGGTGAGTGCCCACGTGGGGGGCGGAGCGGTGCCCATGCCCAGGGTGGAGGCAGAGGTTGGCCCCCGTGTTCCTAGGCAGTAGGAGTGGAAGGACTCCCACGGGCACCTCCCCACATGTACAGGGCGGCAGGTGGTGGGTACACCTGTGCATGCGGGAGGCCCGAGTGCTGGCTGGGTAAGGGAAGAGAAGAGCAGAGCCAGTGGGATCTGGGCCAGGCTGCAGGGAGGGTGGGGACCTGGGCTTTAGAGTCAGTTCCCATCATGCCTGGGGCCCTCCACTGCAAGACAGGGCGCAAGGGACTTCCCTGGTGGCGCAGTGGTTAAGAATCCGCCTGCCAGTGCAGGGGACACGAGTTCAAGACCTGGTCTGGGGAGATCCCACATGCCGCAGAGCAACTAAGCCCGTGCGCCACAACTACTGAGCCCGCGTGCCACAACTATGAAGCTGGCGCGCCTAGAGCCCGTGCTCCGCAACAAGAGAAGCCACTGCAATGAGAAGCCCGCGCACTGCAATGAAGAGTAGCCCCCGCTCGCCGCAAACAGAGAAAGCCCGTGCGCAGGAACAAAGACCCAATGCAGCCAAAAATCAATCAATCAATCAATATTAAAAAAAGGGGGGGCTTCCCTGGTGGCGCAGTGGTTGAGAGTCCGCCTGCCGATGCAGGGGACACATTTCGTGCCCCAGTCCGGGAGAATCCCACATGCTGTGGAGCGGCTGGGCCCGTGAGCCATGGCCGCTGAGCCTGTGCTCCGCGGCGGGAGAGGCCACAGCAGTGAGAGGCCTGCATACCGCAAAAAAAAAAAAAAAAAAGGCAGGGCGCAAAGAACTTGCTCAGTTGTTCCAACAACCTGAGCTGATAACCTGTGACCTGAGCCTGGCACCTAGGATGCTTGTACAGCTTCGGGCATTACCAACTTTCCTCCTTCTGGAACCCGTCAGGGGTGTAACCATCCACCTAGCCGCCCACGCCAGGAGCCCAGGAACCACCCTAAAACCTCCCTCACTGACCCCGCATGACTAGGCCTGTCTATTCCATGCCCTGATACCTCACAAGTCCCACCCTTTTCTCTGTGCCACTGTTCCTCACTGGTGGTACCGCCACCAATGCTCACCTGCACAACAGGAGTGGCCTTCCCAAGAGGGCTCCAGCCAGGTGCCTGTAAGCCAAGCAAAAGCCCCATCTGACGCTGCCCCTCCTAGCTTAGAACCAGTGTCCTCAGGATAAAGTCCAGATCTTCCAGGAGGCTCGATGTTTCTGTGTAATCTTACACTCCCTCTCCCCATGCCGGTCTGGGGAGGGTTCAGCTGAACTAGACTTCCTCCAGGTCTCCCTGACCCCAGGCTATGGAAAGAGCCGAGCTGTTTCAACCCTGGCCTGCCCCCCACTCCCCTGGTCCCCAGCTCCAGCACAGCACCTGACACAGAGGTTTGCCGAATGAATGAAAGACCTTCCTCCCACATCCACACACCTGCACTTTTCAGTCAATACCGCCGGGCTCTCAGGCCTGGTCTGGGGCCTGGAAAAGTGCCTGCAGGTCCCAGTCCTGCCTGCCACGTGACCTCGGGCTCAGCACGCCCCAGTGAAGCGGCGCATCTATGTGAATTCGAAGGGTCCCTTCCAACGGGCTGGTGGTGCTGAAGGGAACGGTTCCATCCTCGGTGCTCAGCAACGTGACGGCTGACGGTTGGGAGGCAGTACGGGAAGGAAGAAGGTGGAAAATGAAGCAATGGCTTCGAGCAGGCCAGGATCCTCCGCACCAAGGCTCACCGCTGTGTGCTCAGTGCCCAGAGCCAGGCCTGGCCTCAAGCAACCACTGCTGAATGAAGACATGGGCTTGACCTGGCGCTGCCACCCACAGCTCTGTGGCCCCAAGCAAAAGTCCTCCCCTCTCCAGGCCCGTCTGCTGAGCCATTAAAGGGAGGCTGGTAACACCACCTCCATCAGCCTTCAGGAGCACTTCAGAGCAGTGAGACCCGCAAGGAGGGTCAGCTTGGGGCCCCAGGGCCATCGGGGGATCGCAGAGCACACCCACAGCTGGGCAGGAGTGCCCCTCCTCACCCTTCTCCCCGTCCTTCCAGGACGCCATCCTGCCCACCCCCACCCCTGCTGGCCACCGTCCCCACCAGTCTGCACTGGGATGGCCTGACAAGATGGGCACTTCCCAAGAGCAGAGACCTTGGGACACTCATCTTCAGGGTCATGGCCTGGCACCCCCTTGTGGTCACTCAATAAACGCTTGCTGAATGAATTAGCTAGGCATGATCAAGACTGGCACGGTTACACATGGGCACAGACTGAGGGACGCGCATTCATATGACGGAGGTGCTCCTGCTGTGTGCACGCGCTGGTGACGTGCACACACACACACAAAAATGCACAAAAACAGACACGCTCACACCCTGCAGTCGGCAGATCTGTGCCCTGGCGCCTAGCCCAGCCCCTGGCACATAGTAGGCACCCGGTGATTAAGTGCTGAATGAATGAATGAGTGCTTTGTACCAGGGACAGAGTCAGGGGCCATGGAGGAGTCAGAGATTGAGTCCCCACCGGCCTCAGGGCTGAGCTGTGATTAGGAATACTATTACCACAGGGGAGAACTTGACCACGTTGCTGGACTGCGGAAAGGCACTTCGAGGCAGGAGTCCGTCAGGAGGGCAGTCAATGGCGATGCACACCCACTGGGCACAGGGGTGTGGGGGTAAAGCCAACAGCTCTGGGGTCACCCCTGGCTGGAAGGGGCAGGAATGGCTTCCTGGGTGGGTGGCAGCACCTGGGGTGGAGTGGGTTGGCTTTCCAGGTGGAGGGTCCAGCATAGCAACAGCCCCGAGGCTGGAAAGTGGGGTACATGGGAGAAGAGGAGCGAAGGCCGCACTGGCGCCATAGGAAGTCAGAGGTTGGGACGGAATTCTCGGGGCGCTGCATCCCAGTAGCCCCAGGCCTGGACTCTCACTGACCCGATTTCCAGGAATGAGAGAGACGCAAGCTGTTTGCCACGGGTGCACCTGTTCTGGGGCATGTGCCTGGGACGGGCCAACTCCCACCCTGAGACTCCACAGCCAGTCCCCCTGGAGGCTGCCCACAAGCAGTGACCCCAGAATCCAAAATATGGGGAGGTGGCTGTTCTCACGGCACCTTTTCTTTTTTTTTTAATTTAAGTTAGTTAATTTATTTATTTTTGGCTGCATTAGGTCTTCATTGCTGTGCGCGGGCTTTCTCTAGTTGTGGCGAGCGGGGGCTACTCTTTGTTGCGGTGCGCAGGCTTCTCATTGCAGTGGCTTCTCTCGTTGCAGATCATGGGCTCTAGGTGCATGGGCTTCAGTAGTTGTGGCACGTGGGCTCAGTAGTTGTGGCGTACAGGCTTAGTTGCTCTGTGGCATGTGGTATCTTCCCGGACCAGGGCTCGAACCCATGTCCCCTGCATTGGCAGGCGGATTCTTAACCACTGCACCACCAGGGAAGCCCATGACACCTTTTCTTACCTCTCTCTTTTAGAATATTACTCCATCTCTCTGGTTATAAAGGTTTCTCATACATTCTAGGGAATCTGGACGTCACAGCGAAAGAAACAGGATGATACCACCCACCATCCCACCACCCCCTGGGCTAACATTTTGGCTTAAGTTCTTACGGAGTTTTTTCCTGTGCACATTTTTGCTGGAATGAGCTATTGACATGGATTTCCTGCCAGCTTTGGGGCAACACACATTTTTCCTAAGGAGCTTTGTCTCCCACACCGGAGGACCAGAGGGCAGACCTGAGCCCTGGGGACGCTGCTCTCCTTGACTCCTTCTCATCCACTCCCTAACCTGGACCCCACTGAGAAACACCCCTCGGGTGTGGGGTGCAGCCCCACAGTTCTGGGCTCTCCTCCTACAGACCACAAAGGTCTGGGTCAGTGCCAAGCACCCCGGGATCCAATCTTCCCTCTGGGAAATGAGCCGGTTCAGCTCCCCAGTGGCCCCAAGCTCCCCAGTATGGCCCCCTCTCTGGACTGAGGTGACAGTCACCGACTGGGCTGCACTTTCCAGTTGCCTTCAGGAGCTGCGCCGGGAGGTCCCTTGGTCTTTCCCAGAATCCCCTCCCTTTGCCACCTAGACACAAGGAACAGCAAAGCAACCCCACTGCTGTCCCTGGTGACCTGCACACGAATCCCCTGACCCAGTCCTCTCTGTTCACTCCACTGGCATCCCTGCCAGACCCTCGATAGACCTGTCCTGCACACGGGTCTCATCCCATGGGGACGGACAGGCAGAAATCCCCAGCGAGGAGGATCAGCCTTGCCATTGGGGTAGGGGTGTGGCGTGGCTTCCTGAAGGAGTCTTAAAGGATGGGTCAGGAGAGGAGGGGAAGGGCATTCTGGACAGAGGGACAGCAGCAGAAAAGGCTTGAGAGGAAAGCTGGAAGCTGGATTTCTAGTCTGGGTGGGGGAGCTGGTGCATCGCCCCTGAGGTATTGAAATGAAATCACGCAAGAAAGCACCAGCATCTCGTTCCTATTTCTGCCATAAATATGAGTTACGACCATTAACATTCACAGTCCTGGGCGATGGGTTGAGAAGGCACCTTCTCTATCTTTCACCTAAACCAGCCAATCTGCCTTGCTTCCGGAAGTGGCCCTCACCTTCCACTCTCAAAATTACCATTCAACAAGTACTAAATAAATACTTCTCGGGCTCCCCTGGTGGCACAGTGGTTAAGAATCTGCCTGACAATGCAGGGGAGAAGGGTTCAAGCCCTGGTCCAGGAAGTTCCCACATGCCACGGAGCAAGGAAGCCCATGCGCCACAACTACTGAGCCTGTGCTCTAGAGCCCACGAGCCACAACTACGGAAGCCCACGTGCCACAACTACGGAAGCCCGCGCGCCTAGAGCCCGTGCTCCGCAACGAGAGAAGCCACCGCAATGAGAAGCCCACGCACAGCAACGAAGAGTAGCTCCCACTCGCTGCAACTAGAGAAAGCCCGCGCGCAGCAATGAAGACCCAACGCAGCCAAAAATAAATTAAATAAATAAATAAATTAAAAAAAAAAAAAAAAAAGAAATGCTTCTCGTGTGCCTCCTCTGTGTGAGGCATGGTGCCAGCCCCCAGAGAGTGCCTGTGTGCCCAGCCCAGGAACGAGTCCCCCGCCTTAATGGGCAGCTCTCCCTGGTCCCCCTTCCCTGGCCACCACGGTTCACCCAGACTGTGTGCTGGTCCCCAGTAACAAGAGGAGAGTGGTGACGAGGGATTTGTCCAAAGTACTAAGCAAGCTCTGGGGTTCCACAGCCAGCCCAGGACCTGTTCCCTGGAGGAAGCGGCAGTAGCAGGTGCTGGGATAAGAGCAATGGGCAGGGGGAGGGGAGGAGCGGGCAGGGGGCGTGGCATAATGTGTGCAGGGCTGGGTTGAGGCTGGGGGTGGAGCGGAGGCCGAGAACACAGGAGGGGGCTGAGTCATAGGGATCTGGGTCCCAGAGGGCGGGGGTCTCCTCCTGGAATTCATGGGGCTAAGCAGTGGTTCTTGGATTCCACAGGCCTCTGAATCCCCAGGGGATTCAAATCTGGGTTTCCAGCCCTGCCTCCCATGGTGTGATTCTGACACAGCAGGGCAGGGTGAGGCCTGGGAAATACATACTTTCCCCAAGCTGCCCAGGTGAGGCAGGGCCCCGGGACTATGGCAAGGAAGGAAGTAGCACCAGGACCCTGAAGCGGGTGGCCTGGAGGCCAGGACACGGGTGAGGCAGCTGTCTCAGGCACCCAAGCCTCAGACAGCAGCCACCTCTGGGTGATTGAGGGGGCCTAGACAGGCAGCCCCATGAAGCTATGGGGTCCTACAGGCTAGATATAATCTTAGCCCTGCCACTTCCCGTCCCTGGGCCCCAGGCCGCCTCAAACTGCCAAATGGGATAATAATACTGATAGCACCTACCTCGAGGGAAGTTAGAGGCATCTCTGAACGCAGACAAAGTGCTTTGGCCCAGTGCCCAGCACATAGTAAGCGCTCGATAAATAACAGCAAATTATTATGACTGGAAAGTCCTCCATCATGGGTCTCTCAACCAGAGTCTCAGAGACTGCCTCTGGCCACCCTCCCTCAACCAGACGCTGTCAGGCCTGCTCCTTCTGGGAAGTTCCTGGCCTGCCTAGAGAGGTAGCCAGAGGCTGGGCCCTCAGGAGGCCCCAGTGTCCACACAGACTCCTACCTTCTGTCCTGGCCTTCACCCTGCACCCCACCCCACCCCAAGGAGTCCCACTTCAGTGGGAACCAAAGTCTTAGCCAAACAAGCTCTAAATTCATGAAACAACAGAGTAATTAGGTGTGTGAATGATTCTTATTGTTCCAGTTTTATTTTTATGGAAAAGATGAAAATAAATGAGCCAACGGGGGAATTTCAGCAGTGCAAGGAAAAGTATTTGGGGACTCTGTTAACTTCTTGGATTATGGGCAAAACCTTGGGCCCCCTCATCAGCCCATTCTAGGCCACAGGACCGTGGGCCACTACCCTTCCACCCCCCACCCCCCAGGCCCGCTTCCAGCCCTTGGGAAGTTCCCACCCGCTCCTGAAGCCTCTCTTTCCCCTTCTGGAAGGTGGGCACAAGCAAGGTCCCTGTGACCACTCTGCGGCAAGTGAGGCGGCCCTGTGGAGGGTCAGCGTCCTCCATCAGGGACGGAGAAGGGGGAGGAACGGGTGGAAGGAAGAGCAGGGCCGTTCCCCTGGGCTGAGAATCATTTACACCCCAGCTCATTCGAGACCCAGTTGCCAGCATACCACTGCCCCCTGCTCAAGCAGTGGGTACAGAAAGGCAGGCTGTGGCCCATGGGGACTCACAGACAGAGGGGAAGACAACGCGGAAGTGGACGACACATCTACTGGGGCAGGCTGTGTAGTCTCTGAGGAAGTGGGGGCGAAGAGGGAGACTCATTCAGGAAGGGGGGCAGCAAATGCCCGATGGAAACTGAACCAGGCCGCTCAAATAGCAGCAATGTGCATCATCCCCATTTTAGAGACAAGGAAACAGAGGCACAGGGAGGCAGAGTTGACTAGTACACCGTCACACAGTAAGAAGTGACAGGATCGGGATTCGAACCTGGGTCACTGGATCTGGAATCCTTGCTTTTTAACGTCTGCACTTGGCTGCCTCATGGCACAATTACTGAGACTCTCCCCCTACCCCCAAGCAGCCAGCACAGAGCTAGGCAGACCGTGGGTGCCCAGGGATATCTGCTGGCCAACTAGATTCCAATCTCCGGGGGGCAAGGCCTGTGTCCTCTCCACCTGGCTGCCCGGCACAGTGCCCCTCACAGGAGGACATCATGTCTGTTGGTCAGAATATCTGAAGAAACTTCTGGAAGGGAGCCCTGGTCCCCATGTGGTAGACTAGAGCTAGCTGGGAGTGGGGTGCGCCATGCGGCATGGGGAACAAAGAGGCTTTGGCCTTAGGGAGCAGAGCAGAGCCCCCTGATGGGCATGGCTGGGGGCCAGAAGGTGATGGGTGCCCACGAGGGCAAGAGGAGGCTGTCTGTGCAGACCACCCTGTCCCTGGTCACTCCTCACTGCTCCTCCTAGAAGGAGGACATGGACACACAGCCCCCCCAGGCCTCGGCTACCTCCTAGTCACATCCAGCCCTCACAGGATCCTCACCATCACCCATGAAGTGGACGTGGCCCGCCAGCTGGTATCCATGTCCCTGTTTTACACGTAAAAATACGGATGCAGCAGCCAGCGCTTCCCGAGTGCTTCCCAGGTGCGGCATGCGGCATCTCATGCAGTCCTCGCCACAACTCTGTGGAGGATTCTCCCCACGTGACAGATGTGGAAACTGAGGTTCTGAAAGCTGCCCAGCCGGAGGTGGTCCAGCTTCCACAGTAAAAGGGACCACCAGTGTGGGTCAAGCAGCCCTGACCACATCAAGGGCACTGGGCAGACCCTCGGAAGGGGGGTAGCTGAGCCAGATGGCGCTATCCCAGTCAAGTCGGCCCCTCACTGTGCTGTCCTCGTGCCAGCTCCCTGGTGTGACCCGCCATCTCGCCTCCACCTGGCCCTCCTTCCCTCCAGCCCTGGCTCCCCCTCTTCATCTGGCTTCTGATTTTGGCCTGACGCAGTGCTTGACCATCCCCCCACCTCCAGCACAGACTCACATCTCTGAGCCTTTGCTCATGCCATCCTTCCTCCCAGAATGCCCTTCCCACTTTCTCCACCAACAAACCCTTCCAGCTTCCTTTTATGTTTCCCAGCAAGTTCTCTCTCCCCCTTGGACTGGCAGCCCCTTTTTCAAACTTTCCTAGGACCCTGTGCCTATCTCTTTAGCACTGATAACCCCACAGAACTCCCAGCTCCTCCAGGTGGGGGGTGGGGGGCACTTGTCTTCTTCTTCCCTCCATCCTCAGGCTTGGCCCATTGCCTGGATTTTTAGTAACTGCCCAGGAGGTGACACAACAGTGCCCGCAACTCCCCCATCAAGGAAGGTGTGGCCTGGTGGCCCAGGAGTGAAGAGGAGTGCTCTGGGGTGGAGAGTGGCAGTGCTGGGGGACCCTGGAGAGAGCTCATTGAGGTAGTGTCCCTGCCCACGCCCCTTCTAGGAAGTCTTCTAGAGCCTAGACAGTCACCCGACCTCAGGTCACCAGGGTTGGCTGAGACCCATCTCTGCCTCTCTGGCACCCCAGCTCAGGCACACCCCCCAGTATAACCCAGGTGCACTCCCCTCCCCACCCCGGTTCCAGAACTCATTATTTGCAGGTATTTATAGCGCCCTCCCCCAGCCTGGCTGCCTCCCCCGCCCTGGGCAGTGAAGTGGAAAGAGCGGGAGCCCCCTCAGCAGGAAGGGTTGGGGTTCTTCCCCCACTCCCCTCTGCCTGGTCCCGGCCTCCGCACCCGCCCAGCACCCAGACAGCGCCTGGGCCCCTGCCGCCGCCGCCGCCGCCGCCGCCGCCGCAACCCGGGGTGGGGGGAGGTGGATGGGGGAAGGCGGGCGCTGAGGCCTCCCACCCCCAGTCCCGCGCCGCGCGGGAGGTTTGTCGGGGGCGCAGCGCACAAAGCCTGGCTCCAGCCCCGAGGCTCGGGGACGCCCCCAGCCCAGGCCGGGGGTGGGGGGTCGAGGGGATGAGGCTTTGCCCTCCCGGGCCACGGAAAGCTCCGCTGAGCAGCCGGGTTGGGGGAGGGGGCGCCAGAACTGAGTAGCCGCCTCTGCATCCGCCCGTCATCTCGGCCCCCCACCCCGGCCCCCCAGCGTAGTTCTCCCGCCCCCGCCCCCAAAGGTCACGCTCAGGGAGAGGGTCTGTGGGAGCTGTGACTGGGGGCGCAGCGAGCGCGGAGGAGGAGGCGCGGAGATGGAGGCGGAGGGCCGGAGTGCAGGGATGGAGGGGGCTGCGCCTCGGGCCCCCAGGACGCCAGGGTCAACTCACCCATCGCCCGCCGGGTCTCAGCAGCGGCGGCATCAGCGGCGGCGGCGGCTCCGCGGCCCCCGGGGCCCCCGGCGGGGAGATGCTGGCGTCCGCCGCAACCTCTCGCCCCATCCCGGGCTCCGGCGGCGGCGGCTGCGGCGGGCGCCCGGCATCGCAGGCGGCGCGGCCCCGGCCCGGCCCCGATCCCCGCCCCCACCTCCACCCCGTCCCGCGGGCCAGGCGCGGCCGCCTGCCTGCACCACGGGCCCGCGGCGGGGGCCCGACGAGCAGACCGGCGCCGGGGAGGGCCCCACGGGAGGCGCGCGGGGGGTGCGGAGCCGAGGCCCGAGCGCCGAGCGCAGAGGTGCCGCTCCCTCCGGGCTCGGGCGGCTCCGGCCCCCGCCCCGCCCCCACCGGCGCCCCCTCCCCTCCGCCGCCAGCCGGGCTCCGCTCGCAGCGCCGGGACTGGGGGTGCCTCGGACCGCAGTCTCGGGCCGCCGCCGCTCCGCGCCTCCCGCGCGTGCGATCAAATTGTGTGTGTGTGTGTCTGTGTGTGTGTGTGTGTGTGTGCGCGTGTGTGTGTGTGCGCGCGTGCGCGCGCGCGCCCCTGCCTGTGACCGTGCGTGCGCCGGCCCACGGCCCGGTGCGTCCTGTGCGGTTGTGTGTGTGCGATAGGAGGCGGAGCGGGTCGGAGAGTATGTGTGTCTGGCATGTGCATGCGTCTGCGTGTCCGGTTCTGTGTGCGCCTGGATGCGTGTGTCTGTTTTGCAGTGTGAATGGATCTGTGTGACCTGCAGCGTGTACCCGGGTCTGTTCCCGTGTGTGCATGGGCGTGGATCCCTGGCGCTGTGCCTGTGTGTACCTGGATCGTGATTGTGTGCACACATCTGTGACCGTGTGCAGAGAGGCCTCTAGGTCTTGTACTGTGTGCATGCCAGGCCCTGGGCGTCTGTGATGATGTATATACGCATTTGCGACCACCCTGGGCAGAGGCCTGGTTTTGTATTGTGGTGCGCGCATAGCGCTGGGCCTGTTACTGCGTCTACACAGGTCTGTGTGTTGGTAAAGATCTCCGATGTACACTGGCCTGTAGGCCTTGGGCCTTGGCTTACTTATATCCTTCTGACCCCCTCCATCCATGCATATGACCAACACAACTGTGTGCTCCCTCTCCCCCAGGCATGGCCCACTGACTCCGGGCGGAAACTTCCCCTCCCCTCGCAGCGGGCACTCAAAGCCCACTGGCCCTGCCCACGTTTTGGGCGTCCTCTCCTGCTACGCGGCCAACATTAGCTCTCCAAGCGCCCACCATTTCACACCTTGGTCCCTAACCCTCTTGCTCCGGGCTCGAGGCACCCTCCATGTGCTTCCTGCCCTTCCGGGGCGGGCGGTGGGCTTCAAGCTTCCGCTCTGGGGGTCCCGGTGAGCATTCACTTCCACCCGTGTGTGCAAGGCATCTTGGGTATACAGCAGCACCACTGTAGACCATCGGCAAAGGGGAGCAGGGCAGGACGGGGAGATGCCTCAAGGCTAGGTCCCAGCACATGTTCCCAAGGGCAGCCCCACGGACCTCTGGAGCCACCTCCTGCTGGTCTTCCTACTCCAGGTGCTCCGGGCCCACCTTTATCCATTCTTGCTAAGCAGCCAGGTGGACCCTTCTTCAACATTCATTTGAGCAGGTCACTCTCCTCCCTGAACCCCAGATGGCTCCCACTTGCTCTCAGCTTAAGCTCAGTTCTTGGACGGGGAAGAAGGAGGCCCCGGAGATCAGGACCCATCCAGTTTTTCAGCATCACCCCCTACTGTTCATCTCTGCCTGAAAGTTCCCTCTAAGCCAAAGATAAGCAAACTATTGTCTGTAAGACCCAGATAGTAAATATTTTCGGCTTTGCTGCTCATAGGGCCTCTGTCTCAACTACTCAACTCTGCCACTGTAGCATAAAACCAACCACAGATACTGTGTAAAGGAATGAGCATGGCTGTGTTCCAATAAAACTTTATTTATGACCACTCAAGGTAAAACATTCTTTTGATTTTTTTTTTTTTTCCATTTGAAAATGTAAAAACCATTCCTAGCTGGCACTGCTCTAGGTATATAGATCCCTGAGCCCTATGTATCATCCCCATGACTCACCTGCTTCAGGTAATCTGTCACGCCCCCCAAATCCCATCGATTCTACCCCGAAAATGTCAGCCTCCTCTTCTCCCCCACCTGCCTCTCTAGCAGACTCTGCCCTTGTCTCTCCACCCCCACGGAATCCTCACTACTGCTCACACACTCACCTCCACCTCGCCATGCCCCTCCCTGTGCCTCTGCCTGGGGATTCCTGCCACCTGGAAAGAGTGCTCTCAGAGACACTCCCCTTGCCCCCCACGTCCCCAGGAGAATCTCCTCCCACGGCCTCCTGCAGTAGCTTGGGCATCCCTCGGCCCAGAAGTGGAGCACTGTTTCAGGTCTGGCTTCCCCAGCAGACTTGTTCTGGGCATCTAAGAAACCTGGACACCGGCCCAGCACCAAGCTGGGCACAAAATATCGTATCCCTCAGTCTTCACAGCTTCCGGCAAAGGGGAGGTGGTGAAATGACATGCCCTGGGCTCAAGTTCAAGTTTGTGGGGCTTTCTCGGTCTTCACTCTGCCAGGATGCTCATGGTGGGTGGTCCGTAGTATTCATCTGTCACTTCGTGTGTGCTCTTTCTGCCCCTGACAAGCTCTGGCTCCCCCCCTAGACTACGAGCCCCGCAGGTCCAGATCAAGGCCTGAGCCACAAGTATGCCTTTTTGTCCTTTGAAATTTTTTAATTGACTTGAGTGAAGAGAGAATAGCTGCACACAGGGCAAATTTGAAAATTATTGAAGGGTGGCAGGTGGAAAGCACGCTTCCCTCTATGTAAGGATTTTACCCTTATGACATTTTTTGTGATGCAGCTCGTTTGATGTGAAGCCATTTTGTTGTGACCTAAAAACCAATCCATTCCACTTATAGCCTGACTCCCTTCTGGTTTTTTTAATAAGGTACAAAATAGATGTGGTCACCTGTCGCTGAGCCCCTAGGCCCTGCCCATGGAGCCGAGTGAGAGGTAAGGCTTGTGGGCAGGTCACTTTGCACGGTGGTAACTGGGTTCAGGAACCAGAGACATCTGGCTTCAGTCTGGGTTTTTGTGCAAATGACTTAATCCTCAGTTTCCTTGTCTGTAAAATGTGGATAAGGAAGCCTCCCTCATAAGGCTGCTCAGAGGGTGAAATGGGTCCCTGTACACGAGGCCCTCCTCGGGGCCTGCCATCCAGTCTCTATCTTAGCTTCAGGGCTGCCTTCTCCTGAGCCCTGAGTACAGGGCTTGACATGCAGGAGGCACTCAATCAACACTTGCAGAGAAAAAAAAATGAGTTCATGCTGTGTGCGTGTTGCTTGTCATTAAAAAAAACAGTGATTGGCCATTTTGACCTGTCTGAAAATGGCCACTTGGGAAAGCTGTTTCCCCAGTGTCCTGCTTCAGGAGGCTATACCCTGCATCCCTCACTGGGGCACCTCCACCCACATGTGGGTGCTTTTAGGCCCATGCACTGGAGAGGGACCTAAAGGCAGGCACCCCCCAGGGAGGGCAGTTGTGTGGAGGAACAAGAGTGCGATTGGCCTTCCCTGCTCGGAGCTGGCCGGGACAGGGAGACTCTGGGGGCCTGCTCAAGCATGCTGTGTCCTCTCCCCACTTGGGTCCTTGTTCTCCGGAACTTTCCAGATTCCCAAGCTTCTTGGGAGACCACAGGGGAGTCAGACTTGGTTGGGGCCACACCACAGTCGGCCTCCATCTGCCCATTGTGTTGGGAACTGCACGTGGCAAATGCCTGCCACCCACCCCAACAGAGATGACAGGTGACTTGCCCAGTCACACACAACCTGCCTCTGGCAGAGCTGGGCACACCAGGCCCCACCTCTCCACCCTCCCTGTACAGGCCCTGCAGCGCCAGGAGCCCACCTCTGAGATAGCTGCCAGGAGGGAAACAACCCCCAGTTCTTTCCTCCCCAGTCTCTTCCCCTCCAGCTTTTATAGAGGGCTGGCTGCCAGTAGCTGCTCGACAGGGGGAGAAGCCAAGTATTGTCGTGATTAAGACCTGGGTTCTAGGGGCTTGTCTGGTGGCACAGTGGTTAAGAATCTGCCTGCCAATGCAGGGGACACGGGTTCGAGCCCTGGTCCGGGAAGATCCCACATGCCACGGAGTGGCTAGGCCCGTGAGCCATGGCCGCTGAGCCTGCGCTCTAGAGCCTGTGAGCCACAGCTACTGAAGCCGATGCCCCACAACAAGAGAAGCCACCACAATGAGGAGCCTGCACGCAGCAACAAAGACCCAACACAGCCAAAAATAAATAAATTTATTTTAAAAAAATCTTGTAATAACCTATAATGGAAAAGAATCTAAAGAAGTATATATATATATATCTGAATCACTTTGCTGTACACCTGAAACTAACACAACATCACAACATTGTAAATCAACTATATTTCAATAAAATAAAAAAATTTTAAAAAAAGATCTGGGTTATAATGCACCTCCACTGCCTGTTCCACTCATTTCACTGTGCTAAGCCTCCGTTTCCCCATCTGGAAAATGGGGATGATCCCTGCCCAGTCATCACGTTGATATTAGTGTGGAACCTGGATGTCCCCATCCTCTCCCTTCCCCTCACTCACTCCCTGCTGTGTCTCCAGGCCATCAGAGGGATGTGGGGAGGCAGAGGCTCAGTAGGTGGTCCTCCCTCTCCACTCCTCCTCTGGGGCCAGGCTGCCTGACAAGGAGGCTGTGGGAGGCTGGAGCTGAGAGAGGCCAGATACAAGATTAGCCACCCCAAGGCAGGTGTTGCCTTACAGATCTGCTGTCCCCTTTCACCCGGGACCTGTTTGGTTCTGGGAACAATCGCTAGGTCTGTTATCCCTTTTGGCAGCTGCTGCCTGGCCTGTGGGAACTACATTCTCCCCTCCCTGGGTCATCTCACGCCTGGCCCTGGGTCTCCAGTTGAGGAGTCCCCTGACCCGTGATGAGGGCCAAGCACCTGCCCTGCCAAGGTTCCTTGGGGGCCAGGAGCACGGCAGCGCCACGGGCAGAGTGAGCTGCCTCAAAGCTTTGCCTTCAGGACTTCCCTGGCGGTCCAGTGGTTAGGACTCTGCGCTTTCACTGCCGATGCCACCGTTTCCATCCCTGGTCAGGGAACTAAGATCCCGCATGCCGCCTGGTGGTGTGGCAAAAAATAAATAAATAAAGCTTTGGCTTCTTCATCTGCAGAATGGACATGAGGTGACTGCCTGACAGCGTGTGGGCTGGCAGCAGAAGGATTCCATAAATGTTAGTCCCCTTCCTTCCTCATCACCTGCCAGATGAAGTCACCAAACTTGGCATCCTCTCCTACCCTCCCCCACGTGCTCTCCATTCATTCATTCATTCATTCATCCATTCCTTCATTACTGAGCCCCGCCCCAAAGCGTACAGCAAGCAGCCCTCTGAAAAGTTTGTAGTTTCTCCAACGTTTCTTACCTCTGTGCCTTGGCATATATTAGCCCTGCCCAGAGAGCCTTTCTGGAAAAACTCCTACTCATCCTTCAAGACCCAACCCACATATCCCCTACCCATGAAAGCCACTCTGGTTCCCAGAGGCCTTGCTCATGCCCTATGTGGAGAGTTCCCACCTCAAGGCCTTTGCTGCTACTGAGGGTCCATAGCTGTTATCGGATTCTCAAAGGGTGGGGGACCAAGCTGAGGGACTCCTGGGCTCTCCTGGCTTTTCAGAGGCCCCTCCCCCAATTCTTCCACTCTCCTCCCACGGTGGAGGATCCTGCGGGCTCCCACATTGCCCTCTCACCCTGCCATGGCTCTCACCTGTATTCTTGCCGTAGCTTTTCCACTGATGCTTCTGCTCCTGGCTCATAGAACAGTCAGTGTGTTTCTGGAAAGCACAAGTCCGACCCCCTCCCTCCTCTGCTCAAATCCTGCTGTGGCTCCCATCTCACCCAGCGTGAGGCCAGAGTCCTTCAGGAGCCACAAGGGCCCGCCCGGTCTGAGCTGCTGCCCCCCTGCCCCGTTCCCCTCAGCGCTCCCTGAGCTCATCTACTTCCTTCGGGCTGGCTGTTCCCTCCTCTGGAATGCTCTTCCCCAGGTGCCACTCGGTTCCTCCTCTTCCCAGTCTCAGTGCAAATGCGGGGACTCCCCAAGCACCCTGTTAGGTGCAGGCTTCCTGATCACTCTGCTGCTCTTCTTTTTTCTTAGCACTTTTTTTTTTTTTAACATCTTTATTGGAGTATAATTGCTCTACAGTGGTGTGTTAGTTTCTGCTTTATAACAAAGTGAATCAGCTACACATATACATATATCCCCATATCTCCTCCCTCTGCATCTCCCTCCCACCCTCCCTATCCCACCCCTCTAGGTGGTCACACAGCACCGAGCCGATCTCCCTGTGCTATGCGGCTGCTTCCCACTAGCTATCTTTTTTACATTCGGTAGTGTATATATGTCCATGCCACTCTCTCACTTCGTCCCAGCTTACCCTTCCCCCTCCCTGTGTCCTCAAGTCCATTCTCTACATCTGCGTCTTTATTCCTGTCCTGCCCCTAGGTTCATCAGTACCATTTTTTTAGATTCCATATATATGTGTTAGCATACGGTATTTGTTTTTCTCTTTCTGACTCACTTCACTCTGTATGACAGACTCTAGGTGCATCCACCTCACTACAAATAACTCAGTTTCTTTTCTTTTCATGGCTGAATAATATTCCATTGTATATATGTGCCACATCTTCTTTATCCATTCGTCTGTCGATGGACACTTAGGTTGCTTCCATGTCCTGGCTATTGTAAATAGAGCTGCAGTGAACATTGTGGTACATGGCTCTGTTTGAATTATGGTTTTCTCAGGGTATATGCCCAGTAGTTCACCTTCTGGCACACTAGGTAATTTCCTATTCTTCTTTCTTTCTTTCTTTCTTTCTTCCTTCCTTCCTTCCTTCCTTCCTCCCTCCCTTCTTCCTTTGCTGTGCTGCACGGCTTGCAGGATCTCAGTTCCCTGAACAGGGACTGAACCCAGGCCACGGCAGTGAAAGCCCAGAATCCTAAACACCAGGCCACCAGGGAACACCCCCTCCTATGTTTCTTGTTCTTTGCTTGTCTCCCCACTAAATATAACCCCTAGCAAGGCAGCGATCTTTATCCTGACCCCACTGTTGTCTCCCCAGTACCCACTAGCCTGGCACATAGCAGCTGCTCAGTAAGCTCTGTTTTGTAGGAAGGAAGCCTCACCCCCGTGTGGGTTTGGGGGACATCCCTCAGCTGTAAGTGTCTTCTGTGTGGGGCTTGAGGGCTGGTGGGAGCCTAGAGAGGGAAGTGTCAGCCTTCCGGAGGGAGCGGGGCGAGGGAGACCTTCAGATGGAAGAGTCCTCCCATCAGGACCAGGGCAGCTGTGTGGTTGTAAACGGATGTGACCCAGGAAGCCAGTCGCTTTTTGTACCATGAACTGCACACTTAGTTGGGCCCCAGCAACCTCTCCTAGAAACTCGGGAGCCTGTTCCGTCTCCACCCCGCTGCCTTCCCCGGAGCCCCCCCAAGCCTCACACACTGGAACCCCAGGTGAGGAAACTGATTGACAGAGCCCACCCGACAGCTGAGGGCAGAGCTCCAGCCACCAGGGGCGGGTCACCCCGCAAGTTCTCTCATCCACATCTGCAGACCCCATTGAGGGAGGAGGGAGAGTACATTTGGGCGGGGCTGAGGTTACATCTATTCATTGATTGAGCACCTACCGTATGCCAGGCCCTGGGCTAGACAAATCAGACTCTTTCCTGCCCCCAGGAGAACCTGGGACATGGGGAGCAGGGGATGAGACAGAAACACAACAGGAGGCAGCCGTGCCATCCCCCTGAGGGGCTGGGAAGGTGGAAGCAGCATCTCAGCCAGGCCTCAAAGGGTGGGGTAGATTTGGAAACTAGCAAGAGGAGAAAGGGCATCCAGGCTGAGGGTGGACAGGGAAGGGACTGGTTAGAGGCAGAAAGTGTGCAGGGGACACAGAGGGAGGGATTCTGCCTGAGGACCCCCACAGGCTCCAAGGACACCAAACGTGCTGAGAGCTGGACTGTCACCAGCTGAGCTAGTGACCCCCACTGTGGCAGATGCCAGCCAGGAGGGGGGCCTGCTGGAGTGAGGCTCGGGGGCCAGGTCGCCAAGGGGAACGCGCTGGGTCACACCAGTGGCCGTGCCCACAGAGAGAAGTACACACAACCACACCTGCGTGCCTATGCCGGGCACATGCATGGAGCAGGTGTGCCCACTGGAGACTCCCCACCCTAATGTCACTCACACACTCACACATACACAACCAGCCTTGTACACAGAGACCCACAGACACACCCCATGTGCACACACACAGGATACACACCCTGCACCCACAAAACACTGCTGGGCACTCCCCACAGACTCACCCGACAACATTCCTGTGGGCCATAGACGGGAGGGCAGGGCTGGGCCCCACCCACCCAGAGCCCCCTCCTCCTGCAGCCGCGGCTCCCATCCATGCCACCAGCACCTGCCTTAGCAAATGCGCCTTGAAACGCCATGAACAGAGGTAGGGGCACAAATCCACGATGCTGACGCACGGCCTGTCCACCCGATGGCAGCTTGCGCTCCTGGGGCCCATCAGCGGGGTTCTATCCTCACAGCTGCTGAGCCAGGACCTTGCCCACAGCCCCTCGGTCACATTTCCCATGCCTGGAAGGCGACCTTTGGAACGTCCAGACTGTTTTAACTTGTCTGAGCCTGAAAGCCCCGGGCCCAGAGGTGGCCCTCCAGGGGTCTCAGATGTCCCTTGGCTCAGCAGGCTCTCTGGTCCTTTTGACACCAGAAATGTAAATAATGAGGTCGTGTGGGGAGCCCTGGCTGTCCAGCTGGAGCTGGGTGGACGGGTGGGAGTGGAAGAAAAGAGGAATTCATCCCGAAATCTTTCTGTGGGTCGGCCACAGAGAAAGGCCCCAGGTGGGGATGGGTCTCCACCTGGGGGCCCAAGCTGGCAGCAGGGGCTCAGCTGGTAACCTCTCATCCATGTGCACCCCGAGGCTACTGTGGCTGCGCAGATGTGGCTCAACTGAGCCTCACGCTCAAGGTCAACTCCTCCGACCCCCGTCCCAGGCAGCTCTGCTTACATGCTTCCTGTGACATGGCGCTCACTCTCTCCCACAGCAGCTCTTTATTGTGGGACAGATTTGGCTGTTAGAAATCCTAGATCCCGCCACCTGGAACTGGTTAGAGCAAGTCAGTTTCTTCATGAATGCCACAGTCCTTCAGAAATTTGGCAAGAGTCCCTGCACCACTTCTCCTCCCAGGTTCTTTAGCAGCTACTCTTATGACAGGGTTTCTAGAAATTTCCATTCCAGCCACTCTCCCACTTGCCCCTGCCCTTCCCCAGATGCAGCCTGACTAGTACAGACAAAGGCCGAGGGCCTCTCCCCTCCCCCTACGGGCCGACCCTCCGGTTTACGCCACCTGCCTTTGCGGTCAGGTTTCTGACCACTCTTGTACACTTCCTGCCAGCTGCTACCTGAAGTTCAGGGACTTGGCACTTGGAAAGGCTCAGGTGCTCATAAAAATTCTGGTTTAAAAAAAATCCTCAGCCACATTATGGTATAGGATCGTGGGTTAGAATATGGGTCAACAAGGCAGGCTTTGAATTTTGCTATTGTTGCACTTTTGGGCCAGTCATTGAACCTCTCTGTGCCTCAGTTTCCTCTTTTGTAAATTATCAGTAGGAATAAGAATCGTATCTACTGGGAATTCCCTGGCGGTCCAGTGGTTAGGACTCTGCGCTTCCACTGCAGGGGGCACGGGTTCGATCCCTGGTCGGGGAAATAAGATCCCGCATGCCACGGGGTGCAGCCAAAAAAAAAAAAAAGAATCGTATCTCCTGCATAAGGTTGTTGTAAAGATGAAATAAGTTTACACGTGTCAAAATGCTTGGAACAGGGCTTCCCTGGTGGCGCAGTGGTTGAAAGTCCGCCTGCCGATGCAGGGGACGCGGGTTTGCGCCCCGGTCCGGGAAGATCCCACATGCCGCAGAGTGGCTTGGCCCGTGAGCTATGGCCGCTGAGCCTGCGCGTCCGGAGTCTGCTCCGCAACGGGAGAGGCCACAACGGTGAGAGGCCCGCGTACCGAAAAAAAAAAAAAATGCTTGGAACATAGCAAGGGCCGTTATTACTACTACTTGTAGCTGGTTACTGTCCAGAAACTCCAGCCACTCAGAGCCCCCCTGACTTCTCCTCCCTTTCTGAAAGTTTAGGGTCATGGAATGGTCTTTGAAGACCACTGAGTTCCAGCCTATCCCCATTACACCAGTGAGGAGACAGGGCTCAGAGAGAGGCTGGGGCCTGTCCGAGACCATACGAAGCTGCTAGGACAAGACCCCATAACCATGGTCTTCAACCTAGAGCATGTGTGTGGCCCCAAGGCTCTGAAGCCCAGACCACTCCCCTGGGCTCTGCGCTGCCACCTTCAGAATGTTTGGCCCCTGCCTCCTGCCAGGACTGGGGCCTATGCAGAAGAGTCACCCTGTTTCTGGCACCTTCTCTGGAGGGCAGAGCACCCACCCTCAGCCTGGGACCAGGGCCTTCAATGAGTCCAGACTTTCGGGGGCCTGCTGGCCTTACACCTCTTGGGAGGCTGCTGGCAGCCTGGGCAGGGTGTAGAGAAAGCCAGGGTGGGAGCCAGGAGCCAGGGTTCTAGAACAGCCACACCCCTTGACTCACCAACAGGCACATGCACAGTGAGGGCCTTGGCCTTGACAGTTCCTCAAAGGAGCTTTGCATCTCCCAGGTCACAAAGCCAATTCTCAGGCTTGTCCCTACAAGGGGGAGGAGGTAACCGAGGCTGGGGAAGGGGGATGACAAGGTAAAGGGATGCAGCAGGGCAGGGTGAGGCCTGGTTGAGCAGGGACCCTCCTGCCCCAGGGTCTGACTGTCCCATGGCCTTAAGCCTGCCAGCATCTCCCACGTGGGCCCCTCTCATTCCCTCTGCCCTGGGGCAGCCTGGTCTGGCAGAGAGGGGTCAGGAAAGGTCAGAGCCAGAGGACTGAGCCCAGAGCTCAGTGTCCACAGATGGGGATGTTGGCAGGACAGGCTTTCTGGTGCCCACCAGGATGGCCAGCATCACTGCCCCTCCCCGCATGCCCCTCACTCAGGAGCTGCTGGACAGTCTCTGCCAGCTTCTTACCTGGCCCTGCCAGGGCTGCCAGCATTCCCTGGGCTTGGAGTCACACTTGGGTGAAAGAAGGAACCCTTGTGTTTTGCTGGTGGGAATGTAAAATGGTGCAGCCACTGTGGAAAACAGTACAGCACTTCCTCAAAAAATTAAACATAGAATTAGCCTGTGATCCGGCAATGTTACTTCTGGGTATATACCCCAAAGAATGGAAAGCACGGACTTGAACAGGTAATTACGCATCCACGTTCACAGTCTCTTTAACCACAATAGCCAAATGTAGAAGCGACCCAGGTGTCCATTGATGAATAAATGGATAAGCAAAATGTGGTGTCAACATGCAACAGAATATTATTCGGCCTTAAAAGAGAAGGAAATTCTGACAGATGCTACAACATGGGTGAAACTTGAAGGCATTATAAATGAAATAAGCGAGTCACAAAAGGACAAATAGTGTATGATTCCAGCTCCATGAGGTCCCCAGAGAAGCCAAATTCATAGAGACAGGACAGTGGTTGACAGGAAATGGGGGGTTATTGGGTTGTTTTGTATTTTTTTTTTTTTTGGCTGCACAGCATACAGGATCTTGGTTCCCCAACCAGGGCTTGAACCCGTGCCCCCTGCAGTGGAAGTGCAGTCTTAACCGCTGGACCACCAGGGAAGTCCTGGGGAATTATTGTTTAATGGGTAGTTTCACTTTGGGAAGATGAAAAGAGTTCTGGAAATGGATGGTGGTCATGGTTTTACAACAATGTGAATGTACTTAATGCCACTGAATTATACATTTAAAAGTGGTTAAAATGGTAAATTTTATGTTATGTATATTTTACCATAATAAAAAAAAAAAGGAAGGAATTAGGAGATGGGGAGCAGACACTGCAGGAGTGGATGGAGCATAGGCTCCGGAATGATGACCAACTGTGTGAGCCCAGGCTAGTTACTTGGCCTCTCTGTGCTTTCATCTCCTCATCTGTAAAGTGAGACTAATAACAGAGCCCCCTGCCCCTGGCCCACGTAGAGTTTTGGGGAGGATTAAATGAGCTGCTAGATGTAAACTGCTGAGAGCAGGGCCTGTGCAGAGTGGTTACATTTGCCCTCTCTTCTCCCCATTTTTTAGATGAGGCAACTGAGGCACAGAGAGGTAACTTTCCCAAGATGGTACAGCTAAGAGTGGCAGAGCCAGGGTTGAATCCACAGCCTGTACTCAGGGGCCGCTGTGAAGTTTCTGAGGTCCTCAGAGGCTGGAGGTGGGGGAAGGGTTCGCATGGTCTCCTCCCCACTGACCCCCTCGTGAACATCACTATCTAGGACTGCATTTGCTCAGAACCTGTGAGGCTAGGGTGGGGCCGAGGTGGCACTGCTGGAAGGAAGTTTCTCAGTATCAGGGAGGACCGATCAGGGCAGGGCCGGTGGCGGGCAAGGCCACAGCATCTCTCCCTGCCAGCGAGGCACCCCCAGCAAAGCCGAGGCAGGGAGTTGTAAGAGTGCTGTCATCAACAGGAAGAGCAGGCCTGGCCTCATTCCCCACTGGGGCTCGCTGTCTCACTCCTGGGGGGCGGGGGCGCAGGGAGCAGGGCCGCTGGGCCTTAGGAGGGGGAAAGACCCAGGAGACTGGAGAGAGAGGGCTCTGAGACCTTGGGTCCCCTTGGACCTGGCCAGAACTGGTCTACCCTCCTCGTCTCCCTGCAGCTGGGCCTCTGAGCTTCCTGGGCGCTCCCTCCTCCGCATTCTCATGAGTCACCATCCACTCTCCCACCCCTCGTCACACAGAAATCTGTCAGCTGGCAACAGTGGCTCTAAGGCCAGGACCCTTGGGTGGAAGTATGTCTGCCAAGATGGCTGCCAGCAATTGCTCCCAACCCTGTAACTCGGCCACAAGGCCCACCATCTCCTCTCCCCTGGAGTCTGGGTGGCCTGTGTGCAACTTGCCTTGACTAATAAGATAAGATAGAAGTGACTAATAGGATAAGATTCCAGGCTTAGGCCTTAAGAGGCCTTGCAGCATACATTTTCTCGGCTTGGGAGCCAGAGACCACGGAAAGAAATTGGATTACCTTGCTGGAGAGAGGCCACTCTGCACTGAAGAGAAGCCCTAGAGCCAGGAGGGAGGAGAGTGACCCAGCCTGCCCTTCCCACCGGCGCATTGGATGGGTGAGGGAGACCGGTCAGGCTGCCCCAGCCACACTGCACCCAGCAGAGACAAACAGTCCCTGCCCAGCCCTGCCAAACTGCAGAGTTGTGAGCAAATCCATGCTGGTGTTTGAACTGAGGCACTAGGTTTGAGGCTTGTTTGTTACTCAGCAATAGTTAACCAATACACTTCAAGTCATGAATCTTAAGGCCCTGAAATCTCAAGATCACAGCAACATGACAGACCGGGTTCAAGTCCTGCTTCCACTGGTGGCCTGGGCCAGTAACATCACCTCTCTGGGACTTGGTTTCCCCCACAAACAGAGATAACAACAGCATCACATGGCCTGGCGTGAGGGTGCAGAGTGAAGCTGGCCCAGAGGTTGTGTTGGAGAGATAAGAGGTGTGGAGGCCCGGCCACTCCTGCTCCCGGGATTGGGGGGTCCCTGGGCCAACAGCCCTCCCCGCAGAACGATGGTCCCTCCCCACCTCTTCCTGACAGCACCATGGCTGATAACTGCTGCTTCCACCCAACCTGCTGAGGGGGCAGCTGTGGGAGACCAAGGGGGTCATTCTCCTTCCCCATACCAGGGAAGTCATCAGGCTTCTGGAGTTTGGGTCTTTTGAATTAAAAAGTTCTCCAGGACTGGGACTTCCCTGGCGGCGCAGTGGTTAAGAATCCGCCTGCAAGTGCAGGGGATGCAGGTTCGAGCCCTAGTCCTGAAAGATCCCACATGCCGCAAAGCAACTAAGCCCGTGTGCCACAACTACTAAGCCTGCGCTCTAGAGCCCGCGAGCCACAACTACTGATCCCCGTGGGCCCTAGAGCCTGTGCTCCACAACAAGAGAAACCACCACAATGAGAAGCCTGAGCACCGCAACAAAGAGTAGCCCTTGCTTGCCACAACTAGAGAAAGCCCACGTGCAGCAACTAAGACCCAACAGAGCCTAAATAAATAAATAAATTTATTAAAAAAGTTCTCCAGGACTGAATCAGGCAGACTCCTCTCAAGCTGGCCAAAGTCTCCTGGGACCCAGAGATACCAGGATGCTCTCCAGGGCTATTGCCACAGGAACCTACTAGCCACCATGTCCGCACAGGAACACCACCCCTTCTGAGCCTCCGACCATCCTGTGAGACGTATGATGGAGCTCCAAGTGACAGAAGGGGAGGGTGAGGCCAAAAGACAAAGTGACTCCCTGACACCACCTAGGCCTGTGTCTCCACACCTGTCCACCTTCCCCTCCACCTCCACCCTTTCCTGCTCTGGGGAAGATGGAGACGTGCCAGTGGCCCCAGCCAGGCTACTCAGGGGCAGCAGACAGCCGTCCACTGCCACACCTCTGTCAGTCCCACCAAGCCCCTGCGGTACCGGGGTCCCTCTTGCGGGGCCAGGTGTGGAAGGGCTGGGCTGAAAGGGCCCTTGGAGGGCCTTGAGTCCACACAGAAAGAGAGCAGCAGCTTGGCCCATGCGCTCCCCCGGGGGGGCCGCATTCTTCCCTCCGCCCACCATCCCATTTCTGGCTCTCCTGTTTGAGAAATCGATGGAAAGAAGGGCACTCAGTCTGCCCCAGACGGACTGTAGGACCACATTTCTACACAGGAGAGGCTTGTGCAAGGGGGAATCTTGAGGAAGAGCTGTGTCTTCAGCTGCTCCCCAGAGCAAGCACGTCTACTTGGGGCTGATGGAGTTTGGGGGTTGCCAAGACAACCGTGGGGCCATCTGTCTGTATGTGTCTGTCCCCCAGCCGGGGGTCCACTTGCACCCCTGTGCCCAGCTTTGCCCTCCCCCATCCCCCACCCTCCTTCCTGTGGGCCTGGACACACGCACTGCCCACTGCCTGCTGTCTCCTGAAAGCCGTGTCTCCACACTCCCGCCACTTTATCTTGTGGGTCATCTCTGTGCAGGAAGGAGCCTGGGTGGGTGCCAGGGCCGCCTAAGCAGACCTTGCCATTTGCCCCAGGCTGGGGTGGGGAGGGTGTCCAAAGCAGCTGGGTCCTGGGGCTAGCCCCTAGGGGGCCAACCCTCGCTACCTTCAAGACCAGCCCCCAAAGAGAAAGCAGAGGCCCAGAGAGGGGGAGTGACCTGCCCACACCACACAGCAGGAAAGAGACAGAGCTGGGCCTGGCCCTGCACCCAGACCCCAGCTTCCCGAGTGAATTCTCAGCAGCTCACGGGAAATGGCTCCTTTGCGGCTGAAGGGAGGACTAAGGTGACCCCAGATCCCCCCACCCCATTTCCTGTGACCAACACTCCACTGCCACCAAGATGATCACCAACTTAAAAACGCTCGTTCCTGGGACTTCCCTGGTGGCGCAGAGGTTAAGAATCCGCCTGCCAATGCAGGGGACACAGATTCGAGCCCTGGTCCGGGAAGATCCCACATGCCGCGGAGCAACTAAGCTCGTGCGCCACAACTACTGAGACTGCGCTCTAGAGCCCGCGAGCCACAACTACTGAAGCCCGGGAGCCTAGAGCCCGTGCTCCGCAACAAGAGAAGCCACCGCAATGAGAAGCCCGCGCACTGCAACGAAGAGTAGCCCCCGCTTGCCGCAACTAGAGAAAGCCTGCGCGCAGCAACGAAGGCCGAATGCAGCCATAAATAAATTAAAAACAACAAAAAAAGCTCGTTCCCAGTAGAGGATGGTTTACCTATCATGATCTACTCTTCCTACTACCTCGGGAGCGACCATCTTCACTTTATAGACATGGAAACTGAGGCTGGGAGAGGTTTGGAAGTCCCAGGGCTCGCGGTGCAGAGCAAGCCCTGAACCCAGAGTTGTTACGGGGGCTTTAGAGCTCCTGCTTTCCCAACCGGTTTCCTCCACCTCCCCGGCTTATCAGTACTTGGGCCCTGGGGGTAGGAGGAGGCGTTGATGGTCACATGGCAGACTCTGAGGCTGCTGGTGGGGGCGTCTGTTACCTGGACTCCTGGCCCACAGGGCGATCTGATGGGAGCTGGGAGTCTGCCAGGCCTCCTACATCTGTCTTTGCAGACAACCGTGAGATTCCGGTGTCTCCAGCCCTGGAGCCAGGAGAGGGGCTGCTGTAAATGAGGCTGGGATGACAGCCACTCCTCCCTCCCTGGGCTGCTCCTCTTCAACCTCCCTGGAGGATTCCAGGCCCTGCTGATCCCTGCAGTGTCTCTGCCTACCATTCCATGCCCATCCTACAGGTGGAGAAGCTGAGGCTCGGAGCTGGAAGGTAACACGCCCAACGTCACACAGCCACACCATGTAATGTGATGGCCAAGTGGGGTCAGGCCTGGGCCCAGCCCCAGGAGCACACCCCCTAAGTTGCACGGCCTTGGACATGTCGCTTCCCTGAGGCCCCCTTTCCTGAGGCCACACCAAGGCGGCTTTCTCACCACTTGTGGCTGGGGCACTCACCGGGGCTGCCAGGCTACATGATCAGATCCTCCAGGAGCGGGGGCTGGATCATGGCAGGCATCCCCGGAGGGGCCCGGAGGTGCGGACCCACCTTAGGACCCAGGGAAGGTATCACAACACCCCTCCCCCGATTCCTTTTGTTTTCCTCTGGCTCTTGCGGCCCCTTGCTGTCATATGTCACTTACATTTCCTTGTTTGTTGTCTGTCTCCCACTGGGCAGGGCCTTTGCTTGGTTCCTAATCCGTGCTGCCCTAGTCAGTGCATGTTTACTGAGTGAATGAGTGAAGGCCTGCTGGACCCAGTACATCCCTTACTGGCAGGGGAGGCTAAAGGTGCAGGGATGTAGGGAAGAAGTGATGGTGGCTGGGCCAGGTGAGGTGGCGCTGAGAGAGGAGCTGAGACCAACAGGACAAGGTAATGTCCGGGGTAGGGGGAGGAGGGAGCTGCGGGGTGTCTGAGGGGGAAGGCTGGTCTCTTGGCCGCCCACCCCTGACAGTCGGGCAAAGCAGGGGCTTGTTTGGACGCCCTGACACCCTCTGGGCTGGGGCGGGTGCCTCCCCCCGAGATGGGCCCTTCCCCAGCCCCATCTCCTACTCCTCAAACTCCCTCTTCAAGACCCAGGATGCAGCCCCACCCCAGCCTTCCCTGAGTCTCCAGCTCCGCTGCCTCGCTGGCCCAGCCCGGACGCTGGCCCTGCAGGGACACAGAGATGACTGTGCTTCAAGGGAAACAGACCCAGAAGCCAAAGCACAGCGTTACCCCAACATCCAAGCGATGCCGTGTGGACACTCTCTTAAAGAAAAAAGTTAGGGGCTTCCCTGGTGGCGCAGTGGTTGAGAGTCCGCCTGCCGATGCAGGGGACGCGGGTTCGTGCCCCGGTCCGGGGAGATCCCACATGCCGCGGAGCGGCTGGACCCGCGAGCCATGGCCTCTGAGCCTGCGCGTCCAGAGCCTGTGCTCCGCAGCGGGAGAGGCCACAGCAGTGAGAGGCCCGTGTGCCGCAAAAAAAAAAAAAAAAAAAAAAAGAAAAAAGTTAGTTCCGGGACCCTGGGGTTGTCTTCGATGGTTTTTATTACAGTGTTTCTTAACTGCGCACAGACTCAGAGCCAGGTATAAACCTCTTGTGCTTACGTTTGCCTCCCACATTAAAACCAAAGCAAATGTACAAACAAATATAAAGAATATTAGCAGAACCAATAAAAGTACAAGGTGACAGGGGAGTTCCCTGGTGGTCCAGTGGTTAGGACTCTGTGCTTCCACTGCAGGGGGCAGGGGTTCGATCCCTGGTCAGGGAACTAAGATCCCGCATGGCGTAGCCAAAAAAAAAAAAAAAAAAAACCAAGTTGACCACAGGAACGGACCTTGCCAGCTCTCACCACAGTCCAGGGGACACAACGAAGAGCTGGTTCTCTGGGGCCGGGGGGCCTTGGCCACAGTGTGGGCCCTCCCCACTCCTTGCACCACCTCTGTCCTCTCCCACCCACCCTGCGAGGCCCCAGCAGGGACAGTGCTGGGACAGCTCCTGGCCGTCCTGGGCAGCCAGGCAGGCCTCGCTGGGCACGAAGTCTCCCCGCATCTTTTCTCATTAACCACCAGAGACTGTAAACTCTCAACTGCCCTGGTCAGCACCCACCCAACACACTGAGGGGCAGGACCTATTTTTTTTAATTGTGGTAAAATATACATAACATAAAATCTACCATTTAAGCCACTTTTAAGTGTATAATTCAGTGGCATTAAGTACATTCACATTGTTGCAGAGCCACCACCATCCATCTCCTGCACTTTCTCATCTTCCCAAACTGAAACTCTGTCCCTATTAAACACTAACTCCCCATCCCCGCCTCCCCTACGCCACAGCACCCATGCTTCTACCTTCTGTCTCCATGAATCTGACTCCTCTAAGTACGGCATAGGAGTGAGACACACAGTATTTGTCTTTGTGGCTGGCTTATTTCTCTTTAGTGTAATCCTCAAGGTTCCTGTGCTGTAGCCTGTGTCAGAATTTCCTTCCTTTTTACAGTTGAATAATATCCCACTGTGTGAATACATTTCATTTATCCATTCATCGTCAATAGGCATTTTATCCATCGATGGGTTGTTTCCACCTTTTCCCTACTGTGAATAATGCTGCCATGGACATCGGTGTATAAATAATTGTTCAAGTCCCTGCTTTCTCTTCTCCTGGGTGTGTACCCAGAAACGGACTTGCTGGATCATATGGTAATTCTATGTTTAATTTAGGACTTATTTTTAGGTGATTGCTCAGATGATCCTAAATAGGATTATCGTCAATTTGTTTTTAATTCATAGTTCTTTTTAAAATTAATTAATTTATTTATTGTTGGCTGCGTTGGGTCTTCGTTTCGGTGCGTGGGCTTCTCATTGTGGTGGCTTCTGTAGTTGTGGAGCACGGGCTCTAGACGCGCAGGCTTCAGTAGTTGTAGCTCGCGGGCTCTAGAGCACAGGTTCAGTAGTTGTCGCGCATGGGCTTAGTTGCTCTGCGGCATGTGGGATCTTCCTGGACCAGGGATCTAACCCGTGTCCCCTGTATTGGCAGGCGGATTCTTAACCACTGCACCACCAGGAAAGTCCCTAATTCAGTTTTAATTTGAAAACTCTCATGCTCTGCAAATTATGTCCCGAGACTCTAGTTTGAGACTCTCTAGAGCTACGCCGTCCTATTGGGGTGACCATGTGCCACGAGTGGCTATGAAGTGCAGGAACTCGGCCAGCCTTCCTGTACTTGAGATGCTTTGTGCGAGTAAAGGCACCCATGTTTCAAAGACTTAGCATGAAAGAGCCATCTCATTAGTAGTTTTTATATTGATTGCATGTTGAAATGATAATATTTTGGCTATGCTGGGTTAAAGGAAGTAGAGTACTAAAATTAATTTGGAAACCCCAGCAATGCGTCTTGGGGGCTCCAAGGAGCCTGGTTCTTTATGTCTCAGGGCAGAAAGAATTCAGCAAGAGGCAAAGAGACAGATAAGAAGTGATTTATTAGAATAGGACACTTGTAAGACTTAAAAGCAGGCGGGCAAGAGGGTGCTGCCCCGAGAACTTAGTGGGCTACACTTTTATAATCAAAGGAGAAGTGGGGAGAGGGAGAAGACCGCCTTCTTCCTCACTCTTGAGTAGATGTCAAGCGTCCATCATCAGCCCCTCCTCCACGTCAGGTGGGGGAGTTTTCTTGTGCCTCCGTGGTCAAGCTGGGACTGTCGTGGTGCAACAGAAATGGGCAAAACGTGATAACATATACTAAAATATGGTGAATCATCTCAGGTATAATGTCACCCTTTCCTTAGATTTTTGTTAGTGCACACAGAGGAGTGTGTCCTGGGAATCATTACCTCACTGAGCTCACTGGGCAGGACGTGGGTCTCATGCCACCATTGTTTTATTGTTTGGGGGCATCTCATGCTTCTGTTGCATGGTTTTGTTGCTAAGCAAGCCTGCTTGGTTTTGTGGTTAAGCAAGCCTGCTTTCTTGAGTTATCATTAACTTACAGGGGTCTCCCATACTTTTTTCCTTTACTTACAGTCCCCTATTGGGATTAACTAATCACCTACTTTGTCCCTTTACTCTGTCCTTATCAATTTCTCTTGTATCTTTTCACTTTTTGAGTGTGACCACTACGGAATCTAGCATGGCGTTTGTGGTTTGAATTCTCTCTCTGTTGGAAACATAACCCTCGCGGGTTAATCCAGGTGCTTTGCGAGTCTAGAGGAGCCACTTGGAGCTCAGAAGCCTTGGCCGGCTCTCTTACTTGTTTGTTTTTAATTCAGATAAAGTTCACATAACATACACTCAACCATGTGAAAGTGTACAA